>NW_010972687.1:1457915-1726705 GCF_000737465.1 Haliaeetus leucocephalus | reverse complement strand
AGAAGCTGAAAAATCCTTGACTATAGTCTAAACACTGCTTGGCAACAACTGAAAACATCAGTGTTATCAACATTCTTCACATACTGAACTCAAAACATAGCACTGTACCAGCTACTAGGAAGACAGTTAACTCTATCCCAGCTGAAACCAGGACAGATGATACGGCTTCCATCTGGGCTTCCTGAAGCCTCTTCTCTCTTGCTACTTACTCTGAATCAGCTGTCTCTTATGCAGGGACTTTTTGTTGCATGACCTGACCAACCACAGGTGTCTAGTGCTGTTTGAATGACCCTGGGTATCCAGAATAGCTGGCTGGGGCTGCTAGATGTATTTTTTTGTGAGATACCTGCAAGTCTCCCAGTGTTGGGAGCCGAACAGTGAACTGTAGGACAGCTTGACTTGAACTGGGAGTGCCAGCTGTCAAGTTAAGATGCATACATTCATCCATTAACACTTCAGACTTAATTTTTGCTCTTTGTTTTTTGTTACCAGTATGGATGTTAATGGAATATAAACAGTAATTCAATCAATAGAACAGAGCCTATAAAGGAAGGAGCTTTAATGAAGGGTCTGGACTAAAGAGCTGCACAGATGCCATCCTTCTTTCTAGCCATTTACCCATATAAAAAGTAAAGAACATAGAGAGAGGTGATAAGCAGTGAGAGTGAACCTCACAGACCACACACAAGGGCTTCAACACTGTTAATGGAAGCTGTGGCATGTTTATCCAGCAATGAGGGTACACTTATTTCCATGATCAATTATTGTTCTCAAACTGTCAACAACACATCTGCTGGTAGAGGATGCTAAAACCAATTTATTATTGACATTTTTATTTGGCAGTATATAAGAAGGCTATAATGGTCTGGTCCATTATGGTCCTCAGGTCCAGTAGGCTGCCTGAAACAACAGCCAGAAGTGGATGTGCAAACTGGAAATCACTGAATTTCTGGAAATATCTGAGCTTAAAATCTTCCCTAGGAAGTAGCTGTACCTGTGTCTCTGTGGTTAGTGGCCATGATATACTTATCATCCATTAATTTTTAAACTTTTTTAATACCCTAAATATTTTTGACAACCAAAATGTCCTTTGGCAAAGAATTCCAGAAGTTAACTTGCATGTTGTGTGGAAAAACACTTCATTTTGTTTGTTTAAAAATTAAAATTCAAATTATTTTATTTCTTAATGCTAGCCCCTATGTTAGGAAGAACAGTCACACATTATTTGAGTCCATATGATCCTGTTCATCTCTCTATGTCACTTATGAAATTCTATCCCTCTATACAGCCCTCCTTAGTCAACTGCTTTCCAAGTTGAATACTAGTAATCTATTTAATCTTTCCTCATATGGAAGCAGATTCATAAATACATGCAACATAAATATAGAAGTTTGCTGTAAACATTTACGTATATACACAAAACTACACAGAAAGAGTGTAGGGGCTCCAAATATTCCGACATTATAACATAGTACAATTCAAAATTGTGACTTTAATTGGTGATTTTAATAGAACAACTTTGTCTTGGTTCAGCCATATAGGAATAGTTATTTTTGTATCTCATGTTCCTTTCTCCATCTATCAGTCATCTATGTAATTAATACCTGCAAGACACACATTATTCATCATCTTTTTGTCCACCCACTATGATGAATCATGCAAGTCACTGGCTATGGTGTAGCAAAACTCTCTTTTATCAGAAAGCTGATTAAACAAAATCTTGTGATGATGCAAAACTATTTGAATAATATGCACGAATCAGAAATTTAGGTGTAACCCAAAAGTTTACAGCCACAATTTCTTATCAAGAAAGTTTTGTTCTGGTGCATATGCACACAAACAAATATGTATATGTGTATTTCAATCAACGCTCAAATACATTGTATTCAGTGTTTGCAGATGGAAGTGTTCATGAATTAGAGACTAATTAGTAGGGTAAAAGAGAAAATGTGGAAATGATTAAAGATTTGGAAAACCAGAATAAAAGAGTCAGATGAATAGTTCAGAAATATAAGAGTAAAGAATTATTTGTTTACATTATGTATGTGTCTGTACTGGAAACAAAAAAGTATGATACAGTGCTATCTTCAGCAGACAAAGTGATAATGAGACACCATGGCTCAATCTTGAAGTAAAAATTAGAATCAAACACAATTAAATTAGAAATAAGATATTCATATTAAGCAGGGAAGACAAAGATTGGCAATATCTATCAGTGCTCAAAAAGAATCTTTCAACAGTAACTCTTAAAATATGAAAGACAGTGTTATAGTTCAAACAGAAATTAAATCACAGCAGCCTAATGGCTGGTACTGTATTAAAGGACACATTAGATGACCACCACTAGCCACTTCAATGGAAAATTTATTAACTGTTTATTTTAAAAGTTACCTAGTACCCAGAACTATTTTTAATTCTCCATTAGCACCTTCCTCAGAACAAATCTCAGAAAGATTTTCAGTAAAATACAGCAAGCTGTATTAAAGTCTGCCTGTTGGCCCTTAGTCATATTAATTTGTTTCATGATTCACTGATACGATGTGACAAAAGGCCTTACAACACAATGCCAGTATGCTGCTGCTGTTGGAAGCAACAGTTTTAACCTACTGTAAGTCATCTTAAAACCCTTTGTGCAAACTTAATGAAAGCATCTGTATTATTTCTTTCAGCCATCATATTCTGAGTTTGATATAAGTGGAAATGTGCTGGGACTGATCTTTAACCAAGGCATGATCTGGTAGGTGTGGCAAAGCATGTTGCATCTGCAGGACTGCAGGATTTAGCTGTATCTGTGAAAGAGTCTTCTGAAATTCTGATCCTGTCCCATTGCTTTAGTTTGATGGAAGTGTAATCCAATATATATCAAACTCTGGTACGCTGCAATCAGTGGGACTACTTCAAAACTAGTTCTGGGCTAAGATTATGAGACCAGATGCATCAGGATTTTGCAATAAGCTGGTAAGACCAACCAATAAAAAGCTGTGTAGATGACTTACCTTTTTTTGACTGACTGCTTGCTAGAGCAAGCACCTGTCCTGTCCTGTTTTGCTTTGAATTTCAGCCTTTCAAAATACTTTACCACTCTTTTCCCACACATCCTGTGAAAAAAGGCCTTAAAACAAAAGTATGTACACTTATCTGTGCAGGCATGTGAACGTGCATAAAATGCTTCTGCTGCACTGTTAGCCCTTAGCTCTAGAGAAGAGGTCTGTTTCATCCCATTTTTGGACTTTACACCAGAGGTAAAGAATACCAGTGTGTAGAGCCCTCATGCAAGACACTCAGTCTTCCTCAGGAACTGTCCTCCTCAAGCACTGTTGACTTCTCAAAGTAAATTGTTGCTAAGGCCTAATTTTTCACCTTTAATATGACTTTGCTGATCCGACTTTCTGCTTGGTGAACGTCCTCACTTCTGTAAAGCCAAAGGTTGTGTGCTCTGTGCATGTCAAAGAAATGCAGCAGAAATATGGCAAAGAAAGAGGCTGTAAATTTCTTAGAGTCCCCGCAACCAAACCCTGTTGGGGGGATGCACCGAGGGCCCCAACAGCAGCACTCTGGGCTTGCTCAGAAGGAGGGTATAATGCTGGGGTTGAGCATGGCACCACCTATGGCTTTGTAGTGATAGCATGCCATAAGAGTGTGGCTGGAGGGAGTTCAGACCTGCTGCTGGCATGTGGAGCACCTATATTGTGTGCTGCAACTTAGAAAAGCTGCTTAGCTTTCCAATTCACATCTTGCTATCTGCCTTAGGACTGGCATTCTAATTTCTGATGAGAAACATTTCTAAGGCTGCTGTTCATCAAAATGATGAGACTGCAGCATAAACATAAACTCTCCTTGCAATTTTATACACAACTGATGGCACTCATACTTTCTACTGCTGTAATTAACACTTTGGAAGATAGGTTGGAAATCATTCTCTACCTGAGAGATGTTGAGGACTGGGTGAGGGAGTCAATTCCTGATTATTCTCTAACGAAACTTCTATACCTACTTATCATTTTTATACTTCATTACATGTACAGACTCTGTGCACTTATAAGCTGCCATGACCCAATATGCACATTCTGGCACAGAAACTGTGACTTGTGCTTTTGTGATGCTATTTAGATACAGCATCCTTTGGTTTACTGCTTATTGGAGGGTTGGGACCACATTTATACGCTAATTGATATTTGCAGGGCTGAGTAAGGCACTAGAGGTGTAGTGTTTTTCAAAATAATGTCTGATGATTTAAACTGAACCAAATACATCAGATGAGTAAAAAAGGGTAGATTGACTTATAATAAACATACACTGCCAAAACCATGTTTATCATTAATACATAGGATAAATCAGTTTCTGTTTCATCTGAGCTTTACAAATTCTAGTGCACATGTTCATGCTCATCTGAAACAGACTAAAAAAATGTTTCAGGTGCAGCTGGTAAGCTGGCACTATCACATAGCTAGAAAGGATACAAGAGGCATGTATATGTGCATTTATTTTTGTGTACAAGACAGAGACCACGTGGTTAGAAAAACTCTCTTCTCCTTCTCTGTTTTCACAAAGCAAGTGGGATGCAAATCATTTGCAAGTCTTCTTTATATTAATAAGCTTTGGCAAGAATTTGTTTACCATATAATAAATGTTATACTGAAATATGATAATGGCCATAAGTTACCCAGATTCTGAACTTGTTGAAATTGAGGGGTATTTAGCAACTGATTTCCATGAGAGTAAGGAACAGAGCCATGAGGTGCTCTCTCCCTTTGACTGTAAGACTAGCAAACCCTTCGTCTTATCACTGAAGATATATGAAAAGAGACAGAAGAGATATTAATATAACAGAGAAACTGAGGCACTCAGAGGCAAAGCAGCTCAGCCCTTTGTCACCTGTACAATGATTAAGGAAAAAGTAGATTCCTGATCTCTTACATTCTAGATCATTTGACCAGGCAAATGAAAGTAATTGCTCTTCAATCAGCAGGGCACAAGAAACAAGGTGTGATAAAAATAAAATGGTCCCAACTGTTTCAGTGTCATAACCATGCAACCATACATAATAAGGAAAAAACCAATATTTAACAGGATCAATAAACAGTTTGTTGGAATGAAGCACTAAACAATCACGATAACAGAAGTAAAACAATTGTCAAATAAGCAGAAATATCCTTCCTAAAATGGCGCTAGTATTTAAGAAAAATAATAAAGAATAAACTAGATTATTTTGGTAATACCTAGCTTTAGGACTATCCTTGTTTATAAAACACAAGTGAGACGCTACCTGAACTAAAGGGACAAAGTAAGAGTGGATAACATTTCATCAGATGATCATTTAATTTGCAGACAAAGAGGTCTTTGTAGCTTCTCTCCGTACATGTCCTACTCTTCTTAAAGCAAGACTGAAGAGACAAGACCAGTAAAAAAGTATAAAGATGGTTTTATGAACTTGATTTCTGAGTGCACAGTGTGTATGACTGCAAAGCACATTGACATAGGGAATGGCTGGCATATCTAGGAAGACAGAAATGCTACAAAAAAGTGGTTATTTTTTTTGTTGCTTCTTTTCTAGGATGGGATCTTTTTATGCTCCATGTCTCCCAGCAATCAATGTGTTCCGCCTCCACACTTCGATGTACTTGCAGTGCTGGGCAGTGATGTGCTGCAACGTCCCCCAAGAGAGGGTCTTCAAAGCTTCCAGATCCAATAACTTCTACATGGCCATGCTGCTTTTCATCCTCTTTCTCTCTACACTGCCTGCTGTGTACACCATTGTTTCCATCCCACCATCTTTTGACTGTGGTCCTTTCAGGTTTTTTGCATTTTACATCCATCCTTTGTTGTTGGTGTAATGTACTGCATCATCACATCACAGTGAATGATGCAGTAATGAAAAACAGTGTTAGCACCTGATAGGCTAAGTGTTTAATTATGGATAATTCCTGAAGCTGGAATCCTAGAAAATTGAGTAATTCTTTGGAAAGATTTATCTGAAGTGTAGAGTAGAATATATTTTCTTTTAGTTAGTTGTAATGTAAAAAAATGTCATTACTGCTGTAATTAAGCCAGAAATTATTCTTAAGAAGTAGACCAGTGACCTGTTATGCATGTCTGGTCTGCTGGCTTGAGAGCCATGACTTTCAAGAAATGTCTGCACATGCCTTGTAGGAAGGGCATATCAGAACGTATGGTGGTGTGCTAAATATATGGTGGTGTAGTCTTTGACTGCTGTGACTCTCTCCAGCTGACACAGTATTCCATGCATCTGTATTACCACTGTGATGATGATTCTGTTTCTTCAGTCTTCAAGACCTCAACATTCATTAGCCCCTTCTAAAAACTTAGGCCTGCCTTGCCTGTGGAAACATGTGCCTTACATTCAAGCTAGCTTAGATGTTGCCACATCTTCTCCTTCTGTGCACACTACCTGGAAAGTCCAGGGCCATTTCTATCATCTTTACTTGGCAGGTAGCATGACATCAACTATAATGAATACACAACAACACTCAATATATGAAATTAAAAATTTTTAAAGACTTTTGTCTTTGGTTTTGAACAAAGTATTAGCAAAGAAAGAGTAGGAGAATAGTAAAAAAGACATCCTGATTCCAATAAAAGGTTTGAATAATACATTACTGTTGTGAGTAAAATGATATCTGCATAATCCCCAGTGCACTTTGTAAAGGAGCAGAAGTCTTGCCACATTAGCTTTGGCCAAAGGCAAAATATCTGGGAGATAGTTTCCAGCCACCTGCAATAGTCGCAGTCACCTAAGAGGGAGAATTGCATGTCATGCCAAAATTTCTGATGAGACAGAAAATTGCTTTAATTTATGGAAGCATGATAACAAAGCAAGTGATGCAAAGTAAAGGGTTTTTTTGAGTCATAGCAAACAAAGTACAGAGGGAGACATCTGGAGTCAGATCTGAGTAGCTGCAGTTACTAATTGAATATTACTGAAATGGCAGGATTACTGTTGAAAATGAGAAAGATAATAGTGCCTGCAACTTTTTCTCTGTCAAATGCAGAGATACTCTGTTCTTCATAAAAAGTGTGAAATATTCAATGTAACTTTTAATAGGGGAGGATTTGAAACTAATGAAGGTTCTTTCAAGCTGAGTATAGGTAATATTACTATTGAACAGCCAGTAGATAAATACTGGTAGTGCATGGCTTTATATTAAAAAAAAAAAACCCAACAAACCAAACCCCACTTTCCTGTTGGTAACTCACTGTCTCATCTATTATGAAACTTCTGATTTGTTGGGGGTTATTTTTCCTTCTTTTTTTTTCTTTTTTTTTTTTTTTTTTTTTTTTTTTAATCTGTCATTAAAGGCAACAAACACAAATCAACAGAGACTTGCCCGGAGTAGGGAAACTGGGACAGAATTAGCAAAGTTGCAACAGAATAAGCTTTGTGTGTGCTGGGGAAAAGATAAGGAGAGCACAGAGTGGAATTTCTCATCTACCATGGGTGGGTAGGGGAAGTGGAGAAAAAGAATTGGTCTGAAGAATTCTCCCCGCAGCCTTTTTAGATTACCAGGAAGGTTGTCAGAAATGCTTTACAAGAACTGAAAAGAGGTGACAGGAGACCTCAATGACTGGAATATCAGGTGGCAATTTTGTGACAATTCCTTCAACCAATTAAAACTACCAATTAGTATCAATACATATAAAGACCTATTTTGCTGGTATTGTTCAGGTAAAAAACTTCAAACTCTATATTGTGATGTGCAGCCAAAAGCAAAATAAACAGGAAGCAACTTTTGGAACATCCATTAAAATGCTTCTGCAAGAAAAACTTAATGTTAATGGTCTAGGGAGAAAATACTTTCTAGATAAACTGGCCATGGAACAATTATGCATGAAGGTTATTAGATTGCTGTAACAATAACAAAATTCTCCTAAACCACAGCCACTGGCTTCTATAGCATTGGTATATGGCAGAGAGAGGAGAATTAGGCTGAACACTCCTGGATGGAAACTAATTGCAAGCAGAGCAGTTTTTGCTTATCAACCATAAAAAGGTGGGATTTGAATTTTTCACCAGGAATTCATAGAGCACAAATTGCACTTCACTCTTTGGTTGGTGGCATGAAGTTCACAACACGGTACACTGATTCTTTGAGGGGTAATCTTGGTGGTAACTGCAGGCAAAATCTATTAGCATACGATAAAAATATTGGTGTCCATTTCCCCCCTTAAAAAACATAAATGCTCTTTTAAATAATATTCCTTTCAAACTGTCAAGTTTTAAATAATGTAAACATATAGTTCATTGACTTATTCCCAGGTTTGATGTGATGTGATTAACATATATTCATACTACTGCATTGACAATGTCATAATATTTGTGTGTGATATATTGTCAACTTTTCTGTTTAATAGTGGGAAGACTAGAATGTTTGAAGTCATATCAGAAACTCTGGAGCATGACTTCCCTTCCTGGTTCGGGAAGGTATTTGGTTATGCCTCTAACCCTGGACTCATCCTACCTTTTATATTGCTGATGGTGTACGTATACAATATTAACTCAAAGTTTGCTTAATCTAAGGTCTGTTAAGTTTCTTTCACTCTGAATCTTCATTGTGTGAATATTTAATTAAATACAGTCCTGATTGCCCTATGGTGAGGGACCTAAACAATTCACAAGCCTTTTATTTCATGATGATTAATATGCCTTTGAACAAGGGGTAATATCTCTTTTTTGTTCAATGGCTTTCTTTTTGGTCTTGTTATTGCTTTTCAAAAAAGTTGTTGTTGCCACAATAACGGCAAAGCTATTAAAAGGCAAAAGCCTATAGGGGATCTGAAATACTGTGACTTTTATCAGCTTGTCCAGTAGGCAGAACAACGTATCATAAATCCTTAGCAAGTTTAATAGAAACATGACCACCAAGAAGCAGAGTTATTTGTCAGTAACTTTCAGTGAGTGATCTTCAGTGCCTTGGCCTTTCCTTGATAAACCAAGTACTCTATGGTGCTGGGACAGAAGTGTGAGACAGGGTGTTGGAGACTTTATGACATAGGGCTAGTAGAGATTTTTTGTAAGTCAGTACCTGGTAAAGAATAATGACCCCAGAATAGCCTTTCTCAGAGACTGTATTGAGTCCTGCTTTATAAAGGCATTTTAAACTGCTGTATACGTATATCGGATTATTTAGCATACTGCTGAACTAAAAGTTAATTCTATGTAGAGATGAGCTGGGATTTAACCCTCCATTGTAGAACTGCCAATAAATATAGAGAAGATTACAGAATACAATACAAACTGCAGAAAGATTTTACATGAGCAAAATGAAATTCTGAGATGAATTTTTTCCAAGGTTCACTTAACGTGAAATTCTATTTTAACTCTTGGCTAGAAAAACAAAGAATCCAGACTGTCCTCTGAAATACATGATCAGCTCCTACAGATATTTTTTGAGCACTATTCTCTTCTTGGAATGGTCCAAGGCAGAGATACTGAAAATAAATAAAGAAAAGAAAAAAAAAAAGAAGGAAAATACAAGGCAAAATCAGGCAAAACAGAGAAAATAGCATATGCAGATTAATTATTTACTGCTTACATCAGTAAAAGACTTCATATCAGAATTTCTCTAATTAAGTCAGCATGGTGAAAAATATTAATTTCATAGAGTTATCAAAGAAGTAATACAATACACTGAAAAATGAAAATTGCATTATACAGTTATGTTTTTATTCAGTAGAAGGTGTAGGTCATAATTTAATACAAAAATGAAAACTTATGCTTTTGGCTGTTTTCTTGGCAGTACTTGAATTTGCCTATTGTATTAGTTCAAAAGCTTTTATAAATATGATTTACTCATTTTTAAGGTATGTCATACAAGTTAATTAACTTTTGTAAGTTATTCTTTAGAACACACTTCATAGTGAGTCATAGCTTTCTGGAACATCTTCCTTAACTACTGTAAGATTGCATGTAGAGTATTAAAAGACAGAATAATTTCTTTCAGCTTTTTTTGACCCTGAAATAACAGTGTCGTCTTCATACTGTAAGGAAGCACATTGTTTGCTGTCAAAATACTACTGCTGATTAGGCACGATAAATGAGGAAAATATACAGACTTTATATTAGCACAACTGTAGTTGTTGCTATAGGAAAGCTGTAAGAGTCTTTATATTTAAATCATTACATAACAATAAATTATTTTTCTTTAAATTTAGCTTGAGTATTTATTATCTCAACGCGACATCCAAATCCTACAAGGAAGCTAACTTGGAACTTAAAAAGAAGCTACAAAGTGTAAGAAATAAAGAATTACTGGTTTTCAGTTTTACTAAATATCAAAGAAGTTGTTCAGGTCACTGAAAGATGCCTTCTCTCTCCCCCCACATTAGCAAGCAGAAGAAAATAAAAGAAGAAATAAACAAAAGGCACAAAAATCAAATGAACAGGAGGAAAATCCATTTGAGACAGAACCACCGCAGCCAAAGCAAAAAGGAGGCAAGCAAGATGAACCCACTCCAAACCAAGGTAAAGACTGTTTTGAACTCCTCAGGACGAGGAATTAATATATGCCAGACCATAGTGTTCCTCACTATCTTGACTGTTTCCTTTGCCATAATCTCCTGAAAGAGATTCACAATACTGAATCACAAGTATTAGCCTAATCTCCAGTCCATTTTTCTTTCTTCAGCTCATTTAAGAAATACTGTAACATTATTCCATACCAGGCAACACCAAAATAAAAAACCCTGTAATACAGCTATAATGAATCGCAAGGTCCCAGTCCCATAAAAAAAACACTTAAAGCCTGGTCTGAACATCAGTGATCCCTCTTACCTATCACAAACCAAATCTTGCACCCTCCTATTATATTTTGTTGATCCAAGACTGCTCAGGACAATGTTTGTCCTCTGTGCCAGATTCACTGGGAGAAGGTATAGTGAGAACGCAGACTGGTAGCAACCCTTATCAGAAAGCCTAGCTTGGTCAGGCAGGTTTCAGTCTGTCCTGAAGGATTTTGCAGGCTGTTTCCTTTCCCCTGGACACTGCTAGACTTTCCCCATCATGCATGCATGCATGTCATACAGCCAGTATAAGCTCACACCTAGCAGAGAAACACAAGAGTAGAGATGACTGTCTTTGGAAGAACCACGTGCAAGGCACATCTTCAGCATCAAAACCTGCCCACTTAACTCTGAAACAGCTACCTTTACCATCATTTATAGATGATATCTAAGTGCTAGCTACTTGGGAAAAGCCTCCACTTTCCTACACTCGGACCTTCAAGAAAGGACTGGAGAGAAAATACCGGTGCAAAGATCATGAAGGTCCATAAACCCAGACTTCAGGCTGCTAGGAGGGGAGGCACCAGACTTTCCAGCACACTCTGGAGTGGACAGGTGGCTGCAGGATTTTCCTCTCAGGGGATTTCTGGTTTGCATGTTCATTTTTTAATTCTGTTCTCCAAACACATTTCAGACAACAAGAAAGGACAGGGTGGCAATGAGGCGAAGAAGACAGGCCAGCCACCTGAAGCCAGCTCCTCTCAGGCACTCCAGCATCCAGGCCCTGCCCCAAACGGCCACTATCCCCCCCAGAGCAGAGGAGGAAATCTTCCTCCCCCATCCATAGCTGTGACAAGGCCACCGGGGCCCAGGGGGTATGGAATGATGGGCTATCCACCTGGAAACCCACGCTTCCCAGGAGCGCAGCCAGGATTGCCCAGGGGCTCTGCCAACTACAGATAAGGAGCCTCAAGCACATTGTGATATGATGAAGGATGCTGAGGGACAGAAGAGTCATCCTAAACCCAAACACACTCCTGCAAGTGCAGAACCCTGCTGTGTTTATTCTAAATCTTCATGTGCATAGAAGTTACCCATGAGCTTCAGTTTTTGCAGGATGGGAGGCTTCAGAAGAAAACGTTGCATATATCTTTTTGCATTTGAAGGCATTGTACAAATGTGTTATCTGTGTCAATAGGTTACTAAACTTAGGGATTTTTATTGGAAGATATTTATTAGAAGAATGAAAAACCTTTTGTATTCAGTTGATTATTTTCTTAAAAGCCTGAAAGTGTGTCCCTAACATCTTTTCCTTTTTCTTAGAAGCACAGTTCACTGAAAACATAGCTTCCTACAAAGTGTGTGAGAGTCAGTTATATCTAAACACTGCATACAGCTTGTCTTCTGCAGGTCAGATATGCTTACCCAAAGATTTCAGATTTTACATGGGAAAACTAGGATCTTTCCAAAAACTGGATGATCACCTCTAAAGTCTTTGAGAAAGTATTAAAAAGGTAAAAGAAAACCAATATTCTGCCTGTTGTTATGAAGAAAATTTAACTCCTATTACAGTACCATTTTTAGCTAATAAGTTTTATCACATTCTGAAAGACTAAAAATAAATTTAAAAAATCAAAGTGGTGAAGAAATCTCTCCTGTGCAGAAAAACGTATTTGAGGATTAGAGGTAAGACAGTTATGCAATAATCTCCCCCAAGTACTCTGCAGGATTGTGTTATAGCACAGAGACTCTTATTATTGCATAAGATTATGTGCTGTATAACCTACTCTGGGAATTTATCATTGTATACTTGCATTGACGTCTATGGAGTCCATGTCGGAAAAGGTCCTTAGTCTGATAGGTCTTGTGGAAACACAAGATAGCTACAAGCCCATGCACAAGCTGATGTTACTTTTTCCAATGAGATAGCTTTATTTTTATGTCTGATTTTATGTCCTTGTCCAGAATTTGGGCCTTGATAATTATTTTTAAGACTCACAAGATTAATAACAACAAAATTAGTCAACCGACTCTTTTCTAAAAAATAAATATAATTCCATTGGGGGCCTTCTGTAAAATAGAGGTCCGTTTTGTACAGTGGAAAAACTTTAACCGTATCTCAGTATAAAAACCAGTCTGTGACATCACAAAACAACCTCCATGTAACTAAATTGTGGAACTTACTGAAAAAGGCTTACAGTATATACTATGTATCCCCATAAAACACAATGATCCAGATGCAATTTCCAGCTCCAGCAGTCTTTAACAATTGCCAAGACCTGGATGGGTAAAGCAAGGGAAAGTTCACTTTATACTTGACTTGACTCTGTACTGCTTCCATAAGCATCTGCTATCAGCTGGAGAGAAGATATTAGATCAATCAGACCTTAGTGGGCACCAGCATGGCTGTTCTGCATGTAAACACTAAGCACTGATAACGAAGTCAAGAGATAAGTGTATTGCAACAACTACAAGGGAGGGCCTTTTCCAGCTGACAGGCTGGAAATTTATTATTACTAGAGGAGAGGACAAATGAGTTAAGACTGGATCCCAAGACATGTCTGCATCCGGGGTGCAGCGAGTCTTGCATTTTATGTTACAGAAAGTACAGCTAAGTGCAGTGTAAGTTGTTTCATCTTTCTCAGATAAGATTTCTAATCTATGGACTTCAGACGTGGAAAAAGTACAGTAATTCAAACTGTCTATTAATCTGAAATCTTCTACTAACATGATTAATTTTTAAACTGCATATGTTTTTAGCCCAGAAACATAAGATTGTCAGTAGTCTTACTGCAGTTAAGCATGGGCCCCAGTGGTCTAAAGTGTCCATGTTTTTAAGGTAAACTTTTTCTAGAAGCTGGGATTGATCTGT
Organism: Haliaeetus leucocephalus; assembly: GCF_000737465.1. Lineage (NCBI taxonomy): Eukaryota > Metazoa > Chordata > Aves > Accipitriformes > Accipitridae > Haliaeetus > Haliaeetus leucocephalus. Next base: position 1,713,096 of record NW_010972687.1, on the reverse strand, counting down.
CATGAGACACTGATTTGCATAGAGGTTTTAGCTCACTGTTTGTTAATATTTCATAATAACAAAAAAAAAAGTATATTCCTTATGAAAAGGAATATTGTTTATAGAAGTGAAGAAACTGATTTTAAAGATGTTTTGTGGCTTGGTGATCCATCTGATTTTTTCAAGGGGTGTTGGAATAAATTGGAGTTGTAAACTGGTTTTGATGCAGTCTGGTTCCCTGAAATGTAGAGGGAATTTTATGCTATGTACACAGATCTTAATAAGGATTCCTTGTTCTGTTAGGAGTGAAAATTTTCTGTGGGTATTAAAGGCTTTCTCATTATTAGCAAGCTTAGTATTTCATTCTGTGGGATTGCTTTACATCATGAATGGGAGAACGACACAGTAAGGAATTCACCAGCTGAAATTATTCTGAGGAACTTTCTGTTAGATCTGTATGCTGTATTGATTTTCAACAATAAAAGTGTTCTCAGAATGCACCTGTATATGCAGTGATGATCATTAATAGCCAAAATGAATAACAACAACAAGACACAGTTGCTCATGCCCTGTGATCAAGATCAGACTGCTGTGACTGAAAATGAAATATTTATTCTTATTCTTTGGTACTTCTAAGTAAAGGCCTTTCATCACTGTGTTTCATGAAGCTGTGCTTTCAATGCTTCCTAGCTTAGTTCTGCTTCATTGTCTGCAATCTTATTGATAACATAACATTGAGTTAGCTGACAAAATGTGATCTTATACATTTTAATGTTCTATACTAAGTCTACCTTTAGGAAATCATGCTGCTTACTTGGTAAAAGTAATTTTGAGATTGTTACAATAATTTTGCATGATCAGATTTCAAGTCGCATTTCCTTTCTGTACAACCTTTCTCTATGTCTCCTAAATTTTGAGTCTTTCAGTTAAAATTTTTTGTCTCTGCTTTTTTTTGAAAAAGCACCTCAAGCAACCTTCATTTGCTTACTTGCACAGCTACTCCTCTGTTTGATTCTTGTGCTGTGCTGAACAGCTAACAAATACTCCTGACAGTAGGAATAATACTTACTGTGATTCAAATCATGGCAAATGGTCTTACTTATAGAAACAAAATATATTTTGTTTTCATTGGTGACACCTATACCATTTTCTTTCTTCTATGTTTTCAGACCTGCAAATTGAGCTCTATTATGCATTTATTTTTAGTGAAATCAGGACTCAGAGCATCTTACCATGTCCCACATCTTCATCTGCACAATCTACATGCCATCTTCATAACATTTGGCTGAGCATTTAGTATAATGTTCTGTGTAATAAAAGCGCAATTCACTATATTAGTGTACCGGTACAGAGGGACCTTCAAAACATTTTGAAGTCCCTGCTAGAGATTTAATTTCTCACTGATCTGTGAAAATTATTATTACTGTAAAATGATGGTTATTGAACATATATCCCTTCTCCTATTTGCCTTTTTTCTGCTGTTGAATTAAATATTTTTACTCAGTGACAAAGTCCTACCCTGGGAGTGTGCAATGCTCTCAGATGAACAGGAAGCAAAAGGATGACAAGTCCTGTCTTGACTGAATTCACAACAAGTGAGAGACAGAACATTTTATAACATAGCCTTTTCAACACTAGATATGTGGTAGCTGGGACCTGAAAATAACAAGTATAATATATGCAATAATAACATCCATGGAGATCTGCGGAAATTTAGAGCTGTTGTAAAGCTGATAGAGATTTAAATTAAAGGAATCATTTTGTTACCTTACATTGTTTAAAAAAAACACAAAATGCTCACTGGAAAATTAGGTGCAGTTTTTAGCTGTGTTTCGCTTCACTTTCTAGTCCTCTGTGAAAACCCAGGCTGTTAAACTCATTATGGCTAGAGATTAACTTCAAAAGCAGGTAACATCTGCTCTGTCCTTTGTTGAAAAATGAAGCTGTGAGCTCACTAGGAGCTATTTGCAGTCCATGCCACATAACCAGTCTGTATTAACTCCTTGAAATCACTGAATGGACAAAAAAAAAAAGAAAAAAAGAAAAATCATAACAATATGTTGACACAAACAATATTCCCCTACCTCCTGTACAAAAGGTTATTATAATCCGAAGAGCACCCATGCCTAGTGTTTATAAGAAAGCTATGAAAAACAGTATTTCCCTAAACTAAACAGTGACCTGGGGGTTGTGACAGAAGTTTCTGTATGGATGTGGCAAACGTGCTGTTTACAGTCCATAAACACTAGACTATAAAAATGTCAGTGTGTGATTGCGCTGTATAATTGATGCTACCTACCAGATTATAACCATACTCAGTGGTAGCTGTGCTTCAAGATATGAAAGTCAGGTTAATAATGGAATGTATATTTTTCTGTGAGTTGTCTGTTTTCTCCATCTATTTCTGATCAGCTAGTGTCTCTAATGCATCCATGAGCCTAGTTATCACCTGGTAATCAGGAAGCAGCACTCACCATTGTGGTCTGTGGTTACGTTATGGATGTGGGACCTAACTATAGCATAGTTTGGAGAGACAAAACACATAAGCACCCACTGCCCAACTTGTAGGTGTGAGGGAAAGGATGCAGTTCTCATTCTCCTTCCACAGGGAGACTGTCATAGTCCACGGAGAGACACTGCTACACCGCTGTGGTGCATCAGCTACCACTGGGAGAAACTTTTTCACTGTTATTGTTCTGCCTGGTGGGTGCAAGCAAAGGTGTTTCCAGGGCACTGTGTCAGAGGAAACAGCAAGGTGGGAAGGTGCGACTCTCTGGTAGCTCGGCTGTAGCTCAGCCTGCTGGCTCAAGAGAACGTGGAGGTGATTTCAGCAGCAAGCTTATTCCAGAGGATCATAGTGCAGAGGGCTTTGCAAGCCACAGCAGAAGACTCAGAGAGCTTCCTCTGACAGCTCACTGATGCTGCCCTGCCGTGCTGGGGTGGGAGACTCAGCTCCTTGGGCCAGAGCTGTGTGTAGATGAGCTCTTTCTCACACAGCTGATTCATGCAGTGACACTAAAACTGTGCACAAGGGAAAGGAGACAAGGTCAGAGTCACTAGGATGCTGTGGTAATGGTTTGTGAGATTCAAATGCCATCATGGTTGCTTGTCAGATACTCACTAAGACATTTTCCTGGGTGAAACTGGACTGTGTGAAACGGCAGGGCTTTGGCCACTGTAGTAACTGCTTTGGAAAGGACCAGTGTCTCTGAATGAGGGCTGCCACATCTTGGTCCCAGGCAGCTGTTCTCCTGGGGTCTCAGCAAAGGAAACAAGTCACCACCTTGTCCCCCTCTTTCCTGTCCCCTTTTAGTTTAGCTTCTTTCACTCAGTACCACAAGCAAGAAGCTGTCTCTCCATGGTCATACTCCATCACATGCAGCCACCAAGTCCTACACACAGCTCCTGTCTACATACTGTACATGACAGGTGGCCATTTCCTTAAATAGCAAGGTTATCCAGGGAATTCACATGTGTCTGTGTTAACAAAAGCCACAGAACCAAGATATTTTTATCACAGTAAGTTTTTATCTTACTGCCTAAATGCTGTGGGAGGACACTGTATCAGAAATTACAGACCCTATTGACAGCTTGCAAATAGAAATGTTGCTAAGGTTAGGATTCAAATGTACTACCAGTATCATATTTGGGTATAAACATTCTCAGTGGAATATTTGCTTGTGTTTACATTATTAGAAGATTTTAGGTTAGTGTAAAGAGCTGAAAGATGTTTGGCATTAATAATAATTCAAGGTAGGAATAAATATCACCTCCCTACATGTCTGGGGTACACCTGAATATACTGACCACCACTTCAGGGGTCTGATTCTTTTATCCTGCTTAACATGAAGATCTAAAGAAAGGAGCTTGTATACCACATCAGAATTTTTTCTTTCCTTTGAGACATAACTTCTCAGCCGCAGTGCATAGTCATAGAAAGCTGTGAACCACATTCTGAAGTGTTAGCAAAATAATAATAGAAGAGTATTGCAGAATTTATCTGAGGCTTATTTTTGTCCTTGACTTTTTGTTGGAAGATTGTAAGGGACAGGTGTCAGACATTTGTCTTCTTGGTACCGAGGAAACCACGAGACTGTATAAACGTTTCTTGGTATGAAGGAAACCATAGGGACAGAGCAGTCTACCTGTACCCCAACAATGATACCCACAGCCTGGCGCAATCTGTCACAATCTTGACAGTGCAGGTGCAACAAAAGTTCGGTGGGTAGTTGCAGAGACATGCGTGTTGGACTGGAGACACCACACGATCTTTGCATGGGTCTCCGTTACCTTGACTAGTCAAGTTATAACTGGGCAGAGATTTTGGGGACTTGAACTGCATAAAAGGGCACCATTGGGAACAGAAGTGGGGAGATGTCCCATATCCAACACACGGGGAGACTTCCATCACCAAGTTGACACACAGGGAGACCCCACCACCACCCAGCTGAGAATACCAGGACACCAGCAATCAACAGGACCAACAGAACATCTCTGGATCCTAGGGTGCTGATACCTTTTACCACTGTCTCTCTCTCTTTCTCTTTCCTACCTTGCTCTTCTTTTTCTCTTTGCGGCCAGCACCTTATTTTGCTCTTGCTCTTTTTCGCCGTGTTTATCTCACTTTCTATACATAGTTTGATGTTGTTAGTCATCTGAATAGTGCATCCATAGAGTTTAAGTTTCATGTTGAACCACTTTGGTAAAATCGGGCAAACTTCTCCCGTTCCCTTTCCCTTTGATTTTGTGACTCGCTTGGCAGACAGCAATTTCTTGAGTTATCGTACGATTGTTTGGGTTTTGTTTATGTTTGTGCTCAATAAACAATTTGATTGGTTGTTTGGCATCATTTTGCCTTAATCTACTCCGAGGGGATTTCGAGCTTTCCATGACCTCCACACTACCCAGGGTAGCGTGCTGGTCAGGTCATGAAAAAGATTATTCGTGTATTTGTACATACTACTTTGTGCAGTTAACGTCGCAGTTAACGTCACAGTTAAGTATATTTTGAAAAAATATTGGTTATTTAATTTTGAAATTGCACAAGAAAAGAGAATTTCTAAAACTTGTGGTAGATTTCTTTCTTAAATCCTTTCTTATCATGTGCACATTGCTATCATACAATAACTAATGAGGTTTGCAGTAAATTATGTTTATCAGTTACCTTTTGACTATTTTGTCTGTGTCCTTGTCTGCTCTCCATAGCTGTGGGGAAAGCTTTAATATTTCATACTCTTAACCCATTGCGAATAACTTCCTAAAAAATAGAATCAGAACATTTTTTCCCTTGGAATTAGATCAGGAAAAAATTCCAATATGTAATCTGTGGTCAATAATAGTTACAACCCATTATCTCGAAAGACTGGAGCAGGAAACAAAACAATTATGTTGGAGATATTTAAATTGCACAATTCTTAGAGCAGATAGTTTTCAATCAATATAAATTCTACTCATGAAAACTATTAATTTAAAATTTTGAACTTCCTGACTACAAAACTGTACCTGTGCTTATCCCAAGTGATTGACTCACAAAGCTAAAAGCTAAAAGCTACTTTTATGCAATGAGCTAAGCAAAAGAGAGTCAAATGGCTAACAGATCTTTAAAACCATTAGTCTGCATCTCTGAGAAGGGATAAGTCTTGGTTTTTCCAGTAGAGAAAGCCTTTTTTAAGACCTGGAAAAGTGAATAGAAGAAAAAGTGTTATGTAATAAATGTAGGAAAAAAAAATCTAAAATACTTTCAGAGGTTCTCAAACTACGATGGCCAAATCTTCAGCAAAACACCAATATCCACCAGTAAGAAGATATCAATCTAATACATATCTTATATAAAGTAACAATTCAATCCTTATAGTGTTACAGTATGAGGCACAATTTCATTGTAATCAATATGGGATTAATTTCTTGCTAGCTGAAGATAAATGTGATATTTCAAAACTTTTACCTTTCTTTCGCTCTTCCTTTTTGCTAGAAGGATGAAGCAAATGTATTCTCAGTGTTGTACTGTTTTTTGTCAAGACCATTCCCTTCCTTTTTTTTATTTTCTTTTTTTTTTTTTAAATCACTTAATGACCACTCCACAGACAGAGCCACAGCTCCAGATACCTTGCATGAAGGCCATTTTTAGAAAGTCTTCAAGCTAAATTCATTTGTTTAAAGGAATCATATTTGAAATACTGAGGACATTTTTCCAAACACCTTGTAAGCTTTGTTATTGCTTGTAAACAACTGTCTGAAAACCTCTAAAATCTCTTATACTACTCTAAAGGCCTATTCTTGTCACCAGTGTATAGCACCAGTCTGGCACCTACAAGTATCTCTGATGACCACACATAGCAATGATGCTGGTGGACCATAAATCAGCTTATGCTCCAGCTGCAACCACATTAAAAATATGGATGTGTATTTTTTTTTTTAATAAGCAGTTTCTTTTTGTCAAGATCAGCCTCAGTGCCACGTAGTGTGCAAAAGCAGACTGACAGCCCTGTCTGTGCCACTGCTGCTCTCATGTGGTGGATTAGCATCATAGAGATGGGTATTCTCAGATGGTAAACTGTGCTCTCACTAATTTTGTCTGCTAAGATAAGCTCCTGGGCACTTGGCATTTCCTTTCCCAAAATGAACTTTGCTGCACAGTGGAAAGCAAATATTCTGTCATTTCCACACACACAGGAAAGCGGTGTAACGTTGTTCTGGTTTCAGCTGGGATAGAGTTAACTGTCTTCCTAGTAGCTGGTACAGTGCTATGTTTTGAGTTCAGTATGCGAAGAATGTTGATAACACTGATGTTTTCAGTTGTTGCCAAGCAGTGTTTAGACTAAAGTCAAGGATTTTTCAGCTTCTCATGCCCAGCCAGCGAGAAAGGTGGAGGGGCACAAGAAGTTGGCACAAGACACAGCCAGGGCACCTGACCCAAACTGGCCAACGGGGTATTCCGTACCATGGGACGTCACATCCAGTATAGGAACTGGGAAGTGGGGGGCAGGGATTTGCCGCTGGGGGACTGGCTGGGTGTCGGTCGGTGGGTGGTGAGCAATTGCACTGCACATCATTTGGACATTCCAATCCTTTCATTATTGCTGTTGTCATTTTATTAGTGTTATCATTACCATTATTAGTTTCTTCTTTTCTGTTCTATTAAACTGTTCTTATCTCAACCCACGAGTTTTGTGTCTTTTCCTGATTTTCTCCCCCATCCCACTGGATGGAGGTGTGAGTGAGCGAGCGGCTGCATGGTGCTTAGTTGCTGGCTGGGGTTAAACCACAACAAACATGCATTGGGACGTGGTAACAAATTAGTATAAATAGCAGTTTTCAGAGAAATTGAGTGCCTACTGTCTGCCTGTATAATACCAAGTTACTTTCATCACGCTGCAAGACTAGGAATAAATCTATCTATCTATTTATCTGTTTACCTACCTATAAACAGCCTGTGTCCAAGATTCTGTGACAGCTTAGAAAATGGGACATAATAAAGAACACAAAGCACATTACGTGTTAACATCTGATTTCCTCTCCTGCTTCAGTATTGTCTCCCTGGGGTTTTCCGAATCACCTGTGATTAAGGCAGGTTGTAAAGGCAGCTGCCCTCTACCCCAGCCATCCCCTCCACATCAGGGTGCTGATGGCACTAGGAATCCTTGTCATCAGCTTGTGGGCCCCTCTCTTCTAAATATTGCCTTAAATCAGAGAGGGAGCCTGATCTGATTCAGCAAAGTGAGCATCAACACAGGAAATATCTCTCTGTCCTGCTTTGTTCAGTAATTTATGGAAGAATGAGTTAAATTAAAAGAAACTAAGCCACAAGGAACATTCTTTTGTTTATTGCTGGTCTGCCTCCTGGCAGATTTGTTCAGTGAATGTACGAACGCATCACTGTCCATACAGAACTGCCTCTAACCTTTGCTTGGTCTCTGGTTTGGTTTCACTTTGCACAAGGATTTTGATGAGAATTTAGTGGAGGGATGCAGCAGGCACAATGAAGAGCAGACAGACACTAACAAGAACAGGGAAGTAAATTGCTTTCCCTTCTCTGTACAGCATTGTGGTGGTGCAGCTCTGGCTGTAGCCCCAACACCCTAGTGACAAGGTGGTTCAGCCATGTGCTGTGGGACCACCCAGGCCCAGCAGAAGCAGGATCTCTTTTTTCTGAGACTGCCACAATCTGCCTGCAGCATGGCAAGAGGCTTCCCACCTTTCCCAGCCCTGCAGCTACTACTCCCTTATGCCACAGCTCAGCCCCGTAGCTGGGATAGGGGAGGTATGTTCATGTTTCTTCTCTGTTCATGCTACATAATTGTCTGCTTTCTGTGAAACACGAGACTGGCAATCCCTGTGTATTAGGCTATCCATATTACACTAGTGGCACTATGCTAGGATGGTCCTGAGGCAGGAGGGGAGGTGCCCTATTTTTAACTAATGCTTTTGAAAAAGCAGCCCTGCCAGGCAGTCTTTTTCTGACATCAGAAGTCCTCCTTCTTTCACACATGGGATCAGCTCTCAGGGGTCAATGTTTTGTTTACATAATTTCATGTAGGTCTCTTTTTTGTTCCCTCTTTTGTATATGATGTGTATGGTTTAATCAGTAGAGAAAGTTTCTTTTGGACTGCATTTTGATGAAGAAACCCTGACAATTCAAAATTTTTTCTTTTTCTTCACCACGTCTAGATAGTGGTTTCTTTGCTTGCAATCTTCTCCAAGTCATTCCCACTTGGGAGACTCCAGCATTTCATTCCTCTTTTGATGAACTGCTGAGAGAAGCCCCAGTACTCTTGTGCTTGCTCTTTTTCTACTGTTTCACTTTACAGTTCAGAGCAGAATCTAACTGAGTCAGAGGCTAAAATTATATTTGCTTACTTAATGTATGAGTTTACTGCATTGCCTTATACTTCCCATACTCACTTCTATGCTGCAATTTTGCAGGATACCATTAGAAAAAAACCTGCTGGATTTATGTAGGGTTATTTAGGCCTTTACCTGAGCAAGCCCAGGCTGCTTAGATTTACTTTTAAAGCCTATATGATATCTCCAACATGGCTGTAATGTTTAGCCTGTTTCTGTGCCCCTAAACCAAATTAAATTAGGTTGGTAAAATCCCTTCTGCATTTTTATATTCCAGAGTGTTTGCACTAGGAGATAGTTTGTCTCAGTACTTCATCAGCTTTAACTGAAGAAAGACAAATATGTCACATTTTTCTTGTCAGTATCTGAACTTAATGAAATTGTGTCCCTGAATTCCTCCCTGCCTTTCTTTCAACCTTCAACCCTCTCCTGAAATCCTGCTCCTTGCCCTTTCTCCTTGCTAACTGTGGACATCACTTGGAGTTTACCTTCTACCTTATTCACTCCACCACTGCAAGCTATAGATACAGAGATCATAATCCAGCATTTAAGTATGAATTTAGTAAATAGTTCACTGACTGCAGAAGGATGCCTTGTGTACTCACTTTAGTAACTGCTGAATTTAAGTTAATGTTAACTCATGAAAAAAAAAAATATTACTCTTGCCTTAATCTGCCCAGCCACTTCCTTTTCAGCTATTTTTCTTTGTCAAACTTACAGGCTGCATCATGTCCCATGTAAACCCTTTGGGGTAGCTTGGCCTTTTTATCTGTTTGTGAGGCTCCCACTGCAGAGCTGTTCCAAATCTGCTAGGATCTTTGAGTGCTACTAGTACAGTGAACATCTAGGTGCGTAAGTACTTAACCATTAGTTTCACATTGAAATGTGCCATCAGATATGAATTAATCTATTACCTAAATGCATAATAAGAAATGGTTTTAAAGCTTACAGTGAAGTAAAAAGTGCCTTTTTCATTTCATTTCCAGTTGTCTCCCCCCCCCCCCAAAAGAATTAGAGGTGCCTTGGTCTTTTCTCCAGCAGAGGTCACAACAACATAAGATATTGCTCTGCATCCATGTGAGCAACTGCCTTAGAGAAGGATAAATCTTTACTATTTGATCTCATAAAAGTTGACAGAACTAAGGCTGCTAGTAGGGTTTCAGATCAACTAGGAATTCATGAGAACACCAGAAGTTTGCTGATGCGATGTTTGGACTAAAGTACAAAATTTTCTGTGCTGTTGTTATCTAAAGGGAACAAAGAATTTAATAGGCTGTCTGAAATAGTGCATGGGAAAATTAAGTGAAAAAAATCATCTTTCCAACATTAGTGTGTTTTTCAGATATAATAACAGGCAGTATAACTGCTTGGGAATAAGTCTGTTGGTTTCTGTTTTTAAAAGCAGCATTGCTGAATCATATAGTCTGACCCATAGGTATTTTGCAGGCCAAAATAGTCCATCTATTCTCTCATTTCAAACATGACAATACGTAATGCTTGTTCAAAAAGCCAGTTTTAAACATTATTTATAAGTACATAGAAAAAGGTAAACTTTAAACTCATCAAAGTGAGTTTTCATTTCAGGAGCTTCTATTTGGGAAGGAAAAGTAATACCTACTGTCTTACATGTTGTGTTTAAAGTAACTGAGTAATGATTTTCATTTTGCTGGACAAATGCATAGATATGTGGAAATATTAAAATAGAAAAGCCTTTTCCAGAATAATTTGGGAAACGTTTTTGTAAAGCAAAGATGTCTGGAAAAACTCTAAATTGTTATTCCCTTAGTGCAGGTAGCAAATAGCTCTGCAAAGAATCCAGCACTACTCCATATCACAGAGCATCTGTAATGCCCTAAACACCACAATAATGAGAAATCACATGCAGAGATAGGATTAAAGAAAAAGCCACGGCCTTTATAAACTGTGACAGAATAGGGTGGAGGGAGAGATGGGCCTGCCTCGCACAAACTGTCCATGTAGGTAAGTACAACACAGCTCCAAATGCTGAAACATCCATCGCAGGAGGTTACAGGTACCTATCCCTTCTTTTCCACATCATGAATGAACAGGATCAGGAAAACCTCAGACTACATCTTTCTGTTCCCTAACACAAAACAAGTATGAAGGTACAGGAAGGATCTTATTTCCAATGCAATATAAGGCTGGTGGGCAGCCAGGTTCTGTGCACAGCAGTGGTATATCCAGTCCCCGCTTTGTATTTCAGTTAACTACAACAAATAAATGTACAGCAGCAAACAATACTGCCCTTAGAAAACCTCTAGCATTGCACTAGAAAAGACAAATATCACCTTAACTCCAGCTACCACTTCGCAATGTGGAGTAAGTACTTTCTGTCTCCTAAGGGTCACAGGCAAGCTAAAATAGTATGGGAATCTCACAGCAAGTAACAAGGAAAGCTAACTCCAGGGAAGTATGAATACAAAACCCAGCATCATCAGGATAATTTTCTTCACTGTATTCATTGCTATCAATATTTTATTACTTATGTATGGTATTTTTCTGTAATGTTTTATGATGTGCCAAAGATACACAGCAGAATTGCTTACGCTACATTTTAAGTGATGGTACCATCTCTGCACATGTGGTGAACTTTGGTTACATCCCAGCAAGGCTGCAGGAGACTCTGCTGCTTGAAACTGCTCTTTTAGTTTGGCCTCTCTTTCTAGGATTTGTCTGCAAACAAATACATAGCCATCCAAAGTGACTCAGTTGAGACCTGTCTGCTGGATGGTCAAGGAATTAGTGGATACTTTTCCTGTGTCAGCTGCACCTAGCTGAGAGATACGAAGTAAGGAGCAGTAGCTGAATCCACAAAGATAGGCGTTTAACTTCCACTTTCATTGTGTGTATTCAGAATTACAGAATAAAAAATTTCCCTTTCTTGCTGCCTTGCCTGAAGTTATCTGAATTTTCTGTGAAAACATCTTTCCACCAGCAAAGTTACCCTGGTACACAAATGTCTACTAGGACATGCACAGACCTGCTTAAAACTTGACTGTTACAAGTGCCAAAAGCCAGGTCACCCAGCATATGCCTAAATTATACTGAGAGTAACAAACTCAGATTCAGGTTTAAATCCTACCAGCTTTAAGTGTGTAACCATTGCAGAGTGTGACTAACACTGTGTGAACAGTCAGGCCAGCGCTCCCTTTTTTCTGTACTAGGGTCCTGGTGGTAAATGGGTTTTGATATGCAGGACTCCAGTTTCAAATGCCTGGTACCAGACTTTTCCCAGTCTTTTCTCTCTCCAGGACACGCCAATACGGCAGCTTGCTCCGTAGATGGCACTTTCTCCTTTTCTCCTGTTTCACTTGCAACAAAGCATCCTTGTGCCAGAGACTGAGCCAATATGACTTCAGAGCCTAGTAATTATACTGAATATTCTTTACAAATGCAGGAAGCTGGCCCTTAGTCCGTACTATGTTTAGTTGTCCCATTACTCTTGACTGTTTGGCAATTGTTAGCTCAGTGCTTAACATACAAGATTTTGCAGATTTCATTTCGATGTTCTTAATATACGCACTTGGATACTGAGAGATCAGGGCACCTCCTGGAAGTGTTAATGGACAGCATGGTGCCTTCTAGTTAGACAGCAGCCCTGAGCACAGGAAATTCTGTGCTGTTTTGTCAGTCTCCTAGGAGTTCACAAGTGTGTTCTAGGAGGGATTTCAATGAAGAAAGTTGGGGGTTTTTTAAGTTTTAATTTAATTGTAGTGAAGCGCAACACATAATTTATATGGGATTGTGGCATAAAAAGTACGATGTTCTCCCAGGCAGACAATGAAATAAAGAATATTTCAATCCTAGGTTAAAATAGGATCATTCCTGGTTCTGCAGTAACTATATCATTGTTCATTCATGTGTTTCTTATTTCACTGACAGACCAGGCAAGTTAAAGTAATGTTGTGCCATCAACTCCTTGAGGCTAGGAACATTTCCTTTATATAAAACTTTCTGCAGGTATTCTTTTGACAGATGATTTTTGTTCATATACAGAGATATATATATATTTTTTTGTTGTTGAGGAAGTGTTTGTATTGCATTATGGCAAAGGAAAAACATATTTACTGTGAAGAGCAAACAAGACCCATCTGTCACAAATGTCATAGCAATAGAATCAGATTTCACAGATAAGCCATTGGTCAAAACCTTCTTGAGATCTACATTAATAACTACATCAAAGATTGGGCTGAATGGCATCCTACCCATTAGCAGGTTATCTGTGGATGACTCCACTCTTTTACACAGATATTTCTTAACAATTTTCTCCCCTTGAGGAGAAGGGAGAAAAATATAAAAAGCTGAAACATAAATTAAATTAAATAAATTAGTTCCTCTAACTTGGCTATGTAGGGTCTCAAATGGCTTCTTCTCCTTTGCTAACTACAGAATATCACTCTAAATATTACTGATATCCAAGGGCTACATTGTGACTTTTTTGCCTTACGTACTTGCATTTCTTTTAAGTCTAAGCTTAGCTATGAATTCTCTGAATCTGCCTGTTATGCTGAATTTGTTCTATGTAATTCTTTTTCTCCATTCTGAATACTTCCTATATATGCTGAATCTCTAGCCTTCTGAGATATGTATTTCTTAAGGAAATATATAAGAAAGAGCTATAAAGCTTAAGAGCTGGACTTCTTTGAAGATGACAGAAAAATATCATAGGTTGGAATGTTTAATTTATTGTTACTTTCAAATGTTGTAACCAGAAGTTCATTCTTACAAATGTTAAAATATCTTTATTGCCTTAATTTTCCAGCCTATTACATAATATGAAACATTATCTTTCTATCTCTGCAAAAGGTTCCGTGTGTTTTTCTGCATCAAATCCCTATCGACTTTTCTGTGGGCATATATTTTCTCCTTTCTCAGTAAGGTTTCTTAATTTACTTTGTAGCTTTGCTTTGATTGTTTCTTTGAGCTTTACTTTTTAAGTCCATAAAGGTTTGGGGAGATAAAATCTTGTCCACCATATTCACTGGAGCCCCTCTGCCTTCAGCTGGTTATTATGAACAAGATTTGACCTTGGCATTATGGATTTTGCTAGGTGGTTGTAGTCCGCTGCCACTCACACTCATGGATTTTTGCATCAGTACTTTAGAGCAGCGGGTTTTCTCACAGAGAGAGCAATGACTAAAAAGTAAACAGATATTTTCTGTTTAATAATGTAGTGTCTTATTTATACAATGAGAATTTTAGTTTTAAATATTTAACTTGTTTCTGGATTCTCTCAACTGGTGTACTCTTTTTTCTGTCATCACATATGTTATACATTTCCCTGGTTGAATACCATTATTAAAAGTCTCACCTTCAAAATAATTTATTCTATGCAGCATTCAGGAGAAAGATTAGTTTTAAAGATGTCCATTTGGTTTGTTTAAAAATTAAAGAGCTAAAATGCATCTTTCAGATAAAACATGCTTTTGGAAGTTAAAGCAGTAACAACATTCAAGCAGCCCTGAGGCAGTAAAGCACCAGACCACAATGAATAACTGGTTCTTCTATACAGAGCCTAGCAATGCTCACAGGAGATGTTTACCTGAATCACATGGATATCCGCACCTGTCAAAATTAATGCTAGTGACAACTGACACCACTAGAAATCTTCAGTTTAGTCTCTTCATGGATGATACTGAAGTTTTTGTACAGGCTATAGAGTAAGCAGGCTGGTCTCTGTCGTTGACAAGTCAGTGCCAGCATGGACAGTGTGGAGTGCTTGATTTAACAGTCAAAAATTATGTCAGACTCTTCTAGATTTGGTGATTGTAGAAAGTTTCCGTCTGTTAGCAATCGATCACTTTAACACACAGGTAGCTTCTCCTGTACAGTTCTTCATATGACATGAAGGAACTCCTAATGAGCTATGAATCTCTTCATTCCAGCTGCAATAGTGACATAAAACCACACAAAAATCTCAGTCAAACTGACTCACCCCACTCTCTTCCCAGGCAGCTGCCCATGTGCTAGGGAGGTAGGCACAGAAGGCAGCAATGAAAGTGCTATGACCTTGGTCTGGACAGGTATGTTTGGTGTGAAGGAGAAGGCATATGTATTTGTCTTATATGTCCAGTATGTCAAAGTTTTAAACTTTCGTAATCTCCTTTTATGAACCAAATTCTGCCATGTTCTGTTCTGGTAAATATATTCCATAATACAATGATTTACATATAAGCTCATATTTCTATATCATTTGCACAAGATTAGTACTTAAATGTAGGTTTTTGTAAGGAAAGTGTTTACAGAAAAAAATAAGAAGGAAGCAAATAGGCAGTAAACATGTGCAACAAAGAGATCTCATAAAAAATTAATCACTTGGTTAAATAAAGTTTAAAAAGTGTCTTCCAGTGTCCATAAAGCCACATACTTAAGTAGCCTAATTTCTAGCAGTGAATAAGCCAGTGGAAGTTAACTATTAAGCCTACATATTAATGGAGGCAGGGAAAAGTGACAGATAAAATGTTGAAGGTTTTGCAAGAGCTCCCTTGTTTACTGGGGGCTAATACATCACATACAGAGAAGAAAACAATAGGAGATAGCGACATATTGTCAGACATGATCTGTCTGACATATGTCTGACAAATACTAAATAAGTAATTTGTATCAGTGAATAGTGTAATGCATGGGCATTTTTCCTTTTGTTAAAGATAATTAAGACCTCTTTGAAGAGGACTACAGTAACTGAGAGCAGGCTGAGGAAGCATATTGTGAATGAAACACACACGTGCCTTGCTAAGTGTAAGGTTTAGGTTCCTGGGATACTTTCTCATGGAGATCGACCTTTCCTTAGTGTTAATGGCACCAATTGTTTCTGTTTGCTTGCTGAGGTCTGGAGAGAAACGTAATGAAACCTAACCTTTCCATCAACAGATCAGCAAAATAGAAGATATGAAACATGTTGTTTATTAGACTGTGAAATTTCTTTAGCTCTATAGAGAGGACTGGGGTTTTTGCCCATTTCTATAGTGCCATGGCTAATTGTCCATGTAAATAACTCCACAATTGTTTTCCTCAATCATATTGAAATTATTATGGCATTCAACATAGCAAGTTAGTTTCATATTAAACAACTCCTTTATGTAGGTGTTAACAGAGAGGCAGCCATGGAGCACAGGGGAGTATGTGCATCAAAAGAAGGAGGATGAAGTAGTGGAAAACTTACTGCTTTTCCCATTGCACATTAGATGCCATAAAGGGAGACTAACAAAGAACCTGTATGTTGGGCTTTTTGTGGAGATGGAATTTGGGTATATGAGCTGGGAGTGCTCCTCTCCTCAACCTCCTTATTATTACTTTGACTGTGATTGTTTCCCCTTACTTGTGATCAAGCCTGACAACAGGCAAACAGCAGGTGGCATAGAGAAGGCACTTTGTACCCAAGGCCTTCTTTGTTGTTCTACTATTTGATGTGGTCTTGTAAAAGATTGCACCTCTTTCTTAATCATGTTGGTTTGCCTTTAGACCCCTACAGCCACAAGAGCATTAATGGTGAGTGCTTGTGTCTCCTTCCTCCTTCAGACCAAATCTCCCTCATAATATGTGGATATGTGGAGCTGTGACTTCAGATTCCTTCTGCTACCTTTAGTTAACCTATACCCAAGGCCTCCCGTATTCAACAAACAGAATGCCTTTATTGCTCAGGACATTAAAATTAAATACTTACATTTATTTTATTTTAGAGAATTTTGAATTAGTACACATAGAAGAAAGAGAAGACTAATTTTCCCTGGAAATTCCCCAATAAAAGAAAACAATAGGTTAAGAATATTGAATAATAATTAGTTTATTAATACTAAATAAGTAATTTGCAATAAGTCTTTACTGTATATACTCCTCTGCTGGATAAATATCTGTAGACAGATTATGATTTTCTTGCATTCATTCATTATCCAAATGTATGCACTGGCATTTTTCCCTTAGTTTGAACTTGACTGATGTGCCATATGAGGGCCCATGCATTGTGCTGAAAATAAGTGCTCTGCATGGATTCTTTTCCTTGAGGATTTCTGGAAATGCAGAAGGCCACAGAATCTTATGCCTTTTAAAGATTTCCATCAACACAGTGGATAAGCAGGGTCAAAGTATCTTTATGTAAGAGTCAGCTCTCTAATAGGCACTGTGCTGCTATGGACATTATTTGTTCATAATAACAGTTCTAAAATTTGTGCTGATGTGTCTGTGCATCGGACATATTTATAGTCCAAATACAATGTTCACATGACACATTTCTTTCTTCACACTCATACAAAGTCTTTCTTGGTTCCTGAATGTAGTAAATTGTGGACAGTATTGCTTGTTCTCACTTGATTCACTTATTTGCCTGTCAGACATTCTTCTCTTCCAAAGGCAATAAATCTCTAATCTTGCTCAAATTTTGCCAGCCTCATACTTGCTGTCACCACATGGTGTTCTCCTCAGTCCTAAGCATGATCACTGTGTGTAATAAGTAGCAATATTCAGAACTAATGTAGAATCCATGTTATTGGAGTCACCAACCTACAAGGAACCCATAGGTAAGGCCTTGACAGCTTGCACCACTTGGCAAAGTATGATGATACAAAGGCATTATTCTGTTTGCCACAGCTGGATTTGTGCTGTTGTATCGCACTATGTTATCAAAGCTTCTTAATAGTCCATAAAAAGGTACTGGTGGCTAAGGGATTTTTCTGCTCTGCTAGCGACAGGATGGTGCCCAGTTGCAGTGGTTTGTTTAATAATTTGAAATGCCTGTCAGAGTTTGTCAAATTGCTCTTTATGTGCAGAGCCATCTTGGATTGGGGTGTATTGAGTATCCAAGCTATTATTTAGTCATAATCTCATACTCCAGATAGTACTATAAGCAATATGAGGATATAAACTAAAATAATAAAACAAACCCTCTCCTTGCTTCTGTCTTTTCTAGCTTGCTTTCTTCTAAATAACCCTCAATACTAATATAGTTTCTTGGAAGAGTTTGCTACTTCTGTTCCACTCCCATCAAGGACAACCTTATTGTATTTTGGTTAATCCTTCTTCCAAATCTCTCTGCAACACCTGCTAGTCATGTGTAAAAGCAGCTGTGGTCTCTTCCTCTTGCATGGACAGTTTATTTTACTGTGTATGAATCATCTTTGTTGCTGCCCTTTAAGGACTGTTTCACGAGTTGAATTTTCAATAGTCAAACCACCTGTCCAATTTTTCATGCAACAAGTGATTTATGTCTTTCCTACAAGACTATGCAGCATTTTATTTGACTGAGTCAGTTTATGTTGTACTTCCAGATCTTTAAATTTTATTTCCAGAGCAGTATATTCATCAAGCCACTGTTGTTCTCTCAGCATAGCAAAGGTAATAATTCAGTCCTTAGGGCCTCCCACTAAGTTCACAGGAAACTATTATTCCCAAATTTTCAGAGACTCTTTTTTTGCTACTTTATTTTGAAGTGGACTTTTCCTAATGAGTTATTTAAATCTCACTTTTCAATAGAGTTATAGGTGGAAGACAATATTAACACCAAGAGAACTAGAGCATGACTTGAATGAGAAGAGGGAGAGCAGAAGGATCAGACAGGACAAATACAATCTGACAGCAAACATGATGATGGAGGAGCTGGGGAAGGACACTTTATCTATTAAACCCTTCATGTTAACTCTTACAGAATTATAATGAGATCTCACAGTGAGATCTTTCAGAAACCCAAGGTGATCCTTAGCTTTTCTTTCATTCCTCCTCAGACTCCTTAGAGTTCTGCTATTGCTCCCTTCCTTTCTCCCTCTTTTTCCTGCACTTGTCTTTTCTGCACTTATCTTTTGTGTCCCAGATGGAATATCCCACTCTCCTCCCCCAAGCCCCTTTGCCTGCCAAGATGTCACATCTTTCAAATTCCTCCCTAAAACCTACTTCATCAAGGAATTTTCACTCCTTATCCAAGCCAGATGCCTTTTTTGCTCTGAATATTTTTTCCATATCTTCTCTTGTCTGTCTTAAGACCTGGATATCTGGCAGTCGAGGATTATCAGTAATTTTCTTTCTTGAGACAGAATGAGAATTCCTTACGGCTTCACTATTTTGACTGAAATAGCCTGAGGATCCCTCTATCATGCTGTTGCCATTCAACAGCTTCCCCCCTCTTAAAAAAAAAGGTGTGTCAGGGGCAGGGATAGCCTCTGTGATGGCAAGACAATGGCTTTTATCACCCCAAATTTCTAGGACTTGCTTTTCTATATGGTATAAAATTGCGTGAAACATAACTTTCCAAGAAGACTGCAAAAGCCTCTCATTGGTCATACATTCATGAAAATTAAAGTAATGCATTCAATAGTATTAAGGGGATAGAAAGGTTGTTCACTAGAAAAAGAAATAGTCCCATTCAAATCTGCTGTGATTTTGCTGTACATTATTTATTCAGGCACCCACTGGCTTGGAGAACTATATGAAAAATATCACCATTTAAATCCAAACATGAAGTATAAATTTAGTAATTGCTGCTGACTATAGCAGTCAGTTTTCAGGGGCTTTGAAAGGAAGTGCAGTAAGTTCATTTCTCTTGTTAATTTTTGTTCTCTGTGAAATGCTGACTACAACTTCCCTAACATTATAAGCAATATTTACATAAACTATTGCTCTTCTCGCGTTTCATCCCAGTAAATTTCAGTGGTGCTGCTTTGGCATATAACAGGCGTAACACGATAGTGATTCCAGCACAGAAAGAAAGGGCGTCCTTAATTACCTGTGTAATATTTGTGGAGTTGAAGTCCTCATTTATTCCTACCCAGACTGGGTGATCATAAGTCACTGTACCCATATGCAGATATAATGCAAAGACATAGCGAAGGTATTTCACCATCAGATGGAGTCTTTCATCCATGAACACAGTTACAAACACGCTTAATTGTGAAAGGACATTTCTTGTTCTTACAGGGAGTTTGTATTATTGCACAATGTGTGCATTGTAGAGTGAAATGCACTCCTGACCTCGAATCTGAGTTAGTAACCAGGCGGCTGAGGAACAAATGGGACTATATTCTGAAATTCGTCTGGGTTGGACATTTTGCCATGCGCTGTGAACTAATGTGCTCTTTTAAGGTAAACTGGACTGTGCAATTTAATGAGCCCTTGTTTGCCTCCTTCAAACATATCTCAAGTGCTTTAGGCAAACACACACATATTGAATTCCTTACACTTACTAGATGCCAAAAGGTGTATCTCTTTACATTGGCATCTCATGGGAACAACTTCAGTGTGTCACCAGATTAACCCAAAGCTATACTTGGCTCTGATGAAAATGTTGGGTGTTTCACTTTGGTTGAATTACAGTCTTTGCCTTCTTTTGCTGTTCTCTCTCTCTCTGTCTCTCATGTGTAATATACACATGGAAACACTTCTCTGACTTATTTTTTGAAAAAAATAAGAACCTAACATCACTACTAGATGCTACATTTTGTTCACATTGAAACATTTAAATTGACAAAACAAGACCATTGCCAGCTTTCTTTTACCTGTAAATAAGAGAAAGACTGTCAATCACGAACTAAAATAGTTTACAATATTGCTGAGAACAGTATTAACATATTTTAGGCATTGTAAAGAAGAATACATACATGCATGCAAGTGTGAAGTTGATCCTTCTCCTATAATACCTCTATTTATGTTGGCTTTTCCCTTTCCGTGGGTTATATTTCAAAGTCATTCTTTCTTGTGCTTGCAGTTGCAGGCAATATAGCCTGGTAGGACTGGATTTGCAGTCCTAAGCTGCCAAAGGACGCTGTAAGGAGATGAGAATCAACTGCCCACGTAGTACACATTCAGAGGGGAGCTGCTTCAGACCAGCCCTAGTCCGCTTCTAAGAGCTGAATGGTTATTAGTGTTTGGATCATACCACACCAAGTGTGCATCTTCTGGCTTAGCGTCATCAAAAAGGTACGCAATTTTGCTCCCCTGTATCACTCTTCCATGTGAACTAAAGAAGGTAAGTGCAGATGATCAGGAATATAATTTCAGCAGCGCATTCCTGATCCAAACCAAAATGCAAATGTAAACTTATTGTCATTTGGCTTATTTATCCTTCTTTGAGACTTCTACAGTTGACTTCAGCAAAAGCAGAATTTAGACAGTAGAGAATTATGATGACCCATACCTGCTCTACATACTACTTTCCAACTCTTTAAGTATTTAATCTTTCGTTGTATCCAGGTTTTCTCTAATACTATGTTCACTACCACCTTTAAAGTCTTTTGGAGTGTTTTGTCATTCTTTTCTCCTCTGCAGCTTATTTCTTTAGATTTTTTTTTCTTTTCCCTTTATTTCGCATTTATTTTGATTTCTGTGCTTCTCTACACTTTCCTCTGCTGAACAATCTCTACTAATTATTGCCACAGTACATTTTTACTTTTGATTCACTCTTCCTTCTTTTCCTTCTTCTATTATTTTGTTACTTGTTTCTTGATATGGGACTGGGATTGGGTTTGTTTGACAACTGTGAATAATGAAATTATTTCAGAGGCATATGTATGGGATGTGGAACTGACACTTTTCAAGAACAGATAATGTAGAGGCCTGCGGAGAGAGATACCTGTGCCACAAGTCTTGTGTCCAGTTCTTCACTTCATGAAAAAAGGCACCCAAGGCATCCAGAGAAGAGTCATAGGGTGAAAGCCTGATCTGGGTTTTGTTTTAATCACCTTATTAAAAAAAAAAAAAAGGCATATCCAGATGAACAAAACCTCTTTACTTTCAATTCTGTGCACATTCTCTATACTTGCTGCTTAAAATTTTGTGGTGCTCTATGTTCTTAGTAATAGGCAGAGCTTGTATGTAAGGTTGTATGTAAGGCTGACCCTCCGTAACAAGAGATGAATTGTAGCTCTGGATTCAGTCTAGAGAAAATATGACCCTGTCAGTAGCAGACTATGTAATTGCTGTACTTGATGTCTGTAGACCACTGTCCCAGAGTTTATATCTGGCTGCTGCTGATGGCGAGTGGCCTTCAGAAGGTGCTGATAGCTGCGCTAGCAGAGAATAGTGAAACACCAAAGCTGCACAGACAGAGAGATCTTAGAGGCTGTGATTAGCTTGGGACACATATCTGCAGAGGGCCTTTATGAGAATAAGCAGCTATATGAAAAAGAGATGGTGAGGAAAAAGGATGAAGGGAAACAATGGACTAGAGGAGGAAAGACGAGGGAGGAAAACATGCAAGTCATAGGCAGGCATATGAGCACAGAAAAAATGGAGCAGGTATAAATCACAAAGGAGATTGCCTTCCCTTATCTCCCCTTCTCTTTCTTATTTCCCCTCAATATTTCTTGCTTCTTATCTGTTAAGGCTTTTTTATATACTTAACACTACAAAGCCAATTGTAGTAGGCTTTTTTCATATAGTCCAGTGTTCCGTATGTTCATATTTTCCCATTTATAATACTGTCAAAGAATTAGGGACTTTAGTCTCCATATAGCCAATACAGTATACTTCTGATGACCTAAACACACCTTTGAGACAGTAGTGCCTCTTTAAGTATATAAAATATGTGCTACATAGTGCCCAGTAGTAAACCAGTGTAACAGAAAAGAGTAACAAAAGGAGCAATATTAGGTTTTGAAAGTGGATTTTAATATTGTTTAATATTTTCCAGATTACATTTGTGTACTACAATGAACAAATTCAGTAGTCTAAGAAATATATCTAAGAGAAGTCTATTATTTTTGAAAGACACAGAAAAGTATCTATCTGCTAATTACTCATAAGTGCTTTTGTTAAGGCCACAAAGAAAAGAAAATACAAAGAAAGCTTGCCATCTAACATTTAGAAAAGCATATAAATTCAAACTGTACTTGTAGAATACATTGAAAAAGGAACATTTTCACAGCACTACAGACACCTTCCGCTGAAAATAAAATGTAGTTCATTCTGAACATGAATTTCAAAATTAGTTAGCTATGTACCAGGCATTAAAGTGTCCTTTTCTCAGTTAATTACATTAAAATTTTCTACATTATTCTTTATACTGTTAATGTAAGCAAGTACTTCTTATACAATCAGAAAGCAAAAAGGTTAATGAATAATTTGGGATGTAAATCTTTCCAGAATTCAGATAGCCTTTTCAGATTCATTTGAAGATGCTGAATTCTGCATCTCAAGCAGCATTATGAGTTCTTCTGTGGGATTTTGATTGTGACAGTCTTAACTTCTGTGTATTCATGAATGCCATATTCTCCCCTAGATAAAAGAGAACCAAGAGCAATATTTATGTTAATGCTTTTTATATGAGTTATGTCCTGGATGGGATTTTCGGTGGTGCTGTGCAATTGGCCAGATGTATGACAAGTATACTGGACATATTCGGAAGACATCTGTGCAGCTAGACTGCTGCTGGAAGCCTTTCAAAAAGCTACAGCAGCTGTCTCCTGAGACAAGTGGGGAAGAAAGCAATTTCATTTCTGTGCAAAAGAATGGCATTTAATAAGTTTAGTGCATTTCTCAACTGGGTTTCTGTGCAGGAAATCAGGCATGTTAGGTCTTCACAAGCACGCTCAACAAGTTATTTGCAAAGGCCTTCCTCTGATGTCAAGACTTTTCTCGAGCCAAAGAACAGACACTTCATCTCAAGTAAATGGGGGACATAATTAGTCTACTATGAAATCTTACAGACAGTAAAAACCACTTAAATCTTACTGACATTTTATTAGTATGAATCTACCTTTATGTTTTACATGCTGAGGTGACCCTTGCTTGTGTGCCTAGATGTTTGACATCTGACACAGTCAAACTATTTAGACATAATTAATTGTTTTATAGAACAAGAGTTTGCTACAGTATAATGTTATCCAGTTCTCACTGCCATCTTACTAGATACATATGTATGCAAAACAGAAATCTGTGCTCAGGACTCTCATGCTGTGCGAAAATGTTTACTGATTCTCTTCATTTTTGAAGAGGCATTCTGTTAGTATGTGACATTCAGTAGTTTAATTCATAATGTTATTATTCCAAGAATTATAGAGGGAATTTTATTGTGGGATTCAAGGAAGTCAATGGCTTGACACACTATCTTCCTGATTATTTCAGTGCAGTTGTTTCACACATATTTCCACCTCTCCCAAAATTGATTGCCACATGTTTACAAAATTTTTTTCCATGGCAGACATCTGTCTGGTACTAATTCCTTCCTTACCCTTTAGCAGGAATATTTTTATTGGTCCACTAATTGTGATTTTGAACCAAGCATTTGGAAAACTTCCTTTGCACAAAAGCTTAACTGCTTCAAAATGCACTGTTATAGAGAATATCAATCTTTATGATAGCCTATTATTGTTTTCCTGTTATTTCCAGCAAATGAATACCCAAAATATTTCTGCAAAAGGCTGTGATTCAGAATTGACGATCTCCCAATTTTGGCACCCAGCAAATGCAAAACAGTCCTTGATAGTAATGGCCTATTTTTTTTTTTTTTTTTTCCCATTTTGACATTTTCTAAAGCTCTTAGCATTGGCATAACTCTGTTTCCTTTGAAGTCAGTGGGAGCTTTGCCATAAGGAGCAGATTGAGTCCAGTGATGAGCAAGCATGAAAACCCTAGCCTTTATCTCTTAAAAAAAAAAAAAAAAGAGAAAAAGAAGCTCCGAAGCACTTCACCTGCACATATATTTTTTTAATTACTTCCATTATTCATTAGAAGCACTATGCATTTGGCTTAATAAAAGGGAAAACTTACATATTTTAATTTTTATTCATTGCTTTAAAAATTATATATTTGTTGTTCCCAGATATATGGCATTTTTAGCAAAGGACTGCTTGTGGTTTATGTTCCAAAAAACCCCAGAAGACATAATTCTACACGATGTAATGAACATGTATGACATCAAATGTTCCCTGATGTAACACATTACATGATTCTCTTGCTAATATGAAGATCAGGATGAATACAGGTAAGACAGGACATGATTCAAATTGAAACTGGAGTAAACCTTAGAAGTGTGAAAGAATTTGATTAGCTTATCATTTCTGTATAGTCCTCCACTTCTGAGTTGAGAAAAGACCAAAGATCCAAAGACTACAGAGTACTATTCTTATCATAACTTTTGACCAAGCTGGAACGTACTATAAAAACATTGTTGTCACAGGACTTTTTAAACTGAAAACTCTTATTTAAATCAAGGATTTTGAAATGTCTTGTGTTTTCAAAAACCTAGCACTTAAAGGGGATTCCACAAACTACACACATATATACCTTCATGCAAATGACTCTATCTATATATAAACTGTAAACCATAAACCATAAACACAATGATCAGTTTTGCCTATCAATAAACCACAGGCTACTAAAAATGGTCATTTTGAAAAAGTGTGTATCTAAGTAGTTTTCTTATTTGTTTTATAGAGGAATTATTTGCTTGACATCATTGGCTCTGACAACACGAAGCCTTTAAACACTGTATAAACTAATTCGATAACATTTCAAACTGGGTATCCTAGTTATAAATGTTTAAAGTTGGGTTTTGGAATTTCATTTGAAATTCCCGTGAATCAACAGTTTTAAAAGTATTTACTTACATTTCTCGTCCATTTCCTGACATCTTAAATCCTCCAAAAGGACACTGAGCAGACATTGCACTATAGCAATTAACCCTGGAAGAACAGGAAAATTACTTTTGACAGTGAAATAACGTTTTTCACTTCTAAACAATCCGTGTTTTTCTGTTGACTGTAAAAAACCTGTGGTGATATTCACAACCTACATCTGAGTAATATATTTGCAAAAATATGTGTAGCTTGAGGTTTAGAGACCAGAAACTACACTTATGATCAGGGTTCTAACACTCATCAAGGGTCTTCAAGCAGAGTGACAGTCATATCTTTCTCTGATATTTATGATAAAATTCCTTGCTAACTAGTGCTAACCAAAGACTAGTCACAGTTAAGCCTTCTGCAGGCACACTTCCAATAGATAAATTCAGGATTGCTTCAGTATACCTTTAGGAAGTTTTGTTTGGTTCTACTCAATCTTAAACCATATTCTGTATTGTGGTTGAAAACAAAAATACAATAATGAGAAAGAAAGGAATTTCACAGGAGAATTTGTAGTATGAAGAGTTTTAGCAGAATGTGCATCTTGTTCCCTCGGTGGGAAGCTGGTTTTGTCTTGCAGCATTATCAACTCAGGTATTCTGTATTTTCATATTTTATAATTTCTCCTGCTACCAGTCTACTGGTTTCAACAAAAGAGGTTCTGCTCATATTTAAGGATTCCTAGACAGACCAGCAATCATGTAAGAGTAAAAACCAAAGATTCCAATTTTATTTTAAACTTTATTCCATTTAAAGAATACCAACTCCTAAGTCAAAACTGTTAACTTATTTTTAGAAAGCATATGTTTTTAGGTCACTGGACCTGGGCAGGAATTTGTGCTGGTTGCAAGTCCTTTCAGATAAAATGTAAATTGGACATAGGTTTTGCGTTCAAGAAAAAGTGGTTGTTTTCTTTCTGATGCAGTGATGTAATTGCAGCGAAATGCAGGTCTCTGTCAGTGATAGTCATTAGACTCAAGTCTGCTATTCCTCCCAGCTCTCACTCTTGCATCTCTCAGCCTTTGCCTTTCCTACTCCTTATAGGTTGCCTCTTTCTTTTCCATCGCTGGAAAAAGTTGTCCTTGTAGCATTTCCCCCCACTTGCATTTCTTTCCTTTTTTCAACCACATTTTATCAACCTTTTCCATCACACGTGAATGTTCTGCCTAGGTTAATGGCAACAGAACTTCAGATAATTCATTTCTTTACACAGTACAGAAAATGATCCCCACAAATTAAGTATGTATTGGACTATCCTCAGATCCTGAATGGAAAGGTAAGTAGCACTCTCACTGTAGTTCCTTTTGTCTCCTTTCCTTTTTAGCAAGTCAATTTCCTTTTTTAGACTAAGTTTACAGAACAATTGTGTGTAGACTTATAAGAAATATTTATTTAATAGCACATTAAGTATGGAAAGGTGAAGGGAAGAGAGACACAGGAGTCTGGCATTAATCTACCTCTCTAAAGATTACAAGGAATTGAAATATAAAAGTACACCACCCAAAGAAGTGTTAAAATATACTACAGTTACTGTCATTGGCACCTGGAGCTCTGAAGGAAGAATTAAAAAAAGCCATTACTTACCATACTGTCCCAGCCTGAAGAGCAGCTGCAAATGTCAGTGCTTTATCAATGTCTTTGGTAAAAACTGCTGCTGCTAAGCCATAGGTAGTATTATTTGCCCTCTTGATAACTTCATCTATGGTTTTAAACTTCATGATTTGTTGAACAGGTCCAAATATCTGTTACAGACACATGTAAACATATGAAGTAGACTAGCATAACTTACTATTGTAAATAATTTATATTTTTAAAATTTATTTCTGTCAGATGGCCTTATTACTGAATTCATTCAGTCAAGAGTGTACATCTCAGAATAGAGTTCTAAAAAGGATTATAAATTCACACAAAGATAAGATTTTTGTAGTATGAAGCAAATCAAGATAGCCTATTATAAAATGATTACTAAAACAATAAATAAATAAAAAACCCCAGTAAATTGTGAAAACAAATAAATTAAGATTAAAAGATACCCACCATAACGGTAGTTAGCATGGAGTCACAGTGTGTTGCATATCTATACTGGTTACCAATGAACTGGTATTTTCTTGGTAAGCTCCAGTTTTAGAGTTGAGAAAGACATTCAGCTTTTCCTTCCTCTAAACTTTGTATTAGACTTTCATCTCTGCAGGTAGCTGCACAACTGAGCATGTATGCCAAGTGAAACAACTAATTCTGCTTTCCATATGGGTGTTATGTGCGATAATAGTCCCCCAGGCTCAGCTTTCCCACTACCGCTGCTCTGTGTTCTCAGCCAGAGGTGCCCATGCCTACCACACAGTGCCGAGGCTGTGTAGGGTGGGGGGTTATTACCACATCTAATTACTTCAGCTCCCATAGATTGTGAGATTTCCACTTGATTTTGCTGGAAAGTGCTAGTTTCTAACCAGATTTGCAGGGATTGATTTGCACAGATCAGAAAACCACTGAATGTTCCCCCACTGTTCAAGCTGTGAGCTTCAGAACCTGGATATTCTTTAAATTGCCTTGGCTCTCTGGGGTTTCATTATTCAATACACTCAAAATAGCGTGAGAGAATCAGTTCTTGTACTGCTGACCCAAAGGAAACTAACAGATCTGTGAAAAAACATACCTCTGTGCAGTTTCCAACCTGCCTCCCAGACCAGCAGAAACAATCCAAATTATTTCTTATACAGCTCTCTCCTTTTTCACAGCTCTCTCCCTGACACAACTAACTCTAGATGCTCTGGTGTTCATTTTTACTCACCCTGTTGACTCTTGCTGAATGTACTAGGTATGTTCAGCAGACTGCATCGGCACAGTATCGCTGGCTATATAAAGCAACACCTAGATTTGTAACAAATTTGAAGGAGCTTTCTAGTATGAAGAAGTATAATGGACACCTACTGCAGCACAACTTCAGCAGTTGTTAGTCAAGGTGAATGTAAAAAAACATATGAAAACCCCCTGTTTTTCTCAATGACATAGCAGCTCTGCACTCTTAACTGTCCTGTTCCTTGTAGATGATCACTGATGGCCTGGAACTGCCACCTTAGTTGGGTCAGTAAAAGCTCTTTCAACACTGTGTAAACATATCTGCAAACTGTTCTAAGTTAAATAACCCAGCAAAGGAAAACCTCTGCTTTGCTATAATTGCCACCAACAAAATGCCTATGGAAGCACAATCTAACTGTTTTTTCTTATTGCAAAATAGCTGCTTGATGCACATTTTGTCCAAACCTCAAGTGGCTCCTTAGGCAGTGCAAAGAGTTCACAAGCTGTGCCTTCAAGGTTTGCTTCTCTGTTACAGGTTACTGTGACTCTGATATATGAGACATGAGCAGAATGGGGTGATGTAAGCAAACCAAACTTCAGTATTTCTTATCTACTGCCAGCTTAAGCTGGAGCCTTTGTTGGCAGGCCAGCCTCATGCTCCTCTCCCTCACCTCCACAGAGTTGGTGAAACAGGCATCAGAAACCAAGAAAAGCATTTTAAACACCAGGGGGATGGAATGACAGATTTACTGAGAGTGGTTTTATATAGCCACTTGACCTTCTAAATGGGTATTTTGTACAGACATTTAAACAGATGATCTCCAGTGAGAGTAAAGACTATCAAGAATTTATTTACCTCTTCTTTGGCGATGCGCATATCATCTGTAACATCAGAAAAAACTGTGGGCTGGATGAAGTAACCTTTGTCTCCCCATGGACCTCCTCCACATTCCAGTTTGGCTCCTTCTTTTTTCCCACTCTCAATTAGCTCCAGGATTTTTTGAAACTGCTCCTTATCAATCTAAAGATTTTAGATTAGATAAAATTTGGATTAGAAAAAGATATTGCAGGGGTGAAAACAACATACACTAATAGGAATTGTTCTTCTAACTCATTAACCGAAACCTAACAATGTTCCAGCTTTGTTTAATTGCATGTGTTGAAGTGGAACAGCTGGAAAGCCCTGCAAATATTCTTGTCACTAACTTCTCAAAACCTTGCAGGCTTTTCTCAGATAGTCAAGTAATCAGAAATTTTGACATAGGAGTATCAGTTGTAGAGGGACTGATATCCTGGTTTTCTTTAGTAAGAAAAGAAAAAAAAAAATCTATACAATAAATGTGTTTTATACTTCTCACAGTACTCTTGCCAACTGCAAATGGTTCACCAAAATACAAATTGCTGAACTTGATCCTGCAGAAATAACAGAGGGTTTGATCTAGCCCACAAGACTCTTCTGTACTTCACTAGGTTTGGTAGATTGGCCATACTGTTTTCCTAAACTATTAAAGGAAGTTAAAAAGCAACAATAAAATATACGTGAAATTCAATGCTGTTTTCAGTTCATTCCAATTTATTAGTGGAATAAGGACATTTACACTCTAGTTTAAGAAATAAAGATGGCAGATAGTTTATGGTGTGAAGCCAATCTCTACCCCTCCACTTGTCCAAGCCTACTAACGAATTGAACATATATGCCAAGAATATTGCAGTTTGGGTCTATAGTGTAGCAAAATGCATGATCTTTGGCTGGAAAAGGAGTTTATGGTGGCAGTACAGTAGGGGCTTATATTTCTCTAACCCCTTCTAGTTTTCAGTGACAAAGTGAATACAAGGAAATAGTGCAAATGGGAACTAGAAACAGATCACACATTGTTTCCTCTCCTCCCCTCTGCAAATTAACCAATCACCACTTCAAGCCTGAAGGGAGATCATACACAAGATAACATTTATTTTAAGAAAAACTCAATGGTAAAACTTGTTTGGTAGAGGCCTCTAACACCCTCTTTTTTTTTTTTTATTTTTTTATTTGTTCCATTTTCATGATTCTTTTCTTCCCTCTTTCAGAGTCCAGCCCTTCAAGCATTCACTTAGGAAGATACTGAGATTACTTCCAGGGGTGACTCTTGCACAGAAGCTTTTTGTCTGTGATCATACTCATCAGTCAGCAGAGTAGATGTGTATCGTCTTATTCTCTTGTTTGTGCAATGAAAAGGTCACATTTCAAGTTTAAGCAACAAGTTTTACCATGGTCATGGAATAGAACAACATTTTCAAGGGTTTTGGGGAATCCTGGATGGGTATTAGACTAAACAGCTATTCAGCTAAAGCTGTGATAAAAGTCTATATTTATAAGGATATGAATTTATAAGGATATTTATAGGGAGGTGATTTTTAGTTCTCTGTGCTCCCTTTGTCATTTTGCTTTCAAACAATTGCCTTACTGAATGCTTAAGACATAAAATTTGTGCTACCCTGGTGGCCAAATATCTCTTGTGCATAAACATCTTGAAGAGAAGATGAGGTTTAGATGATACAGCTCACGCTGCTGCCAGTTGTTCCTTTGTTATTATTATCATCATTATTTTTCTTAATAATGTGTGAATTAGCATATATATGATCTTTTGAATTCCACTAGGGCCTTTGGCTCTTCTTTGGTGCCCATTGTGCAAAGCATTACTCAAACTTGGTGCCTCAGGCAGGTGTTGCCCCAGAGGGCCTGTGCACTGGAGGACAAAGATGGCTTTCTAGGAGGCTCCATGACAAGAAAGCACAGTGAATATGCCTGATACAGGCTATCATTTTTTGTTTCTAGAAAGAATTAGTCAAAGCACAACAAGGAATTTGAAGACAAAGAGAGATATTTAACATAATTACCACAAAAGGAATGCACCTAAACCGCATGGTTACAATTTTCCATTAAATGGGATCATACCAGCTCTAAAAGAAAAAACTTTGCTAACCTATAAAGAAGTTAAGATTTCTGCTAAAGCTTGCTAAGAAAAAAAAAAAGAGGTCAAGAAAACCAAATGATGAGACTGGAGGAGAAAAGAGTCTTCATGCTCTTTCAAATGTTTTCAGTAATGCTTTTTTTCACTTTTAACTTTCTTCTTTTTTAGTAAAAGTTTACTTTCATCTCTTTTAAATTATTAGCATGAATTTCAAACTCAACAAAGCCATAATAACATGAGAGTAGATTCCTGTTAGTTTTATATTAGCTGTACACCAGACACCTGGAGTTTACTTGTTTCAATCTTCCTGTCCTCTGGCACTTAAATTTATTCAGCTGAACATATTGGCTTGTTAGCAAGACACATTGTAGAACAGCAAAACAGCATCCTTACTATTTTTAAATTCTCCAAAACCTGTGTGGCTTAGAATGCAGTTTTCCAGTTTACTTGGTGTCTTTGATTACATAAAATGACTGTGATAACCAATGAAGAACATGTTACATTATCAAATATGTGGGAGTTGCTTTGTCTCCAACTTTTGCTTTGTCTCTAATACAGTTCCTTTATTCTGGGGCAATCAAATATGTGCATAATAGCTCTGCCAAGAAAATATATATCCCATAGTACAAGCTGATATGGGAATAAGACTTGATGAAATTTAACAATGTTCTAATGTGATCCACTGAATCCATAGCACTGTGATAGCTATGCTTTTTAATGCTGCATTTTAGCATTCATTTTATGGGGAAGCTGTTGGCACAACCTTTTAACATAAGTAGGAAAAAGTACAGAATGATACATTTTAATTGTGTAATATTCTAAAACTGAAAGCAGGATAATGAAACACTAGCACATTGAAAAAGGGGAACAGACACTATTAAATTTTAATTCCTCAAGCTACTCACTTACAGTGGCACTATTTGAATATAATGTTAGCAATAGCTGATTGTACTTGCACTTTTACAGCTGTTTCATTGGAGCTTTCTCAAAACATTTCAGTTCTATATAATAGTTCCCATTCCATAATAAAAGGAACTAGAGAAGAGAAAGAAATCTCACCCTTAGGCCTATGATAGTGACACAAACAACCATCACTCCAGTTTCTTCCTCCTGATTCTCTAGACTAACCCCTAGACAACTGTACTTAGCCTTGAAACTAATGCAACAGTAGCTTTGGAAGTACATTAAGCTGTGATGTGTCACAATTATACTGGAAACATTTAACATTACTTACTTGAGGGCCTTGCTGTACACCAGGCAACAGAGGATTCCCAAGAGTATAATTCTTTGCTCGTACAATGCTCCGGCGAACAAACTCATCATAAACAGGCTCTTCCACAAAAATCCTAGATCCTGCTATACAACACTGTCCCTGGTGGTAGAACAGACCAATATGTGCAAATTCCACAGCAGTGTCCACTGCAAAGAAATGCAGAGTTCATCAGATCATAAACTTGAATGGTCACATCATAAATTCTTTACAAACCTTTGTCACGCCATCTCAGTTCCTTTTTTAGCACTTTTTATTTTTATAGCCCTTTAAAACACAGATATTCATCTATTTATTCATGTCCAAAACTACTGGTATCAAGACTAGCATGGTACTCCTAGAGAAACACACATTCATCTGTTCTATGTGAAGTGTAGATTCAACATTATTTCCCCTATCAGCAGTACCAAGAGGAGTATTCAGCTAGAAGGTTAATAAACCTGTATAAGATCCATCTAGCTGCTTTTGGTTCTGCATTCATGCTGGATTAGGATGGTCCTTAATTACAGTAAGGGTGGACAGGTTGTCAGAGGTTCATATCCATTCAGAAGCCACCAGTTTTTGGCGGCAATCTAACTTAAAAATATGGTGTGACCAGAGATTTTTAAAAATTACTCCTTCATGAAACAGGTACAAATAATTTACTGACAATGAAAAGAAAAAGAACATGGGACTTGCAAAAGTAGTAGGTTTATATAATAAAAACGGTACTAACAGTCTGCATCTGCAAATATAATGTTAGGACTTTTTCCTCCAAGTTCCAATGTAACTCTCTTCAGATTGCTCTTCCCTGCTGCTTCTTTAATCAGTTTGCCAACCTAAAAGGTAGGGAGAAGACAGCTTCCTCTCAAATACTTTATTATGATCTCAATAACACTTCTCTGAGTTCCTCAATAGTGAAAATCTGTTTGCAGTTGTCTACTATTCCAGTAATTTTAGAAATGAAAAATAAATTAACTAAAATAAAAATTGAAGAGTCAGGGTGCAGGTGACTTGCAGTCTACAAACCAGGAATGCTTTCTAGGAAAGTTCCCCCCCAGACGCACTCATGTTACTTGCCAAAGATGTCTGGTGCTTTTTTGGTTACCACCACTCTACTTGCTTGTATCTGTGATTTAAAGTAGGCACTGATTCTGCTCTGACAGTTACTCCCATTAGGCTGAAATTCCCATATTTCATACATGGGAAAGCCCTTTGAAGCACAAAGTGAATGAGAGAAAAAGTAGATATCTACACTGCCTGCATGGCCAACTCTTCCTTATTCCAGTTTCTCCCTTAGAATAAAGAAGAAGAGGAGATAGACACTGTGAGGCAGAACCCCTACCCTGCTTCTTTCCACTGATGGCATAATTAAAGGAACTACTTAATATGAATTGTCCTGGAGAAACTATGAAGGGAAAACATGCTTGTAACCCTTGTGGTTTTGGTCTGTAACTGCTCTTGTGTAATAACCATCAGATAGCTTCCTCCCTCTGCCCGCCTTCCTGCCTTCATTTCTTGCTGCTAAATTACACCATCAGAAGAATAGGATTGCCTCCAAGGTCTATGAATACACCCTCTGGTCCACCTGTCTTTGGAGGGATGTGGCACTGAGAATTGTAGTTGTTACTATCCATTGGCAACATCTGTGGGGTGTTTCTCAGATGTCACATTTTGGGGTTGTTTTCTTTTCCTGTTACTTTAGAGCTAAATGTTTCTAAGACTAAACATAACTCTTGCTCTTGGTGTCTGCTGATCCTTTACACGAGGCAATGACATTTATATTTGGAGTGTACATCCAAGAAGTTAAGAGACCAGTTGGCAGCTCTTCCATGTAGCATGCATACAGACAGATAATATAATGTACTGTATTAAGGATATAGTTATATAATGCCTGCACTGAGAAATCTTCAATGACATCACCTGCTGTTCTTCAGACTGAAGGTTACAGAAAATTAAGTGACCTTCCTTTCAATTATTAAACTGACACATATTCAAATATACTTTTAAGACCACCCAGGTGATCATCAGTATCATTCAAATACCAAAAAGCCATCACCTCACCTAAGTGTGTGCAGAACCAGGAATGAGTTTTCTGAAGTACCATCCTACCATCCTGTTGTTATTAAAATTAAACAGAACAGAGCACAGCCTGTTTCACATTTTGCATTTTTTAAAAATAATTATTCTTTAAAAAAAAGAAGCAAATAAAAATGAAAATGTTTCCTTTTAAAGGACAAGACTTAAAATAGCCTTGGTATACTAGAACTTATTGTATCTCATGGAGTGACTTTGTTTGAAGGGCTTTCCTGCAACACAAACATTGTTTAAATATGTTTAAAGTTAATAATAACCAACAAATCATTAAACAGACTTTGTTTAACAAACCAGCAGCCAAAAGAAAGAAAAAAGTTAAAATAGTTACATAGAACAAGTTAGACAGTAAATCATTACTGGGAATCAGAGGGGCACATTTCCTGCTTGTATTTTCTTGCATTCATTATAGTACCTCTGTAGAGCCTGTGAAAGCTATTTTATCTACATCCATGTGGTGAGAAATTGCTGCTCCAGCGGTGGGTCCAAAGCCTGGCACAATGTTCACAACTCCAGGTGGAAATCCTGCCTGAATTGTAAGAGAGATCCCTGTAAATTTGGGGACCAAGTCTTATAAACTGTTACTTCCCTTTTCACTTCTCCCACCACCTTTTCTCAGTCATACAATTATTCTCAGCCCTAGAGCCCCAAATGTGTTCATTCTCACATGATTTACACTCCCTTTCCCTCACCTGTCTTTTAGGCTATTGAACTGGCTCTTTAAAAAAAGAACATTTTATTTCAGTTATTTTTCAGTGTCATTGCCAAAGAATATTTTTTTCCTCCCCCAGTCAGATGTGTAAAGAAAAAGATTGCTTAATTTCATGTCTGCTTCATTAAAGTTATTTGAATCACCCATGCTGTGTGCTTGCTGACTTCTGCTCATTACCCCTTACATGAGATGGAATTTAATTAATGATCTGCTGACTTACATTGAAATTCTATTAAGAAAAATTATGGAAATAGTACTTCAAACTCAATGTCTTTACTTCTTCCTCTGGACATGGGTTGAAAGTAGAGAGTGGGCAACATGAAGGTTTACAGCACAAAAAAGGCAGATCAGCTACCAAGCGTGAAAGAGCCAGCTACCTGAGATATGCACAGTTCCAGTATTTCCAGTTTTATATTTAAAGAAGCTTTTCCTGTCAGCCAAATCAAATCTATTGTTTCCCACCAATTCTGTATTAGTTATGTTCCATTCATAGGCAAAATAAGTTATTTTCTTCCAACAGCTTGTCAGGGAAACTCCCATGGATGTGTGAAGTGCAACTGGATTTCCTGTCGGCAGCTATGGGATCTCAATGGCACTTGCAGAGCAAGCATAAAATTAAAAGACCAAAAAGATGCATCTCCTGTATTATCACTTAAATGAGTCTCTTCTTAGTGTTAAACAGGACTTTGGAATTACATGCAAAGGTTCCATTTTCATTTGGAAAATGGTGAATTTCAACTGGTGAGTTACAGCTCCTAAACCTCATGTCCTGCATTGTGGACACCAGACCATTACTTTTGATCGAGCAACTTAGGTTCCTTACAGGTTCATGCTCAGATACATTCTATCAATGCTTTTTATGTTCATTTAATATTCCAGATTAATATTTACCCCAGAACTGATGAGACAATAAGGTTCCTTCCATTTGCTTAGCATTGTGTTTCACACTTAATTTGTAGAGAAAAGTAAGAAGACTATTTTTTATGGGACACTGTCTCCCTTTGGGCATTTAATTTTCATGTCTGTATTAGAAGCTATTCTCTACCTATTAGCAAAGAAACCTTGTGAGGACTATTAAAAAGGTTAGTGAGAATGACCAAAAGTGACTATAATTTTTTTTTTTTAACATGGACACTTGAGAACTAGAAAGTTAAATTAGATATTTAGATAGTTTCACAGGGAGTCCAAAACAGCTACTGAAGTGATCACTGAGGTTTTGATCACTATCAAGGATTTGGGGTTCAACTTTACTTGAGTAATCTGAGTGTAAATTAAAACTCAGCTAGCTTTGGGTGAATAAACCTTGAAGGACTTTATAACATAAATATTGGTCTTTTTTAAAGCTCTACAATATCTGTCACACAACAAAGACATTTAACAATTATATACTTAAGCTTCTCATCCAGTGGAACACTGAGTGAATGGGTAAAATGACAATCATCTTGCCTTTTACTAAAAGTACTCTAGCATTATACCAGTCATTACCACTCTGTAACCATTGTAAGTGTGCATATAAAATGGACCACTGATCACATTCCCACTTGTGAGCTCGCCTTTCAGGAAATCAGAATATCAGAATAGGTATTTCATTAGAACAGAGTTACTTTCCTTGTAAAGTTGCTTTTTCAGAGAAATATACTTTCTGATACTTATTGTTAAAAATTAATAGAAACGGTATCTCTGATTTTTTTTAAAGCAATTCCTCCTCCCCAGTATTATCTAATAGCATTTACTATGTGATGCAATAGCAAGATTTGGCTCCTTCCTGATAGTCATTCAGTTTCTGTGAAATATTAACACATAACCAGTCAGTATGCTCTGCTGAATCATTGTTTTGAAGCAGAATAATAAAATGTGCCAAGTCATTTCCATTAACACTCTGCAAGGTTATTGTGCTGGTGATTATTGACATCTGTGCCAACTCTTCAAACATGTTAAATTACATTTGTTGATTTTATTGGGAAGCAAGATAGCTAAACTATTTAACTGTTCTTCTTTGGGTGTTTGCTAGGCTGGGCACAATAGCCAAAGTAACTTTGGAGACACTGAAGAAACTACCACACTCCTTGTATTCAAGAGCACAAAGTGTATTCTCCCAGTTTCTGTGTGAGGAGAGTTCACAAGTTTGGCAGCAGTCACCAGTTCAATTTTACAGCTACTCGTTAATAATAAACCCCCGTGGATGAAAAGTTCATTCAATTAAAACATAATAATAATGAGCTGTACACACAGGTCCTTTTCTGTGATAACTATGCTAATAAAGTAATTGCCAACCACCTCTAAGTACTCTGCTCTTGATTCCTTGTTTGCTTTTGGCTTTGAAAGGTACTGTGCTTTTGTAATACAAACATGTTTGCCAAGGAATGGAGTTTACTAAATTACTATTGTGGGGTTGGTTTTTTGTGTGTGTGGACTAGGCTGAAAGATATGCGTGCTTTTGCCCTGGATTTGCTTCACTGGTTTACAGTAAGGTAAGTTCCATAGTACAAGGCTAGACATGCAATGAGAAGTACTTGCAGAGGACGGCCTGGCTTATATTACCTCTGTGGCATTTCAGCTGCAGTATACTCTTACATTTCTGAGAAGGGCAAAAAACTCTGTTGTTGATGACCTACCTCTTTAATTAAGGATCCCATGTAAAGGGCAGTCAGTGGAGTTTGTTCTGCTGGTTTGACAACCACCGTGTTTCCACAACAAAGGGCAGGGGCGATCTTCCAGATGAACATAACCAATGGGAAGTTCCACTGAAAGACAGATGAGAAGGTGTATCTTATTTCTCATATATCACCAAAATGCCTTTGCTTTTTCTATGATAATAGTGTGAATTGTCAGCTGGGTGGTTGAACTCTTTGTTGAACTCCTTTCAGAATGAAGATATTTCGAAAAAGCAAGCCATGTTATACAAAGACCAGTGATTTTGGTCTATGTAAGTCCACGGGATCCAAGGTTTTAGTTAAAAGCTCAAGAGACAATAAGTGCACTCCTCTAACAAAGCCTTACAGAAAGTTGCTGGATTAGTGGTGAAATTGGGAGTTTTGCTATCTTAAATGATCACATGCATCATCAGTTCAGTTTTCTAAGGGAGACAAGGTAATAACATGTAATGCTGCCCCTGCGCTCTTCCCTGGATGTTTCACTGGCAGCTCTCTATTGTGGTCAGTCCAGCTAGACTGCAGGGCAGTGACTCCTTTGGACTCCTTATTCAACAGTATGAGGGACCATGTGGCTGGGGGAAAAACAGATTGCCCTTTTGAGAATATATCTAATAGTTTTGGAAGTATTGAGTCCAAGAGCCTCAGCACAAAAGCCGCAGTGGGCCTTACCTTTATGAAAGTGGGGAAAAAGGCAGTTAACAGTTACCTATTATGTCAGAAAGGCTTGGAGGAGTATACAGGCAACTGTTTTTTATCTCTCTCCTGATCTCATTTCAGTGTCACCCCACCCCCAAAAATAACAGGAGCACAAAGAACACAAAGTAAGAGATTACAGGGTTTTCTGGATCTTCATCACTGAAGTGGAACTGTGTGAGTGGAAGGGAAATGGAAATGATGAGCTAGTAAAAGTGTTTTGCAGTGTTCACATAGTCCTCAAAATTTTTGGGTTATGTGAAAGCCTCCAACTTGGTGGGTTCACATTTCAATGGAGAGAAAATAAAGATACACTCAGAAGTCCTTGAACATTTTAGAAGGGAAGCCAGTGTTTATACTAACTGCTTATAGTTCCAGGATACAATTTTATTTAGAAGTGGACACATCTAGTGTTTCTAATTCTTTAGGACATCTTAACTCTGAGTGCTTTACTTGAAATATCTTGTGGCTGACCTACAAGAGAATCTAAAACAGCATATTCCCAAGCTCTCCTAGAGGCTGGATCAAAATGTATTCCAGTGATGTTCCCCAAATCAATGTGGTGGTCTAAAGAGATAGCAAATCTGCAAGCTCAGCTGAAAGATATCAGGAACATGTGTGGGACCCACATGTCTGAGCAAACCTGATAGACAAGCTGACTATTTCAGAATCTGGTAAACTGTTGAGCAGGTCGGGTCAGGCTGCTCACACCATGTGCGAAGGGGTGGTCAGATTAGGAGTGTCTAGTGCTTATAACCATTTTCACAGCAATCAGTTGAAGCTGTTTAGACCTCACAAATAAGTTTAAAAGTTGAGTTCCTCAGCGTTTTGGATGTTCAGACTCAGACAGGCCTTTTGAATTTTCACTTAAAATAAGTGACTTCAAAACTGGGAATTTACACACTCCAAACAGGAGCTTGGGAACATATGGCTCAGTATCACTGTGCTTATTGGACACATTCTTTGTGTTGTTACTTGTACCATCAACATGGTGAATGAATCTTAGTCATAAATAAAGATCCAGCTGTCTGGATGCTGTACAGAGCAGAACAGATATTCCAGGTCCTAAAGAGCTTATTGCTTATAGGCTGTAAATATTACCCTTTCCTATTTGTTTATTTCTAATTCTTCCAGTTACAACAAAACACAATTCCGTCTTTCAAACTAATCCATCAGTCAACATTTTGAGATTTATTTTCCCTACCTATACAGGGAGGAGAGAGACAAGGCTGGACTGGACTGACTCATCAAATACTCCATGTTGCAGTATTTGATGAGTACTCAGGATAGTCTCTATCTTTCAGAACCTGAAAGTTTCTGACTGGTAATGCACTTGCATAGACAAAATTTCAAAAGCGTTTCCATTTGTAACGGGAACATGTGTGTTTTACATAAATGGTTCCAACTTACAGGAATAATTTGGCCACACACGCCAATAGGCTCATGTCTTGTAAATGTAAAAAAGTTTCCATCTAGGGAAAGAACAAATAAATTAGACATTCAGACAAAGCCCTTGTGAGAAACAGTTAAATCAGAAAGAAGATAAAGTTGGATACCAAACTTAGCTGGATAAAATTCTACTTATAAATTATATTTTCGAAATCTTAACTATGCAAAAACCCAACCCTAAAGTACATCTGGATTTAATATCTACTTTCTTCATATCTCCAAGGTCTGATTCTGCCAGTCTGACTGACTTTCTGCAGTGATAACCCTGCTTCTCAACATGGTATGCAGAGCACACCAATAAGCATTCCTCATTTCTTTTTTCTTTTATCACCTTTTTTTTAGAAAGTGCTCTTTTAAAAGCTACTTGCAATCCTAGGTACATATCAGACATTTTTTAATATTAGATCTTAGCTTAAATCAAATCCATTAAGTATAAAATTCTCTTTGATTCAAATAAACATGTGTTCCATTAAGCCTAGTATAGAGATCTATGTGATGCAAAAAAGTTGGAAGTATTTATCACTCTAGTTTTCCTTAATTCCTTCTTTATTACCATTCTTTTCTTTGTCCTTCTGAGACAAATCAGCTAGAAACAATATTTTCATAGACCTACTTAATGGGAGAAGGAATGGAATGAAATTTCAGCAAAATAAAAGAATGTTTCCTCATTCCTTTCTCTTTGTACTCTTCCTAATACATTATCCAATAACTGAAACAAATATTACTCTTTGACATAATCTTAGCTTTAATAAACAAATACCTGGTTTTCATTACTGGACCATTGAATAAACCGTAGATTACTATGCAAAAATAACCTATCAGACTTCTTAGATGTATATACAGGCTAAAATCTTTTGGTCAATAAAGAGTACTTACTAGTGGTGTATAGAACAAGGAATAAATGCGGGTAACTCCACTAAATGTTTAAAATGAGCACTATTATAAATCTTAAATAAACTGTATTAAGAACTATCTAAAATATTTTATGTTTGAGATATTTTTTGTGTTGCATAACTTTTAGAAAAAGGCAATTTTTTACAGATCACATTGGCTTCAGTTCTACACTTTTGTTATCTCAAAACTACTCACCCATTGGAACAGTACGCCCATGGATTTTATCAGCCCAGCCTGCACAGTAGCGTAATGTTTTGATACAGGCACCTAAATCCATTAGGTAGGCAGTGGAAAAGAGTTTCCCACCATCAATGGCTTCCATTGTCTGCAGAAAACAACAATTACAGTGTTAATATCAAATATTGATAATGGTCCTCATGCTTGTACTTTGACATTTAGCTTTTGGTTTTTCAGTTCAGAGGTTTTCAGCTTTAGTACAAGCATTTAGATTAATTCCCCTCTGAAGGATACTTAGCATTTTGAAAAACCCAACATTGCAATTTACAAATGAGAAATTTTTGTGAGGGTTTATTCACAGTGAGCTATGCAGGTAAGACGATCATGGCACATTTGTAATGGTGAGATGTTCTGAAAAAACAATAACATTTCTCCCATCTGAATCAGTTACACTGTTCTAGTTTAAATTAAATATTCTACAAGCGTAGATAAAAAGATCAGCTAGGAGTCTATGCAAATAAGTGATGCAAATAAAATGAGTGGCCTCCCTTAGCCTATATGCACTGACACTCAAGGTAGGCACTAGTTTCCTGGAAATAACTGTCACATTAACTTAGGACCCTGTGCTGTTTAATTATTAAGGAACATTTTTCTAGGTGCTCACTAAATGCATGATT
Organism: Haliaeetus leucocephalus; assembly: GCF_000737465.1. Classification (NCBI taxonomy): domain Eukaryota; kingdom Metazoa; phylum Chordata; class Aves; order Accipitriformes; family Accipitridae; genus Haliaeetus; species Haliaeetus leucocephalus. The sequence continues at coordinate 1,671,368 of NW_010972687.1, read as the reverse complement.
ATCAGCATATATGAGCAAAAAGACTCAAAGCATGGAATAAAATCCCCCAAATAATACCTTGAGTCTTTCCTGTGCAAAGGAAGGATCTGAGCCATCAAGAACTCCTAAATGAGAAAAATTCACTATGAATAATACTTATACAGAAGAGACTTTCTTTTATTGGCTAACTCCTGACTGAGTGAACTAACTGGTCTTATTTGAAGCCATGCCTGACTCTCCATACCATGGATCTCTATGCCAGGCAGATACAAACCTTTAGAATAATAATTAGCAAATATTCATTCAACCTCTATAACTTTTCAGCTGATCAATTCTGTTCCACCCACAGTGCTTTAATGATCCCACAGAGACACCAGCACAGAGTTGATTTCCAGCCAAATCTAGGGAGTATGGTTTGGATTAATGCCATTTCAATACCCCTAATCATTGGGACATCTAGTTAAAGACCATGTGCAGTTCTTAAATAGTGTCAACATCTTCTTGACACTGCTAGAATTTTTTTCTGGAGTTTTCCAGCACAGATACACTGGGGACCTTCAGCTTTGTGAATAATCCTGTTAGAATACTTCATAGGAAACCCCCAAACTATAGTTTCAAGATCCAGTCAGATCTTAGAAATACATATTTTTTTTTTCTAAATTTGCTATTTTGTATGTCCAAGGTTCTTTAGCATTTCAGGCTGGGTCTACAGACTGATCCTGCAAGTAAAACATGTCACCAAGAGCCCCCCTGTGAAATCCACAGTTTTAGTTAACTGGACACATTGCAGATATCATACCTGGGAAGAGAACAGAACAAACAGAGAAGCCAGCAATGTTTGATGGCTTTCAGCAACAAGGAACTGATTAAATGAGACAGGCCCTCATCATTCCAGGCAATATATCCGGCACTGTGTTGTTCTGTTTGAATATGGGAGAAAATTCTTCCCTGGCCTCAAACTTATGAACTTTGTAGCTTTGAACATCACAACACACCGAAACCTAAGAAACAAAATTCTCAGTGGCTCTTTCAGTACGCTGCTTTGACATATTCTTCCAGTAGCCTGCCTATAGGGCTGTTGAACCTCTGGAACTTCAGGAAAGGCATCTTATCATTATATAAAACACTGAAATGGAATAATTTTGATCCTGGCCAGATTCATGAGCACAGGAAAATGCTTTTGGAATAACCTTTGGGGGTCTATTTTGACCCTTAGTGTTTACAAGGCTATTTGCTACTCTGTAGTACTAGTACTAGTTTTCTGGAGAAAATCTCTCTTCATTTTGATGACATCTGAAAAGCATTTAATTCAAACACACCTTATCTAAAAGTGAAAAGTATTCAATAATGTGACCAAGGTGTAGGAAAAAAAACCAAATTCAGTAAAGCAGAAACTTGGGTGGGGCACCACAGAAAAGCAATACTTTCATATTATGAAAATGGCAAGTGGGAACAAAAACTAACTTAATGTTTCAGCTTTCCTGTGGAAAAAAGATTATTTCTCCATCCTCTTTGCATGTGTAATGCCTTAGGCTGTACAATAAAGAAGCAAATGCCAGCTTATCCAGTATCTAACTGACAAGGGGGCATACTTTTCCTATTAAAAATGTAACTCTCTTAAAATTTTATCTCTCTCAACTGCAATGAATCGAGCATTGTTAAGGACATAAGTTCCAGCCACACAAAAATTCTCCTGAGAATCTAGGTAGTTATCAGTCCCTATCAAGATGACAAGTTTCATTTAGAGAAACAACTTGGTTAAAGAAAAGTGTAAATTTGTCAGTTGCAGTCTTTGGAATTCAAGGAAATAACCTCAGTTCCTTTGAATTTTTCTTTTTCTTTTAAAAACCTGTTTAAGACACATGCAAATGTCTTCTTATACTACAGCCATAAGGACAACAGAATGGACAATAGATGCTTTGCAGGTTTATATATTTTGAAGGCTTAAATTTTATGCATTTATCAATGCTGTGGTTTGTAGCTAATGGCTAAATACTTCAAATTGTGACTAGATCAGTCTGAGTGGTGATCATGAATGTTGGTTACTCCTCCTGCTCTCTTAAATTTTTGACACTGTTGGCAGAAAACCAGGGTTCATCTTCAGAACAGTGCAAAAAATTACCCTGTCTCAGTGTTAATTCCAGAAACTGCTTGAAACAGAAAGAAGATCATCTTAATGGTAGCATCACATGTGGGGTTTAAAAGAAGAGGGGGTGGTGCTATACTTTGTCAAATCGGTGGTGCCTTTCTACTTTAAGCGTTCTTTCTTGCCTTAGTGCTCAACAGGTAGGTGATGGTGCTACAACTTATGTGTCTGCTGTTAACAGTGGTAAAATGGCCAATACACAGCAGTTGATAAAGGCAGGACATCATTCCCCACCCCCCATATTCTTCCTACTAATAAGTAGTTAATTGCTATCTTTGGTTCTGGTTAAGCTTTTTCACTAATTGCCCAGCTGCAAGCTGGAGTTAATGAAGGATGAGTCATAACAAAATATAGAGCCATGAAATTAAAATTTCTCCCAGTTCTGACTTGTATCATTTGTAAGTTCTGAGCCAGGTTTTGAGTTTAGGCCTTGATTCAGGCCATGGCTTAGAAAAGTGTTAAGCACATAATCTATGTTAGTGTGTCCTTAAGAATCAACAATTGAAATGGCATCAATTGTAGGTGGCTTAGGTATCATCTTAAAGCTAATCAAATACTCAAGTACTTTGTGGATGTTGGGTGTTAACTGACCAGAGTGCAAGCCAGTTTAATGAGGTCCATTTGCAATACAGATACAAAATACGTGTTGAGAACGCCTTACTTTCCAAGGATTTATCATGTTAGGCTTGCTTATATCTTTCTTTAAAAATCAGGACATAGGCTTTTTTCCCAGTCTTTTTGTTCACGTATCATACTCACAGCTAAAATCAGCCGATCTCTCTCAACTAAGTCAGCTAGTTTATTCAAGAGCCTTCCTCGCTCTGAAGCATCCATTGTACGCCAGGGTGACCCAAGCTCAAAAGCTTTTCTAGCTGCTTTGACAGCCTTGTCTACATCTGCCTGTGGGGAAAACAGAGAAACTTTTATAATCAATAATTGATTCTGTCATCAGGCTTGTTGGTTGTTAAACATGCAAGGTGTTTTGCAAGATAAATAAGAGACACCAACCGCAATCTAATCAGAATCAGTACAGTAATTTTAAATACATGAGTTATTTTCTTTCAAACATTTCTGCTGTCATTTCAGCAATGTGAAGTTTTATGAGAAACAGATGGGTTCTCAAAGCTTCTAAAATAAAAACATATTAAGGAACTTTCTTTTTAAAATTTAGAAATTCAAACCCTCTGCCTTCTAGTGTCTGGAACTAGGGATACACCCACCAATTACACTGTTGATGTAATTTAATCTCTTTTATGTACAAAGAGGTGCCCAAATCTGTATTTAAGTACTCAATGTTATCTAAAAGTATCTGGTGGTGGGATGAAGACCAGGAGAGAAAAATCTGTTCCTTAAAATGTTTCATAAAATGAACATACATTTATCATTGAGGAAGACAAATAAATGCATTTGTTTTTGAAAGTTTTAAGGAGCATTTGTATTTTAAATAATTTTAAGAATTGACTAGCTGACCAGGTTTAAAATGCTAAGCCTAAATATTCTGAAGTCTAAGCATTGCCTTTGCATTAAGCGAGCTGATTTGTTAGTCCATTAATGTTTTTAATAATATAGTTTATTATTTAATATTTGGCTTTTGCTATAGCAGGAAGATCTACAATGAATTATATGAAACTCTTTGCTGTGTAAGGGTGTTCCAGGATATAAAAATCTCTTGAGAAAAGGTTTTTAGTACTTGCAATTCTTCTGTATTTCACAATTCTTGTAAAAGTTTTCCCAGGAAAACAATGACCTAGAAAGGATGTTTATTCTACTTTTGGTTAGAAATCAGTAACAAATTTCAAGGAAAAAAAAGGAGGAATCTATACATGGAACATTTCCCTGAGCAATTTGCATGCATTGGTTAAAGGATTTCTTTCCAACTTTTTTTGGTACTGTTAGTTGTCAGGGTCTGCTCCGGGGAAATCACTATCAAGGTTGACTAAGTCAGCAAAGTTGACTAAGTCAACACCAAAGTCAGTTTTTCTAAATGTGAACCAGATCTTGAATATTTAACTGGTGTTGGTAGCTAACAACTAGTTCTTAAAAGCTGGGAGTGGGGTGGGTAAGTGGCTTGGAAAGCCCAGCACAGACCTGCTAGGCAGGAAGCCCACAGAACTTCCCAAAGTTCTTTCCAGGAAGTTTGGGAAAAGATAAGGAGGATCTCTACAAATAGCACAGTCATTACTATAAGGTAATACTGACCAGTCACCTACATAAGGTAGCTGAATCTACCAGATTAAAAAGAATTGTTTTTCTTTAGGATCTGGTAGAATGTTGTCAAATACCTGAAGAAAAAGATGTTCTTCAGCTGTATAAAATTTAATTTGGGTACATAAATCTACACCATGAGTATGAAGACTGATAGCTCCTTTCACAGCTAGTTTAGATTTTTTACAGAAGTACATTTACTTTACATCCCACTGACCATTTGCTGAGCTGCTTTATTATTATTAGGGGCCCTTAGGATTAGTGAATGTAGCTTGAAAAAGCCATCAAACTGAAAGGAAAACAGTTCCCACCCACATATGTGTCTGTGCTTTGTAATCTCCACTTGTTTTTTTTTAAATACCACTGCAAGGCAGTATATAGCCCTTTGTCAACCCTATTGTACACACAAATTAAATTCCTAAAATCTCTTGGCTCATTATCTAAAGACTAGGCTCTAGAATATTAGGTTCACAATGACTGTGTAATTTACTAGATTTGTACATTTCACTTGGCAATTTAGTTAATAGCAGTTGTCATTACACATTAGTTTGCAAAATAATTGGAGAGAAAGCAAACGTGTGTGTCGAACAGCATTATCTCTTTATTTAATGAGTTGTTAGATTGCTTGTAAGGAATGAAAGCTACAAAAATTCTGAATGGTAAGTGAACAGTTGCAGGTCATGAGTAATTTAATTTGAGGATGATCAAATATCAGGCTAGCCTGATTTGCAATGTAATTTGGATTTTAAACACTGAACAGAGAAGAGGTGGAAGAAGTAGCACTTTACATCAAAAGCATGTATGTTTCTAGTGGGATATGATTCAGAAGTTAACAGCATGCTTATGAAATTCTTTGGCTGAGGACAAAAAGAGCCTGAAGCAATCTCAGTGACTCTGAGCACTATATACAGGTAACTGGCACTAAAGAAAAGTAAGAACAAGGCATTTGAAAAACTCATGATTAGATACATGAAATTATCAAAAGCCAGATTCATGCAGACTTTCTCAGCCATCTTTGTCTTTAAAATGGGTCTTCACTATGACCTCCTTAATAATGTGTGGTCACTACTGCTCATGTGCTAGACAGATAGCATCTGAACCAAAGTTTATTAGGAGATTCATGATGTAATTACAGAACAGAGGAACTAAGATTCAATGAGCACAGGGTGTTAAATGAACTGGGTTTCTAGATATTTCTCAAAAGAGCATTTCATTTCAGAGTGAATCTTTGTACAGTAGATTAAAATATTCTGAAAGAGATTGTGCTTATTATAGTTGCAGTAAATTTTTGGTGAACTTATAACACAGATAAATGGCTTATAAGTTTTATAGTCGTTCTCATGGATAAAAAGGTGTTTAATGGACATTTTGCTGCTCAGTTTAAAACCTGCTTGCTATATAAATAATTCTAGATATGTATATTTCTTGACTAAAGTGAACACCAGATGTCATTTTGTGAGAAATGTGAGAAAATTATTTTGCTTTTGGATGTAAAAATTTGACTTTGAAGGAGAAAGTGTAGAAAATAAAATAAATATTTGCAAGAACCAAACCAGTAATTATAAAACCGATTTTATTTTCAGTCACAGTCATCACTTTTTGTATACCTGTGAACTGGAAATAGAACATTCATTTCTCATACTTACTTTCTCAGAGTCTATAAAGAAATTTTCTTTGGTCATGGGTTTTAAAACTGTTTAAGCAACACTGTCTGTTCTATTTAAAAAACTACACCCCCTACTTTCCAACTTATATTTAAACTATATGGTAGCACTAGACAAATCCTTTTCAGCAGAAAAATACATGATATAACAAACATACAGAGCTGCTTATTTGAGGGCTTAGGTGTTCTTTATACTTTTGATTACATGGCATCTATCTGTAATTTTCTGCGAAGAAACCTCACAAATATAAAAAATAAATGTGTGTCTGCAGGTGTCAACAATCTTTTTAGTCCTCTGCTTAAATTCATCAATTCAGCATGTTGTAAGGAAACCAGTTTTGGTGGAATTAGTATCTATTTGATAAGTTACTTTCAGCTTCAGAGTCTTTTTTAGGACTATGTTCCAATACATTTGTCACAAAACCAAGTATTTGAAGGAGGCAGCACTGAGAAGACATATTCATAACTGAAAATGTTAACGATAATGATCATCTTCACAGAGTCTTTGTGGGAAAATATCAGTATTTGTCCACTTCATGTTATCTATAATGAAAAGCCTTGTGTAAATGTGTAATGAACAGATTACAACACTGTGTAAGGAAGAGCCAGGAAAAAAATAGCAACCTCGCTTTTAAATTATAAGATGTCACTGATCAAAGAGAACAAAAAGAATTAATATCATTTAAAAAAAATTAACAAAAAATATTTCTTCAGAACTTTCCTCATATGAGCAAGATCCTAAGAGTAAAGCAGTTTTTCAGTGTCTGTTTACAAACAATAATAAGGCTTAGTGAAAAAGCTAAGAACTATGTTTGCAGAAGGACATATATGGCATGAAGTAGGTACATCTCTGGGGTGGAGTTTTCCATCAACACAGAGGGATGCTTGCCTTCCTGCTTTTAAGACATAGAACTGAATTTAAAGCTAGTGTTAAGAGAAAGAAAGAAAACCCTACCTTGTCACCTTCTTCAACTTCACAGATTTTCTCTTCATTTGCAGGGTTAAAGACTTCAAATTTTTTAGCACTGACCGAATCATGCCACTCATTGTTTATAAATATCTGCAGAAGAAGAAATAGTGCAACAATGTTAGTAACATATATATAGCTGCTGCCTGTTACCTGTTTTAATGAATAAATCTGTCGTTCATAGCTGAGAGCTGCCTGATTGATAGGTACCTGAATTAAAAATGGAATAACTGTTTCTACATTATTCTGAAGAGATGAATAATCACATATGCACTTAACTTGGAGAGGCAAACTTTCTGTCTCTACATGATATTTCCACTTTGTTTCATAGCATAAAAAGATACTGTTACAAAGGGGTCCTTCCTCTCTCATACTGAAGTCTGTGATGTGCAAGGGAGGTACAGCCCTAAATGACCTACCTAAACCTACCTGGGTTTCCTATGCTTACAGGGTTGGTAACAATGGAGGGCCTTTCTGTTACATGCCCCAAGAGAAGTAAACCCAATCCTTGGGTTTAGTATATATAGTACATGTAGTATCTTGGAGAACACTATTTTATTTAGCTTTGCTTTGATTTCTCTTCACTCTCTCCTGCTCCCCCCCCAAAAAATCCCAACAAAAAATAACCAATAGCATGTTTTTCTGAAATTAAAGGCAAGACTAAAAACTCCCACCACAGTCATTTGAATGAAACAAAGAAAGAACCACTTAAGCAGAGTAAAAAGCAAGCAAGTATACTTCTCTATTTTCATGTTACAGGAGAAAAATAATTAGAGGTTAGGCTCCTTTATTTTTCACAAAAATCCTTTTGTCTTTGTGGATTGGTTCTTCATTGAATGTGATCCTGATCAAGATTTAAAAGCAGAAATATAATGCTCTTAATCTTTTACAAAAAAGGTGGAATTTATTCCATTAAATAAAGACAGGAATCGTGAATCAAGAGGAAATGACTGATGTATTCACAAGAAGTACACTGTTAGCAACCTTAAAGCCTAGACTGTCCTTGCTATTGGTAGTTGGTGCATTTCACAGACACTCTCTCTTAAAAACACACTTAGCAGCACATACTGGAAGAAAAGCCATTTCTCATATATAATTAATGCCTTGAAGAAAAGTTGAATTACTTTATTGATGAAATCACCTATTTCTTTTATTGCTGTTTTTCTCCCTGTCCTAATCTTACAAGGAAAGGAGGACTAGCCTTCCAGACTGAACTAGCACATACCAAAATGTTTACAATGGCCAACTTAATATGTCCAAGAGCTGACAATGAGCAGAATTTTAAAGGTGGCCTATGGGCAAAAGATGACTGTAGTCCTCAACTATACATATAACCCTATAATACTCAATAGGTCCTGGAGGAAAATATGTGGGAAACTGGCACTTATGATCATAGTTTTGAAAGCTAATTCATACTCCTCCTTTGGAAAGACTATTTGCAGGATCTCAGTCTGAACATTCTCAATGCTGTTATTTCCCAGGGGTTATACTGTGGGTGCCAGAAGTGGGGTTGTGCCATATTGCCATAATCCTGCACTCAGAGTGTGAATATAATCATACAAACATACAGTAAATGTGGGTGCTGATAGTGTATATGACCTCATCACTCGGCAGGATCACAGCTGATGGTCATGTGTATGGGGAGCTCTTTTCTCTGCCCTCCCTACCTGAAAGTTTCTCTGCAAAACACTAGGAATTCAAACCTCTCCGGTTTTGGTCTTCAGCAAATGCTGCAATTCCTGCTTTTGAAGGGTGAAGCTACTTGCCTCATATGACTTCAGGCTTCGTGGAAATGATCCTTGGGTAATCATTTTAGCTGTCATTGCTTTATAATCAGTATGACTATCTTCTGTTTAAGGTGATCCTAACCATTTGACATTATTCATTTATTCAGTAATTTCTATCAATACCCTGATTACCTCCAATTTAATTGTCACAGTTATCAAGTCTTTTGTCACCCTGACACTGGTGAGACTTCCCTGTCTTCCATTCAGCCTTTAGGCATAAAATGCAAGCATTCTGACTATGTCATTCTGACTATTACTGCCAATGTCTGACTATTATTGTTTGAACTGCAAGGGGTATTACAGAAAATTAATATTACTTGGTCCATTTTGATAGTTTTTCATACTTCATTTCAACTCTGAGGATCTCTGTTATGTATCTACACTGATTTCCCTCAGCAGACAGCACCATTCTTGATTTTCCATTCTCCCAGACATAGTCTAAGCCTTTTTACTAATCTGTTGTCTTTGTGTGGAACACCTATACGCCAGGAAAACCAGGCCAGCATGCATTGCTCATTTAACGGTTTCATCCTGACTTTTACCTGACAGGGACTGGAAAAAGTCTAACATTAAAACCAAGAAAATAAGCTAAAATTGTGCTTTCATCAATGTTGCTAGAATATCCTATCTTTGTATTTAATATCTTTCTATTTCAAGCTTTTCACAGAATGCCAAACATATCGCTAACAGTTAAGAAGCACAAAAGAACAATTGCACAGCAGCTGGCCTACACCAAAATTAATCATAACAGCTTACCCAGCAGCAATGAAATTGATACCCAAAGTTCATTTAATAAATGTTAGGAACTGTGTCGTTACTCAAAGATCAAACTTTTATACAGGCTGAAAGCACATTGTGTACTGAATTTACTTTGCATGGCTGGAACAAATACCGTCAACTCTTGATTGCAACATTGCTGGTGCGCTTAGAACAAGATCTAAACAAAGCAAGGTGGGCATTGTTCTTTCCCATATTGAATTTTTATGATCCGTAACCTTTTGTGGTGTAATAACCCCAGAAATTCAAAGCTAAGCCCTTTTGTATGGGAATAAGTAATGGGCAAAGGTACTGTTACAGCTAAAGGAATAATTAAATGTTTTAAATCCTTATAAAGTCTAAATGACAGCAGTGTCATGCAAGAATACTTTCTCCAAAGACAGCACAAAATTCCCACCATGTGTGCTTTACTTTTACTATTAATTTTGTTGTCTGGTATGGCACTTTCGTTCTCTTTCAAGCTCTGGTGTCTTAATTTCAGTTGTGTTATATATCCCTTAAAACTATGTCCAAAAAGTGTTTCAGGAGTGAGCAGTCCTGCATCTTTCTAGATTTTTGGTTACTGAATATGAATAAGACTCTGATGAAATCTGTAGACATTACTCTGCTTTTCCATTAAAACAAACAAACAGACAAGGAAATAAACCACTGCAATTGTTCCTGAAAAATCAATATTTTTCAATTGTTTAGGGAAAATGTGGCACCATACACCCTATTCTAAAATGGTAAATGTTTTTTAAAAAGAAGTACTTTATACCATTATTAAAATAACTATAATATTTCTCAATTTTCTCTTCTGTCATATTAAAGATGATACAAAATGAATTGATTTCAACAATTGCTAAGTGACAGAATAAACCAATCTACTAAAAATATATTCTACTTTAGTTGTGATTACTGATAAGTTATATGATATTACACAGCTATGAAAATTTAGGGGGCAAGCAGAGTGAAGGTTAAGGACCTCAGGGTGAAATTTGAGGTACTTACCTCTGTTCACAAATGCAAAATAGAACATGGGCCTTACCTGTAGGTGTACAAGGTCTGTGCTACCCTAGAGCCTGCCATCTCTGAGCCACTGCTGGTAAAATTGTCAAAAAGTGAGTTAATGTTTTCTTTCTGACTCTGTGGGTTAGCCTTGAAACAGAAAGGAAAACCCCATTGAAAAGATCTGATACATGAAAAGATCTGATGTTGAAAAGAGGAGCCTGTGCTACTACCAAGTGTTGTGTAGGTTGCTCTTTAAAGTAGACATGGTAATGTATGATGTTAACAGTACCTGTCATCCTCTGTGACCTCTGGGTTCAGGTCAGTGCGGAAAAGGGTTTGCCACCCTAAGCTGCCCTCCCAGGGCCTGAGCCCACACTCCTGCTGCTGATGGTCTGGTGGCCTCCCTTCTTACTCTCTCCCAGTGCCACTGTGTTGTTGGCATGCGTGTGAGATCTTGATCATGCTTGTCATCGAGACCATGGCAGGCTCTGACTGACTGTACCAGGTATTTTGTGCTCAAACCGGGCCTGTCTCTAGGGTCATGGCATCTTGCCCCACCTTTAGTCACTGGAGCTTAGCTGAGACACCAACTAGCATAAAAGATTTGATTCCCGTTTCCTCTCCATTAGGATAAAGGACCACTGTTGTTGCTCAGAGTAGCAGGAACATTTAAATAGAAAACCAGAAAATATTTTGGGGCAGGCAAATGAAGCAAATGATGGTTGACTCAGGGCAGGACAAAGTCAACACAACAAAACTGCAGGATAAATGCTTTTTGACACACAGACCTGGGATTTAAACCTTACCACTACAACCACATACATTATGAAAACATGACAGCTTTCAGGGAACAGATTTTTTGCATCGTATTGATGGCTGTCTGCATCCTTGTTTAATAATTGGTGAATAGTTTGGTAATAACTATCAAGACCAATAAAAATATTGTCCCTAAGTGGATATGGTAACAATTTGCTATTAATGTATTCCTGTATGTTTCAGCTTGTTTCTATGTGGATACCATACATAGGGTGTCACTGTTGCCTCCGACCATCAGGACTGACCAGCAAACTCCTGATTTAACAAAAGCTATCAGAGAATTAAATAAGTCTCTGGAAATTTCAGATATGTAATGAAGTTGATTGTAGGAATATCCACACAAAATTCTGACTGTTGTGAAAAAGCAAAGACAGCAGTTAAATGGTTAATACAAAAAAAGCCATCTTTAGTAACTAGCTACATTGCCAAGAAAAGAGACAAAGTAAAAGGTAAATATTAACATAACACTGCTATGATGTTACAGTATGCCAAATTCATATCTGCCTGTGAAAGGAATAATAGCAAAACATACCATTTTTGGAAGTTTTTAAAGTATTTGTTTAAATACTACATTTATTGCACCAGCCAATATCACCCATAATATTAGTTTAGAATATCTTTCTTATTAATGTTTCTAATACCATTCTCATTTAAAACATAACTTCATTATATTATATATACACACAACGTTGTATCAGGGCTGTATAAATCAAACTATCCAGATGTCTTTCATAAGTTAGATAGCAGTCTTGCATATGCAGGTAAGAAAGCCAGGAAAGAGAAGGAAAAAGTCAAAACTCTCCATGTAAGCAGTGTTACACTGACTGCAAGCAGCTGCACTCATAAGTGCACATGCAGCCATGCTTACTTAATGCTGTGGAGTATATGCTGCAAACACACAGGATGTGGATCTCTAAATCCAGGCAACATTGAAGTACCGGCCAACAGCAGCCTCTGGCAACTCCCTTGTCCTGCTGAAAAAAACCCAACATTTGGGATCATTTTGCAATAGGTTACAGTGTTTGGTCTGTCAGTCAGAATTCCACTGGCAGCTTGTATTTTTTTGTACTGGTTTGTCAGACATAAATGCAAAAGAACTCCCCTTCTGTGGCACACACAGTGCAGGGGGTTGTGTGTGATGTCTGACTATGGCCCATGAGGTTTAGGGCTGCAAATTTATATTGCAAGGATTTAGAAATGTTGTTGCAGGCATTTCATAACTGTAATTTCACTGATATTTTTAGGAGAGAAGATGTTTTTTATTTCAACAACTCAAAGAATTAATGACTTTCAGACTTCTTTGCACTAGACCTGGAAATACACATTTCTTGTAGATGGGACTGTACACTTCTAAAGCTCAGTATTTAAAATAGAACCCAGATAACAGGCTATTGCAGTCCAAAACCCCCGACTGGCTTTATTTCCCAGTGTCAGAGTGCAGTAAGATCTTTATTCTCCGAAATGATTGATTTCAGTTCAGATAATCTGATACCATTCACCATTTGGGGTTGAAGTTACTTGCAAGACTACAGTATTTCAGTCATTGTTTAGGCAGTTGATTTTGTCACTCAAATGACCTGAGCAGAGAACAGGGAGACAAGACCTGCTCTTTGTCTTTCTTTTTATCCAAGTGTTTTTTTTTTCCTTCAGTCCTTGAGTATATTGAAAGGACTGCGAGTGCATTTTATAAAGTATCTGCTAGATGGGAAGTGCTGAATTTGTGTTTGTGTCTGTGCTGCATGAAGAAACAAAGTATTTGACTCTGGACAGCTTTGTCTCAGATGGACCACACCACAGCTCTGCTGAAGTAGATTTTAGGGCCTCTACATTAGGTGTCATCACCTTATGAAACATAACTTCTTGCTGCATCTTCCTTAGAATAAGGATCCCCCTTTTCTGGGTTCAATATTGTGCAGTCTGTACAGGGTTTCAGACCTCAGTGCTTCTGTAGAAGTGACTTAAAAGTACAGTTTAGAGAAGAAAATACTTCATTTCTTGTATTGCAAAGATCCTATACATGATCCCATATCCAGCATCTGTCCACAAACTTATTCTTCATCAGGGAAGAATTTTTATGTAATTCACTATTATTGTTTTGAACTATAATCCATACTACAGAGATGTAGTCACGAAAAGTTATAGAACTTTGTAAAACGTGGACTATTTCAGACTTAGCTATTAAGGGTAGCTTTATAAATATGGAATGAAATCTCTAAGATAACTTCTCTTTAGATACAAGAAACTCTTCCAAACTTATGGTACAAGAAAAAGCATAACCTCTTCCCACCATAAATCTGCCCCCTGACAGCCTACAAGTCTTGAAGCTTTTCTTGACAATGCTCTTCAAATGAGCCCAGCTGCCCATTTCACAAGAGCTAAAAGCGATCACCAAGTCTCAACAACTGTTTGGTTGACTGCTCACAAGATTTCTAGTGCAGTCAGTAAACCAGGGAATGACATCACCAGTGTTTTTTTAGAGGCCAGGAACAGTGAAGATGCACCAGTTAAAATATGTGAAATTATTTAAGGAACTACTAAAGATGGAAATGATAAGCTTTAAACAAATCTATCCATACAGAATACCTGCTATGAAATCTTTTTTCCCTAGGTTTTCCCTTACAAGAAGTTGATATTTGGCTAATCTTTCATGTAACTTTTCTTTTTTCCCCTTGGAATTGTATGTTATTGTTGATGCAGGAATTACATTTTACTGCTGCAATGAACTAATAATCAGAGAACATATTCTTTCTATTCATTATTTATTTAAACTTTTGATTTTTCAGTTAGTAGCTTTGTATCTACAAAGTCAGCTGATCTTAAAAAGAGTATGTTTCTATAGTACCTTTATAGCTGATTATGTTTTCCCTGATATTCTAATTTTTTTGTGTGTTTTTACCCCTCAGCTTTGTTTGTTAAGCTAGTGATTGCAACATATGTGATACTCAGCTACAATTTTTCTTCACTCAGAGTGGCTTACCCTTCCACACTTTCTGATATTCCACATGCAGCTTAGTGAGAGAATGTGCTGCCATTTTCTCCCCCCTCATGTAATTTGACAACTTAATAATTAACCAATCTGAGTTTCTCTGATTAAAGGAGCACCACAGGGCTTAGCATATGTGAAAGCATCATGACAGAAATAATTTGTCAAACAATCATTGTCTAATTCCTCAGTGTTGACTAAGTAAAATATTTACTAGTACATTTTCAGCCAGCTACCAACACTGATTCAGTTCACTGGAATATCTTTAAAGGATATTCAGATATGAAACCAATTCAAGATCACTTTGTGGTTCAACATCCAAGCCAATTTAACTGTTTAAAATGCATTAAATTTAATTCCTGAAATTCAAATTTCCTTCAAATTGCTTAGTTTTATGGTATATGTGAAATATACCTGAAATGTAGCTATATCAACCTATAGATTCCATATTTCCATAGACATATGGAAATACTTAGTTAAATTACCTCTGAAAAAGGCCCCAAATGTTCTCTCTTATAGAAAATAAAACAGAGAGAGCGTTAAGTAAAGAGGAAAGTCCTTGGAACATCTCCTGCAGTTACCTTTCTTCATATCCTTGTGTGATGGCTGTTGATATTATGCCATGGTAGAAAAAGAGAAAATTGAGTTTCCAGAGCTGAGGGATCTGCTGTTGTCCAAGGTGCTTCAGACGGAAAGGTTAATACATCAACAGTAATTAATGCTTCCCTCATCTTGATCTCTCCAATGTGACTGCTCAAAACAATCCCACACACCATATTCTAACTTGTATGGGACAGGAGAGGAACAGGATGGGTAAGAAAACAAGAGTGGAGAGGCTTTATTAAATCGTGGGACGAGTGCTGGGTATGGGATGACATTTCTATTATCCCATCTCCCTCTCCCTCAGCACACTGTTGTGGCTTTCAGATAATCCTGTGTGATATTTGAAGAGAGGAGGAAAGCATTGCAAAAATCAAGCCTCTACAAGGGTGTGTTGGATTTGATCACTTGTAGGTACACACTTTTGCAAACAAGTTCATTGCATTTCTGCACAGTTACACATTATATGCAATTTTTAAGGAAATGGTATCTATTGTCAAGACAAAAGAAACTCATTTGCAATGTGACACTCTCCTTAATTGCGCACTATAGACATTTCAATCATGCTGGCTGTCTTGTGGTTGTTTTTTGTATTCATGGAATAGATTTTTGCCAACTAAATATTTTTGAAGGATAGAAGTATTTACAGGAATTTATGTCTTGCATATTCAGTTAATCAGATTTCTGAGCTGGCATTTTGCTCACATTAGTTGTTTTCATTTGAAAAAATGCAAATCAAATAAATAGCACTGTAGTTTCTGGAACACCACTGTGACCTAGGTACTAAAATTTTTTCTTTAAATTAAGCTGCCTTTTTTTTTTTTTTTTTTTTTTTTTTTTGAGACAGGAAGAGCAGTAGAGAGCTATCACGTGTCAGAACTACATAGCTTTCACAGCCTGTTAAATATTTACGAAGTAAGGTCCTGTGTGATTTATTCAAGAAAGACATGCATTGAAATCTGGTTGGTTTTTTCCCATTAAAAAAATAGGTTAGAATGGAATTCAAAAGGACTAATCTAGATATTGCTGAACACCTTGCTTTTGGAAAAGAAAATAAGCAGTGGTTCTAGAAAATAAAATTTATTTCCATTGTAATGGTAACAAGAAAAAGAAACGAACTGTAACCGAGGAGTCTCCAAAGAGAAGACATCCTTTCTGATCAATTGTTCTACCTGAATGTTTCAGAGGGCAGAGTATCAAAATTTTCTGCCAACAGTTTGTTCAAAGTTCTTGCAGATACCTGTGTACTACGATATAAAACAGGCAAAGGGTCTGTTCAAGCTGGGAAGACAAGTCTGGATTCAGACCTTCTTTATCTGTGTACTTCTAACTACATATGGAAAGAATTTGCTATTACAAAAAGAAAGTTTATGGCAATATTGAGTAATTAGTGATGGTAGACTTTATCTGTTTTATTGATAGTTACTGGTTTAAGCTGAAAAAGAGATTCATTATCTCTAAGAAAAATTTGTGAGTGGAATGAATTTTATTTTAGTTTCATTTTTCACACATCCTTTTCCACAGAAGCTTATTTGGTATTATTATTTAAATCTGATTGTAATACAATGCTATACGCTAATGTTTTATTTGTTCTCGCTGTTCTGAAAAATAATATAGTAATAGAAACTTTTCCTGAGAAACTTATCACTGCAGAAAGTTTGTTTCAGGAGAAAAACAGCACCCACTCCAAGTGAAACATGAAATGATTCTATCACACTTGCACACTTCCTGAAATACTTAGGTTAGAAGGATCACTGAACATTAATTGCTAATATGTACAATATCAGAAAGAAATCAGAATAAACATTTTAAGCACTGATTTACAGTTGTTTCCATGGATCATATAAGATTAAAATGAGCACATCCTATTGTCTGGGCTGAATGCATAAGAAAAATTAAGAAACACAAATGCTACTAACCTTCGTGTACTTAATTTTCAGATCTTTGAGTGGTTCTGGCAGCGCTGGCAAAACTGGAGCAGGATTGCTGTCTGAACCTTGCTTCTTCATATTTTCAGCTGAGGAGTTTGAGGACGCTCCTGAAACACAGGTGAAATGAGGTATAAGGGAAACGCAGTGATTTTTGTCCTGACTGAGCTCTTAGCTTTATTTGTGCTTTTTTATCTGTACCAGCTATGGTATATTTGCATACAGGAATATGATTGGATGAAAGAATTCATTGCAAAGAGAAAATGACACTACTTATTTTTAAGACCAAAAGCAACAGCCTTTTCACTGAGCTGAGACCTCGATGAAGCAAAAGCTGCTGAAACAATCTGCTTAGCCAGACACTACAAATTTCTTGCTGGGCAACACAGTTTAAGGCCTCCTGGTCTTACCTGTAAAATTGCTTTCTCTCAGCAGGCAGGTCCCCAGATTTTAAGTGAAGTTCTTCACGTACTTGAAGGCAGCTCTGAAGGTAAAGACACACATGTTAACTCTGGAAACAAACTAAGCTCTGCTCACTGTAGAGCTGGCAAGAATAATTCCCAGAGCTGGAAAGCGTTCACTAAAAAACAAACCACCTTAGGTTACGCTTTAATATGTTCAGAGTACATTATAACTCCTGTAATTAATACCTGCTTTGTAGATCACGGAGATAAGGGATGACTATGGTGATACAAAATCCTGCACATGTTTTTCAGGAAATGTGAAGGTAGGACAAAATTGATTGATCCAGAAAAAATACTCTGAGGGTAGGACCAAGCAAAGCCTTGTTGTTTTTTTCCAGATAACACCACAATTTTAAGGACAAAATTTTACTACAGTGCCCTTTGGAAAATCTGAGTTTGTGCCTTTCAAAACAAATTATTTTATAGACAGGACTTTTCTACCCAGGGTGGAACACACTGGTGCATGTATCTCCAGTTCCAATTATTCAATGAGAAACATGTCTCTGGTACAGGCAAATCATTTTATACGGCACAAGAAAATCCTTTCTTCATTAAGTCCTACCTTTTCTGATGAATGGTATCACAGAACAAACTGGGACTGAATTAGCACTTGTTTTTATATGTTAAGCTTCTGATATATGCACAATGGATTTGTGCCATAGAAATAAAAAGAAATTATCTCATTGCTTTAATTGAAACGACATAGATGCCTGAAAAACTCACTGAGCTCAGTTAATTCGCATATCAGGCATCACCTAAACCATCTAGCAATGGAGGCTTTGTTGCATTTAACTGATGGATAATGCAGGACACATCATGAGTTTAATCTTATGATGCGCTAGTTACATGTAACATACTTTCTGAATTAATGAGCATGCTGTAATTTTCATTGATGATTTTTGTGTTTGGATATATGGTTGGAGCAAGAGTTTCTGGCTTTTAGAAAAGTCCAAGGAATTTCTGGATAAGATAGAATTCTATTCTCAAAATAGTCATCTGTCAGTGAGATGTAAAGAGCTGTGTGGACTTGAACATGTTTCAGCCATTGACCCTGTGAATGAAGGGTGCCCATTGCCATTGCTATAATGCCATGACATCCAAGGTTACTAGCTCAGTTACTTCCTTTTGGATGCATCCTTCAGCTCCTCTGCCTCAGCTGGCTGGCTCAAGACATCCCAAGGTAGAAAGGTGTATTTGAAAGTTTTGTGAACAGCATTTTCAGACGTTAACATTTTGGGTTACAATGTTTGCCTGCCTTAGATAATGTCTTTGAGTGTCATGAAAAAAGGCAATGTCTAAATAGGGTTTGTTCGTTTTAATTGGAGTATACCTTTTCAGTGCTATCTTCACATAGCAAATTTTTGTGGTTTTCTTTTTTTTTTTTTTCTTAATTTCCATGTAATTTTCTGGTTCAGAAACTAAAGTCTACTCTAATAACCTTCCCGCTACTCATTTCTCCATTAAAGCTCATAGAGTTTGTCTTTAGTTAATTCACCTGCTAATTGTTCAGACTTGCCTAACTTAAACAGAATTTAACTGGAGCTGTAAGACAGAGATCAATGGAATTGTCTGGTTTCAAGCAAAGCAAAAAATCTTTCTCTCAAGCAGGAGTGTTCTAAATACATCCTCATATTTAGGTACCATTGCAGCCCTGATTTATTTTTTTATTATTATTAAGCTAGAAATGAATTATCATAACTTCTTTGGAAAATTATAGCATTTATCCTCTTCCCATGTCTGCAAGGACAGCCTGAAATCTGCTTAGACAGGCTTAAGACATACTACCCTGGGTGAAAAGTTTCAACTTTTCCAAACATGCTGGTAATCATTGCTTTATTTTCCACACCATTCATTCATTTAACACATACTTTACCCTGTTTTTTCCTTTCTGTTTCCCTCTTTCACTCTTGGATTGCATGAATCACCTTCACTACCATGCTTCCTGTGAGTCCTTTCTTTTCTCTCTAAACCTTGTGTATTGTTAAAAAGGTCTCATCTCTTAAAAAGATTACTTGCTATCTTTAACAATTTGCTTGTCCTATCGTTGGGCCTTATCTGCTGAGACTTGCTTCAAGCATTACCATTAATGTCAATAATTCCTTTAACTTATCTCTGTTCTCATATCTATGAATGCCTGACTCCCCTCCCTTTTTCTAGGAAATTCTAACTATTGCTTAGACTAGCTGTTCATGACCATCCCAGTCATCTCCTATCCAATAACTCTCCTATTCACTTTCAGCCTAGGATTCCTTTTAGCCTAGTGTAGAAATTATTTCCTTTTCCTCACATCCCATGTTCCTGTTTATTACAGCTTCCAGCTATTTTCATTCTGTGACTTTTTTTCCACATCCTGCATCACTACTGTTACACATTTCACCTAGATAAAGATGTGCACTTCAAGCACTATAACTTTAGTGGACTGTACTTTTCGTTCAAAAAGTAGATTATGCAACACTCAGATATTACAGATATTGCACATGTAAGTTTACACCGTTTTGTTGTTAATATTTTCTTGGAAAATGTTAGATTCTATCTAGTTTTTTCCTTTCTTTTGTTTGATGATTCGATTGCTACTTGTTGCTATCTTTTCACTGCTAAGGAATGAATCTTAACCACTGCACACCTCGGAGAGCTACATAATATATTATGTGACTATGTGATAGTGCTTTCTACCCTTTAATGTATAACATTTCTTCCAGTTTAAACCTACTGAGTTCCCCGATTCAATACAAGAGTAAAAGGAACAAATGAAAGGTAGTGATTCACCATGCAAGTTATAATTAAGCTACGAGATGCCTTGCTGCATGACATTGGTGGTGCTAACCCACAAGACTGAGGGCTGCATGAACTGTATGTCTGGCTTATATCATTCTATGTCAGTAAGTTAAATGAAAGTTTTATGTTGGAAGAAGCTGTAAATCATTTGTCCATAAGTTTCTTCACAAAGATGAAAAAAAAAATTCTAACTAACCAAACTAACCTTTCTTCTCAGATGTGATCATACAGTGGGATATCACCAACATTGTTAGCAGTTACTTTCTGATTGGGTTCATTGTAGTCTAGGTGGGCAAACTATTTGGCCTATATTCTTGAGATTTGTTGCAGCCCCATATTCATTACATGAGATATGATTTAATAGCAGCAGCACACAGAAGAAAGCAAAGCTTTTAGTTGGGCTACCTGGCAATCTAACTAATGAAATCAGTGTGTCACAAGAATCAGCCAAAGGTAACCTGTGACTGGATTCTCTTCCCTAAACACAATACTAGCACTGTCTGAAATGCCTTGGCCTTTCCTAGCTGCCCTGAGATGTCAGTCCAGGAGAGTCCTGTAGATCCTGTCACCTTGCCAAAGTCATATCACTGTCTCCAAAACCCTTGTACAGCTCAAGTGGCACTCACTGCTTAAGTCAAAGGAAATTACTTGACCAGGTTTATGATTCTACTTGGTATTCTTATGTTAGTGTATGCTGGGCTAATACAGCCTGCAAGCCATATATTTGTTATAGAAATTCCTCTTCCAGCATTTAATAGAGAAATATTTACTTTACATCATAGAATAAGATTATTCTGAGAATAAAATTGTCTCTTACCCAGAAATTACTTTGACTTTTCTAAAGGCCAGAAATTGTTGCTTTTTTTTCCCCAGAAGTAGGCACAAACTCTCCTTTTTTTCAAAGCAGGTTTTTTTTTTTTTTTTTTTGAATGACTGCCAAATTGTCTTCCCAGTTCCCACAGTCTGGGTGTCTCCATTTTCCAGCAATAGGGGACAGGTGACTTACTCTTTGTATAAGGCTGAGATTGTAATCACAGCAGTAAGAAATTCTGGTACATAGGTTTCTACAGAAAGTGGACTTTGCCCTTCGAAATACATATATTTGATCATTAAAGAAATCTAACTTTTATCTTGTACCAGACATGCTCAAAGCTACGTAGATCAGGTAAGACTGCATATATTTAGCTTGAACCACCTCTAATGTAGGACAGTGCAAGGATTTTATTCCAGGTAAACAGACAGTAGATGTTCTCTACTTTCAGTTTTTGTCGTTTACAGCTCTGGCAATGTTCCAAATTGCATATCTTTGGCATCTGATGATCTATCAAAATTACACCTTGAACTCCATAACAATTATGCCTTCTAAAAGGTCGCATAACAACTTAAGTAATCTCCAAAAAGTTATAATTGCTATAATTCAAAACACTTAAGGTGAATAATCTTCCATGGTGGTTTAGGGCACTCTTGTCAAAAGTTCCCTGGAATAGGAGATGAATGGAATAGGCTGCTGCACTCTGCAGTTTGCTAATGCTATTGTATCATCTGTGCTGAATTTAGACAGAGTCTTTAAGTACATATTTACACTTTAAAAAACCTTATCATAAAAAAATCACTTGAAAAATATCTATTGAGACAGTATCACTTACTGAAAACCCTGATTGTCTCAACCACTTCTTCCAAACTCAGATTATACAGGGAATTGAGAAAAGGAATTATTCAGTGATTCATACAGATCCCCTGCTGGTACTGACAGAAACTGGCATTAAGTTAGGAGTGGAAGAGGTAAGTAGCAAATGCACCAAAATATGTTTAAAAAGTGAAAATCATTGAGATTAATGAAAACACTGGACTCCCACTCTGAAAAGCTTTATTCACTTTGTTAATCTTCCTTATGACATCCCATTAGTGGCACTAGAACAGAAACAAAGGTCACTGTTTAGTGAGATGTAGAAAGGCAGACACAACAGAAACTAGGCAGAACTGGTGTGAACTTTTTGCCATTTTTGCGCATGTAAACTGAGTCCAAAGGTGGGTGTGATGTACAAGCTCTGATAGCTCTAAATGTGAAACACTGAAGTAAAAATGACAAGATTTTGAAGGCTACTGAGCAAATTCCTTTGGCTTTTGCAGCACACTGAGTATCCTGCATTTCTGAAAATCCAAGAGTTCCTTTTATATAAATACAAGTATCTCTGAGCACAATTAACACTTCTTTAGTCATTATAAAATTTCTGTGAGTATAAACTCGTGCAGTGAGGCAGCTGACAGACACATAACTATTTATTTGAGCTTGAAATTTGAACTCCCTTAGTGAAAAATCTTTCTCTTTTGCTACATGGATGATAATAGTGTATGAAGAAATCTCCCAGAAGATTTTTCTCCATAATGCCTCCACAAACACACATCATAAGACTAATGACTGTTTGGGTGATTCATGCGAACACCTTTTCTCCAGTATTGGCCAGATTTAACTTGCATTGGTTCACTACAACAAGTGCAAAGGCAGAGCAAGAGGCAGAAAAACTAGTGCTAGTAATTTTGTAATCTTGGTATCAAAACATGTTGAATAACTTCTTGATATCAGTGCTTGGGCTGACAGTGGATGCTGCAATGAGGCCTATTCTCTGCTGAATCCATAATGATGCTATCATCCCAAGATACTTTCTACAGGGAGGGACAAACAAGCATTTCCTCTGCTCCTACACAGAAGCTTGTGCAACCACAGCTGGATGTTTTTTTCATTCACATAGAGCCCCATCTGCTAGTGGAGCAAGATCATTTCTTCTGATTTCATACGGTCTCAAATGGTCTCTGCTCAACTCTAAGTTGAACATAGAATTTTACAACAAATTTCAGGATAATTTCACCTTTTCACCATAAATCCTTTTACAACAGGCAACAAAGTATGACAACAGAGCAAAAGAGAACAGAGCACCTAGAAAAGAAGCTTGGGGCTCAGAGCGGAAAGTCCACAACCCCTACTGACTGTTACATGGGCAACAGTGCAATAATGCACAATCCCCAAGTGCAGAGGTACCAAGGTTAACCTGTGGACAGCTGGTTCTGCGAATCAAGTTTGCTGAAGAAAACCACTCAAAAACCACCGTTAGAAAAATAGCCATGTTTCCGCCCTCTGATTTTGATGGGGTGAGATGACATGATATATCATGATTAGCACAATGGAATGGGGCGCACTTCAACAAATTTATGTCACAGCCATACAGCTATCTATGTCTGAGTTAATTGTATAGCAACTCTCCATAATCAGTGGTGAGAAACAGGATATTTTAAAGCACAAATCCTCTCACTCCAAAGGAGGTATCTAAACTATCTCAGGATCTAGTAAACTGAACGGTACCCCATAAGGGAATAACTATTGTTGGTGGCTCTAAAGGAAGTCTACTCATCTACCTCTGATACAAATACCTTACTGGAGATACATATTGCCAGGTGAGATGGTTTTCACTTTATTTTCCCCACCACCACAGGGAGAGGGCTTCCTAGCTGCCATTTATGAACTGTTATATTGCTTCTGGAGTGTAAATAAAGCTTAACAATACCATTCTGTGTATAGCAGGCCCTCAGGAGAAGATAAACACATCCTCTCTGCTGAAGAGTCTTTGCTCTTCAAAAGATTGACTGGGAGCCCAGGAATATTTATTTAAAATCTAGCTGGGTTTATTTAGAGCAAAATGCTTTATTAGAAGCATGTACATCAGTCTAAATACGTTTTTGGAACACTCATCTGTCTTTCTGCTACCTAGATGTCTACTCTTTGTGGTCTATATTTTCTGTAGCATGTTTCATACTGTGTATTGGTTTTGGGGAGAGAAGTTTTACTTTTGTATATAGAGCAATTTATATATAAAATAATGACTAAAATGCAATAATAAAAACAACATCAAAGAACAAATAAAAGGAAATATTAAAGGGACTGGATATATTGTGGAACAATGAGAGAGAGAGAGTAATGTTTCAGGAATTATTAACACCATTCTTAAAAACAGTTAGCTATAGAACCTATTTCAGCCACAGGAAGCAATTTTCTTTGTAATACAAATTGGAAGATTAAGTACTAGCTATTTCAGCATTACAGCATTTCCTAAAAGTTGCAAGAATATTTGGTAATATGTAATATATATTGTTTCCTTAAATTGAAAGTACTTGTAGTTCTTTTTCTCTCTTCTTGACTTTATCATCGAAAAACTCAGACAAAGGTAAAAGGGATGACAGTTGCTGTGAAGAAGGAAATCATAGAATGGTTTGGGTTAGAAGGAACCTTAAAGGTCGTCTAGTTCCACCCCCCCCTGCCATGGGCAGGGACACCTTCCACTAGACCAGGTTGCTCAAAACCCCAACCAACCTGGCCTTGAACACTTCCAGGGATGGGGCATCCACACATTCCCTAGGCAACCTGTTCCAGTGCCTCACCACCCTCACAGTAAATAATTTCTTCCTTACATCTGATCTAAATCTACACTCTTTCAGTTTAAATGCATTACCCCTTGTTCTATCACAACATGCCCTTGTAGGAAGTCCCTCTCTGGCTTTCTCGTAGACCCTCTTTAGCTACTGGAAGGCTGCTATAATGTCTCCCTGGAGCCTTCTCTTCTCCAGGCTGAACAACCTGTCTCAGCATGTCCTCATAAGAATGGTGCCCCAGCCCTCTGACCATCTTCGTGGCCCTCCTCTGGACTCACTCCAACAGGTCCATACTTCTTATGTTGGGGGCCCCAGAGCTGAACACAGTACTATAGTGGGGTCTCACGAAAACGGAGTAGAGGAGCAGAATCACCTCTCTCAACCTGTTGCCACATTTCTTTTGATACAGCCCAGAATGTGATTGGCTTTCTGGGCTGCAAGTGCACATTGCTGGCTCATATTCGGTTTTTCATCCACTAATACCCCCAAGTCCTTCTCCACAGGGCTGTTCTCAAACCTTTCTCTGGCCAGCCTGTATTTGTGCTTGGGATGGCCCTGACCCATGTGCAGGACCTTGCACTTGGCCTTGTTGAACTTCATGTGGTTTGCATGGGCCCACCACTCAAGCCTGTCAAGATCCCTCTGGATGGCATTCCTTCCCTCCAGTGTGTCGATGACACCACACAGCTTGGTGTTGTCACCAGACTTGCTGAGGGTGCGCTCAATCCCACTGTCCATGTTGCCAACAAAGATGTTAAAACAGTGCCTGTCCCAATACTGACCCCTGAGGAACACCACTTATCTCTGGTCTCCAGTCAGACATCAAGCCGTTGACTGCAACTCTTTGAGTGCGATCATCCAGCCAATTCCTTATCCACCAAGTAGATAAATAAATAAACAAATAATAACAAATAAAAAGAACTCATTATAGTCTGATGCATCAAAAAACAAATAAAAAGAACTCATTAGAGTCTGATGCATCAAAAACGTATCTACTTTTCTGGAGAAGAAGCAAATTCTCACAAAACTGTGATAAACCATCCCCAAAAATGTAACTGTGATTCGTAAAGGTCTGTGTCCACATTTGCCCTAAAATGTAGAACATAAACAGCTGTATTTTATTTATATCAATAGAATTTTTCCTACTGTACTAAGTCCTCCTTATTATTCAATCATGACATCAAATATTTGCAAAATTAAGGTGATAGAAACAGTCCATTCATAAATTAGCAACTGACAAAAGTATGCGTTTTTCACTCAGGCTAAACTAGTTTTCATGTCAACAGGATATTATTTAATTAAAATATTAATAATGGTCTATTGCTTTTCTATCTAACTATTTGCTGAAAGTTAATGGACATTTGTATCTCATTTGCAATACTGCTTTGAGAAAATGAAAGAATATCTGGGCTGTAAAAATGAGAACTGATAAAAGAACAGTATTATTACAACATCTTCGTTAATAAAGGAGTATAGTTTTATTGACTATAGCTTCAGTCATGGTAGTTTTGGAAGCATAGGATGACTTTTATATTTAGAATATGTTATTGTAATACTGTTATTTTTGTCTCTATTCTACGTTTAAGAAGTGTGACATTAAACAGTCCATTTTGCATGAGTCATAAATAAATTTATTCCTATTTTTCCTGTTAAAAATTAGACTAAATTTTATTTTTTACTTTTTTTCGATACACAGGTCAAATGAGAGCAAGTAATTAGCAATGAAATAGTTTGAAGTTTCCTCAAATAATTGATTGTGAATAAAGATGTAGATTTTATGCCACAGGTCACAGATAAAAGCTCTTATCAGTGAAAATCATGAATAATTTGATGCAAATCAATAGAGTTCATGCAAGTGCAAAACTAGTCAGAGTTAGATCAGAATCAGACCCAACACTAGTTATTAACCTGCATTGTTAGGAACAATTACTGCCAAGTAATTTTCAGCATTTCCTCCATGAACCTTTGTTTCAAAGCCAAGATTTAGACAGCCTCAATTGATTTTACATAATTGCTATGTGTGCTTTATAAGCCTGTGTGTAGTGATTGTGTTCCTCAGTTATGAAAGCCTCATGTGTGAAAATAACCCTCTTTCTACTTTTAAAGTTTTAAAGAGCATCTAAAAAAAGTTATTGTACAGCTAAAAAGAAAAAAAAAGGTAAAAAGTGTTTTTTTATCTACCTCTTCTTTGATATTTAAAAATTATTTTCTAAATGTATATTCCCTAATTTTCTTATATCACTTTTTATTATTCTTAATGTTAGAAATTGATATTAATAATCAGCATGTTTATAACTACAATGTTTTATGAAAGATTTCTTCTTGTATCTTTTGGTATAGGATGTATTGGGCCCTGAGATCTTTGCAGTGAAAATAGGAAAAACCTTCTTACTCAAGAGCCAGTGTGCCTTTTCCATACATCATGACAGTAAAGTGCCAGGACGTGATTCGAAACTTGCTATTAGTAGAAGAAATCAAAAGGATGTCTACTGAAGTTACAGTTAAACTGATGTAAAACTAATATGAAATCAGTAACAGTTCATTTGTGTCATCCTGTTCTCTCCCTGCCCAACTTGCTTTTACCATGATTATTCCAAGAAAGTTCTTACAGAGTTGGCTAGAAACCACACATACGGGTAAGCAATCTTGGGGTCAAAATTTGCTTTTATAACATTTGAAGTAGAATAAGAAACGCTAGGAAAGAACCATATTTGTAGTAGGAACATAAGTTATTAGAAATAATAAATAACTTGGCACAGTGATTCATCATACAGCGCTTCCAAATTAACTGTGACACTCAAGTATTTTCCTTGTATTGTAATGCCAATGGAGGATTTTGATGGATTTCCAACTCCTCTATTTCCCAACTGTTTAGTTTAACTTAAACAGACAAACAACTAACACAAAGCAAGACCTCTCTTTGTTTGAAAATTTCAGTGAGGTTTCTGTGGAAGCTGTCAGAAGTTGGTGTTTCTAAAGAAAAGTGGACTTTAACCAGATTGTAGGTCTGTGCATACAAATGGTCTGGGCTACTAGGACTCAGAATCCAAATCCCAATGTAGAATAAAACTTTTGCAGCACATTATGAAGAGTCTCTGTTTTCTTGTTGGTAGAATTTACTCTCCTTTTAAAGTAATTAGTAAGATTGACACTATCCCCTGTCCTGTAGCCTATATCTTAATTTCAAGTTCAGATGTAGTGAGTTGACCACATTAGCTTGTAATTTGCAATTCCCATTTTTCTCTACTTTGTCATGGTTACAATCCAATTCTCATGTGTTTGTCAATAGAAGTATTGTACTAGTGTACATATGCTACTCATTAGCATCACTGGTAAGTGAGAATTCACAGCTAAAACACTTGACCATGATTTTTAAGAAGATTATGTGATTAGTCTAGCTTCCACTGAATGCTGTCAAGAGCTTTCCCATTGTCTTGTGAACGAGTAGTTTTAAGTCCTATGTACCATTTAATTAAATAATTGCATTTAAAAAAGAATATGTGTTGTGACAAATTTGAAGTATCTTAGTAATTTCTGTAAGATCCCTTGAACTCAGGATTGAAAAAAAAATGATAACGTCCTAGTACAAGAAGTCAGATCAGTAACATACACTCTGGGAACTAAATTCCTGCTTTGTTACAGAAACATGTTAACCAGCAGATTTACAAATGCAAACCCAGGAACAAACAGTAAATCTTGGAAGGAGCCAAGCTTACAGTGAAAAACACATCCCAGCATGTGGTGTGTGACATTATTCACTTTTCATCTAAAATTAGAAGTATGTTTTGTGGATGTGTTACATGTGTATTCATTTGTATGTATGTGTAGATTATTGCAGATATTGACAGAACCAGATCCACTTTTGGGGACTGATTCAATAAGTATATTTCACATCCCTTCTAAGAAGAAAACTACAAAAAGAAAAAAAAATCCTTTCTCTAACAAGCGAGAATGTTTGACCTGGGAACAGTATAGTCCAATAAAATGTACCAGTACTTAACTAATTTATTGTAATTCTAAGAAAAAAAAGTGGCTACAAATATTTTCAGATTGTTACACAATTTCTAAGAAAACAGGAGCAACAAAACCCTTTCTCTCTCTCTCTCTCTTTTTTCCCCTGAGAGGCATGGGGTGTGTTCTGCTTTTCTTTCCATAAACACATTAAAAAGTGAAAAGTACATTTCAGTCTCACACTGCTTTTCATCTTGTTTGGTTTCATGTAATTTTAAGCCAATGCTCCAAAGCTTGCTCTGTTCATCAGTGGATCCAGACCATTAGTAATCTATATAATTATAAATGTAAATAACCCCCTTTTTTACACCATTTGTGTGCAACATCATCTGGCTGCTGCTGCCAAAATGTCCAAAGAAAAGAAACAAATTCAGACCTCTAAAGCAAATCTCTGAGGAGTTTAAATTTTTTAAAGTTTTAAAATAAGATGAGGTCTGTTTTGGTTTGACTGCTCCATTTACTAGTACACAGAATAATTAAAAAACTTGGTGCTGTTG
Source organism: Haliaeetus leucocephalus (assembly GCF_000737465.1). NCBI lineage: Eukaryota > Metazoa > Chordata > Aves > Accipitriformes > Accipitridae > Haliaeetus > Haliaeetus leucocephalus. Next base: position 1,642,358 of record NW_010972687.1, on the reverse strand, counting down.
CTTTGTGTAAGGAAGAATATGAAAGCGGAGAACATCAAGGTTTATTATTCCCAAGAAAAATCAGTACATGTTTATAACATATTAGTGCATTTTTCAGCATCCTACTGAGGCTTGTCAAATACATATACTCTGACATATTGTGTTGATAGTAAGAATGTTGAGTTTTATGCACAATAATTACGCTTATACTAAGCACTTGAAAAATTCTACAAATTATACATTACCTGGATTATAACTCAAAGTTGTATTCTGGGGTGGTGATAATGATAGTAATAAACTGAAATTTACCTGGACAATCAGCAGATTCTCGAGAAAGCAGAGAGGCAAAAATGAGTCAAAGACAGGTGACAGTGGTCGAAGGTAGAGTTACTACTTATTCCTTACAATTTTTCCCTGAAAAACAAGTTGCATATAGCTAAAGTTATAAATACAGCTTGAAAAATTGAAATACTGCTATTCTTTCTTGTTTAGTTAGCTTGCCAAACTCCATTGACACAGAAGTTTTGCAGGTTGTGGAAGACAGTTTTTAGTCTTTCACAACCAACTTAAATTCACAATTGTTTTGCTCAGGATAAGGTTTGCATAAAACTACTCCTTTCCTATCCTTGCCAAGAAAGATTTACAATTTCAGCTCAAAACTAATTAAAATTCTGACATTATCTCAAAGTTTCACCTTGAATTTTGTATTAATTCAGCATAGGCAAGTACGAAAACTTTTACCAAATCAGAAAGTAAAAAAGGAGATAGATTGAAGGGAGAAGCAGCAAAGCAAGGAGAGATTATCAAACTACATACAAGCTAAAACTTAGAACGTTAATAAAGATAAAGAAATGCTTGATGAGGTGAAGACTTAGCTACTGTGGGCTAAGATATGCATTAGAATTGAAGAGAATTGTATATATCAAACTATTTAAACAAGCTGAGAAAACATAAACAAAATTGTTAGAAAGGACCTCAATAGGAAATTTTGGTTTCTTAGTTAGCACTCTTGAGTATTTTCCCATTTTAGGTTAATGGTGGCCAAATCCTCCTTTCACCACCTCGGTGACAGCACAAGCAGAAAATTCATGTTCTTTCAGTGCATAAGTGTCCATATGTCTGTGATATGCCTTTTGAAGAAAAATATTCCCAAAGCCACTGTAAAATTTGTCAGTTGCTGGGAGCTTGGGCTCGAACTGCAGCAAATGCACTTTTAAAAACAGTTTTCTTCCATTTTACTCTAATCAGTTAATCAGCATGGTTGGGGCCATACAGGGGCTCTCAATCTTTTAAACACTGCAACTTCTCACTTTCATGGCCCTTGAATAAATCTGCTTTTCCTCTGCCTTGTTTCAAATCACTCTACTACACTACAAGTCTAAGTGGTAAAGCTGGCAGCTAGAAAACGGTGTACACTAGAATATGTTCCGTTTTGTTCTTCTCTCACAAGCAATTCTATGCACTGATGCAACTGCAGTATCAGGATGGAGTCTACCATCTGTAAATCCTTACACTTTGTGGTCTATTTTTCACAAGTCTAGCTTTCCTTTTTCAATCTTTCATCAATACCAGCTCTTTCAGCCTTCAGTTTGTCAGCAAAATCCACTCAGCTGATTTCTTGTCAGAAATCAAATGAAAAAATAAAAAAGATACTTGTAATAATTGTGTAATACCTGTGCAATACCTGTCTAATATCCTCCCAGCATTGTAAGTTCTTAGAATCAGAAACGTATTTGTTCACTCATTTGTTTGCAAAGTGTCCTGCATTGCCAAGGGCACTCAATTAATAGTGGAAAAGAACACTGTCATATTTCTGCAAAAAGCGGAGAAAAATGCATTTCTACTCAGGATTTTTCTTAGAAAAACTATAGAATGTCTGTTCTCTGAGGAGAAATTACATGAGATTCAAGTGCTGTAATTTTCAATGAAGAGGAAGAGCAACTGTAAGACAAGAGCAGGTTCATCTATCTAGAAAAGTCATGCAAGTTCATATTAAGTCAAAGGGGCCTATTAAGAAGTCGCTTAGTATGTAAGTGAATTTATCAATTCATTTAGTACCCACTGTTCAGAAATGTTCAGTATTTGGAGAATTGCATTTTCAGTTCACTTAATACTGTTAAAAGTATTTAATCATAGACAGCAGTTTTTGGAATGAAGGATAACAAATGTAAGAAGCTCTGAAAGACAAAGTTCATGAGTTGTTTTAACAATATTAGTCTCATGATTTATCTTCCCATTTCTTCTCTTTGTGACAGCAGGTAAAACAAAATAATATGAATATTTTATTAGACTGGAGTATAGTGTCTTGTCTGGCTTTAGTGCAGCTACAGCTGTACAAATAATGCATTTAAATGCAAGTCAACAAAAAAAATCTACTTTTTTTTTTTTTTTTTTAATGAGAGTACAGGAAAAGCTATCTGGCCATGCTTCCTCTGGTAACTGCAAGAGTGAACTTCAAAGTAATGATGTTTTATAAGGCATTTCAAATCCATTCCCTTTGTGTGCTATCCAGTCCCTCATTTTGTCATGAATTGAAGTGTAGAGTTAGTTAAATAATATACACTCACAACATATTCTTAAGGCTATGCATTTTTGTACAAAGGTTCATTGTTCAGTTTATACAAAGACCATAATGAATATTTCTTAAAATAAATCATGGAAATTTGTATTGGAAAAATTTTAAAATAGCAAACACATGAGAATTTCGTAACTTCTCAAATATCTCCCAAGTAAAAATTATCTGAGTTCTTCTTCATTTTCCCCCAGACCTGACAACAAAATAAGAAAAGCTGCTTGCTTTCTTCTAAGAAGATAGAACTTCTTAGGGGTCTAAACTCTCTTTACTAGTTTTGGAATAATTATTAATGCTAATAGAATTAGAAAACAAGACAAATTAATTTCCTTTGCTTAAATTCAGGCTTAAGCAATATGCTAACAATCAAGAAAAGATACTAACCTGATTATCATGTAAAGACATTTTGTCAAATAGGTTTGTGCCTGTAGCTGGACAGTCAATACGGAAAATTCAGCATGAATATTTATGGTAGAAAGTGCTTTGCCTGATGGTGAGCATTTGCAGGAGCAGGGACTCTATGTAATGCCATGCAGTGGATTAAAAAGGGAGTGTTTGTGAAAAGGGATGGTCAGGGTTCAAAAAAGGAAAGGATATTTTGGGTGGGTGACTCCATTACAGTAAGAATCTGTCTGCTTTTTGTCCTAATAATTTCAGATATCTCTCTCTATGATTAAAATATAAAATCACCCAAATATCTTTGGATAAAAGATGAAAATATTTTCTTCACAGATTTTTTGCTGCTGTATGAAGATGAAAAAAGAAAATACTGTCACCTGAGACACAGATACCATGCAAAATCTTGAGAATTTTTACCTGGATACCTCTATTTTTTCAGTCAAAATATAGAAGAAGAAAAAAAAACGCAACCAAACAAACCCCCAAAAACCCCACACCCCAGCAGCAAGTAAACTTCATTTAACAGTTAGAATAATCACATAGTATTGCATAAGGTTTAAAACTAGAGATATGTCAGTCACACTATTCCTTGAAATAAGGGTTTGCTTTATGGAAACAAAACATCTTTCAGAAGACAGGACCATGCCACGCATCAGTGAAAGTAAATTATTTACAGTGGCAGGGTCTGTGTATGAAGTTGTCATTGAGTGCAGCTTCCTCACCTAAAGGTGTGGGTGGTTCTCATGTCTGCTAGGACCTTGCTGTCCTTTCTCAATGTTTTCCATTTAATTTGTGAAGTTGGAGGAGGACAGGCATATTCCCAACTCTGCTATTCTCACCCAGATACTGAAAATAATCTGTTCAAATCTAAATCCCAGGAAGTCTTTTCCTAATTTAAAAGTGAGCAGTTAATGTTTTATGAGAAAATGTTAGATTTATAAAATTTATATGGGGCCTCGTTGTCCAATATATCATATTTTTTTAGCATCAGTCCAACACTGCAAATGCATTTAAAGGTACAGATCTAATTAATCTCTGAATTTCTTGCCAAAGGAAATAGTAAGCAGGATGGAATATACTGTAGGACCATACCCCAACATTGTAACATATTTCTATATAGAGTAAGCTATCCTGGCTATCTAAATCCTTTTCCAGTGCCCTTATTAACACATTAAAGCTTATTAACCATCAAAAATTTGTGCTAAACCTCTAGCCTCTGAGGAAATTAGCAATCCGATTAATATTCTGCATGTTCCTGGATAGCATGTAAGATGACGCTGTTTGATCATAGTTAATATTCTTCTATATTTAGCCTAAACAAATTCTTTGAGAACATGAGTTATACTGCTATAGCTTGAACGTTGTGAGCTTTATTGCCTTTATGCTTTCAGTACCTCTTTTCTGCTTTGCTGGATTTCTAGGCAGCAGTATTAGTTTTCATGTATTTTTAGCAATCTGTCTAAACATATAAGCAACACATTTTTAAATATTTCTTAGTCTGAGTTTTAGTTCTGAGGTGAATTCTAGTATTATATTAAATCCAAAAATACCCTTGTTTCAAGTGCCAAAATACCATTGTTTCATCCTAAATGTATATTTATCTTTCTGAATCTATCTCTATATGTCTCAAGAATAAGGCAAAATCAACTGCAATACAAACATGAACATTGATAACACATGATAAACTGTCATCACACCAAAATGATTTATAGCAGTTTTTAGTACAAAAGTTATTAATCCACTTGAAGCAGTTTCTTAAAGGATAATTTCTAAAAATATTGGCTTTATGCTTTTGTAATATTTCAGGTCAGATAACCACATGTATGAATAGCTATGTGCCACTAACTCCCACAGGACACAGCCACCCCTGCATTACCTGTGCATTTTAAAAGTTACTTTGCTCTTGGTTCTGTTGCTCTTTATTATCTGATCCTGCATTCTGCAGCTTTGACAAAGTCTCATACTCAGTATGGCTGAAACCAAGCCTGCTGTGGAAACTCTGTCGAGACTAAATTTCATAGATAGAAGTGAGTCTCGAAAACACTCAGGACTGTGGATTCCTCTTTGTATTACATAACTATCTTCTAGAGTCATTCCACTCAGCTCATTACAAATACTTGCCCTAGTTTACTATGTACCAAAATGGTTCTTCTCAGGCCACAGCACTATCTTTCTCCCACTCTTGCCAGGCCAGTATATATGTTGATGGAAGACAGGGGTTTTGTGTGTATTGCACTGAAAATGTGCTGTTGCAGGCATGGAGCATTTTCAGGGGCTTGCACATCAGTTTTACGTGGGGAGAACAGTGAGAAAGGACAGAAACTATGGTTCTAATCTTCTGCATGTGGGGGATAAAAATGTTTACTCTTGTAAAATCACCAGTATGTTTACTGTATGTGTGATAGAATGACAATTATTTTCTGCCTTTCTAAAGGTATCCGCTTTCTAGATATCTGTTCGATAGATGTTAGGCTAATTTAATTTTACTCTTTTCCCCTACTATTTTACATTCTGACTAAAAATGGTTTTATGTGTCAGTTCTTATGGGTTTATGGCTTCCTGAAGATGTTGCAGCATCTGTGTAGAACTGGAATTGTTATAATCTTAGATGTCCAAACTGCATAAAATTATTAATGTAATCTGTTATATAGATTCATAATGCCCTGGATTTGTATTAAATCACACATTTATACCTTTCTCTTATGCAACGCTCATGTGATCTATGATGCTTATAGAAAGAAAAAGATTGTGTAAATTAAACAGTATTAATTATCAATATTGAAACAAAGGTGTTACTGTAAGTTCTTTTAACTTCATGGAAAACTAAAAGTATTTTTCATTGCTGGTGTAAAATAGAGCAACACCCATCACTGCACTTTTGCATTACTATATAAAGCAAAAATCAAACAGAAAACCTTTATAAGGACCACATCTGTCTGTCTTCACTGGATCTAATACAGTTTGCACATAATTGTACCAATATTTGAGGAAATAAATAATCAATATATTAACAATAAACTGTAAAACCCCCCTAAACTTAGTGCAACATGTCCTTATTTGGTCTCATGTTGATTCTGTCCAGCTAGAAATTCCCTCACACACCCCCAAAAGAAACTGCCAAGGACGTCTTTTTGAGGGGATATTATCTTCTCAAGTGCTTTAACATTCTTCTATGTTCTGATAATCAAGCTTACTCTTTGTCTTTCATTACACATTCCTTTTGTGCCCCATTAGTCTGATGATTCCTCTGTCATAAAGCAATGTTTTTGACAGAAAGGAAATTAATTTTTCTTAACATATATGATGACATTTTGACTGCAGTATTTTCAATGTCTCTCTTTCTTCCCATTTTTCAAATAGATTTTTGATTCTGTTTCCTGGATATCAGATTTCAAAAAGACCACTGGAATTCTTTTAATTTCAAAGCATATTTGCATTAGCATTGCTAATTAATGGATAAATTATTAACACTAATTACTGCCACACATCTTCATATGCATGCAGACACATACATAGAAAATTAGCAATTTAATGTAACTGTTGCTGTAAATTTGACTGTTAATAGTCCATGAATCTTACACAACTCTCTTTGAAGGCTTAAACTTTATGTATTTATATATTTACATATACGTATGTACACATACAAGCACACACAGACATATATTTTTTATAAAGGCATGTATTTTTGTATTAGTTGCACAGTAACACCTGTGTTTCCTGAGCATGCATTTCTTCCAAACAGTACCATATGTAGTCAATCAAAAATGCAAGGCCTTACCTTTAGAATCAGGGCTTGATTTCTTAGATCTGTTATATTTCACTTCCACAGCACGCTCTGCCCTAAGGTCTGTGATCAGCACTACAGTCAGAGTACCAGGCATGACCTCTATATATACACAGTTCAGTAATAGCAACAAGTGAATACTTAGATTCTTACTTCAGTTCCACATTTATCAAGTGATATTACTCATAGAAAGAGATCCTTCAAGCAAACACTTAATCTGCATTGAATTGGGAGTGATCTTGATGATACACTTGGGGAAAAAAAAAAAGGAGCTCATTGTACAACACAGCAGATGAAAATACCCGCAGCCATTGCACGTACCACTCATTCTGTTAACCATGTAATATACATTGTCATTTTGACGTGTAGACTATTTCTCTTCCTCTATCACCTCCATGTCAATCCAATTCACTCATTCTTGCCAATGATGAAATGAAAAAAAAAAAGAAAAGAAAAAGAAAAGGAAAAGTGGAAAGATTGTTATCCTAGATCTGCATTTGCAGAACATTTTAAAGCCAGTTAGATTAACCATTGGGAAGATGTTAGTCTAGATAAGAGAATCCCCACTGGTTTTCTGTCTCCCTTAGACAATGAGATCACATAGTTGTGTCTGTGCCTCTCTGTTTTGGATTGTTCTATTTTAACACATAACAGATTGAGGGCTGCCTACTATTCCTAATTAACTCAAGTTAAACTAATGAGAGAGAGGGTGGAGGGAGTGCCAAAAAGAGAAAAGAGATCATGAGTTGGAAGAGATTGAATTACAACTTAAAGAGGATGGAGAAAGGAAAAGAAAAAGGGGGGGCGGGGAGGAGGTGCAGATACAGCTAGGCTGAAAAGTAGGGGAAAAGAAGGGCCTGAGAACAGATTTGCCATTTATTTCCAAGAAAAGGCAAAGATGGCTTGCAAAAACACTAAAGAAATATAAGTAATCCAACATTGTATTGAAGTCAGATTGTCGCTTGTTAGGAAATACTTCAGCACCCACTGGAGAACAGCTCAGATTCCAAAATCCAGTTATTGCTCTGCTATCAACAGCTTTATCCAGCATGTGCCCACAGTTTATTGATGTAGTTATTTTTGCCAAGAAAATACCATGTAAACTACCCGTGGAAGAAAGTTGTCTGTTCTTTCTAAACCTCACAAAAAATGCCAGGGATATGTCAGGTTTTGTTGTACTGCACCAAACAATTTTAAATGTAGTTTTCCTTATGCTAGGAGTTGGAAATAGGCACACATGCACAAAGAGGAAGGTAGAACTGAATGTTCTCTATGTAAAAACAATGTGTTATTTTCCCAGCTATGAATAGAGCAATTTCTAAATTTTATGTTCATGCACAAGAAGTTTTCACTCTTCATTTTTACTGTTATAAATTATTTTGTGTGTAGACTTCTTTATATAGAATATATTACAACACATTTTTTGAGAGATTTTCTTTGGAAGATTTCCTATGTAAAAGCACAAATCTGAATCTGTACTGATCTTCAGTGCTGTCCTGATTCTGCTCTCACACTGCTGTTACAAGTAGGTTAGTTGTTGGGCTTGATAGCGCAACCCATAATAAAATGGTAGTGACCAACTTTAATGTAGAGCAAGTATTAAATAAGAGCCGAGTTTCAGGTGTGCACATACTGTGCGTAATGCCATGTTTAGAGGGGTGCCTTTTGCCCCAGCCCCAGAAGAATACTCTGGCCAAGAATCCCACATTTCTGTGCCAGAGACCTCCTCTCTCTACATGCAGAGATGGGGACAGGAGCCTGCTGGAGGCAGAGGGGACTATAGGAGTGTGTTTGGTATGGTTGCAGCTGAGGCTGTAGGGTTTGCCAGAGGTACCTTCAACACATGTCCCCAGTCCAGATTCGGGCTGGGCAGGAGGAAGGAGGGGTGATAAAAGCTAGGGAAGCAATAGGAGAAGTGGAGGTGGAAGGGGAGAGCTGGTGAGGACAAGGAGGAGGGCAGGACTGGGGGAGTCACTGTGAGTCAGGTTGAAGGAAACAAGTGCAGTGAAGAAAACGTGGTGTCATACCAAGGGAGAGGAAGCGGGAGTCAAACCTTCACATTGGGGAAATGAGGGAAACGCTGGGAAAGCAACATGCAGAGAGGTGGGTGAGGCTGAAAACAGAGGGGCTGGGTGAGGAGGAGTTTCCGCAGGCAGTGTGCAGTGGAGAGAGGAAGGGGACAGAGGAGGGCGGTGGGAGAGTCAAGGGCTGGGGATGTAGCCTGGCCCCTGCCATCCCAGCCCAAAACCAGAGGCTCCTGTTGGACTCCATGCCTGCATGTGCCTGCACACGCATGCACACATGCGTACATGTAGGTGCTTGCCTCTCTGCTGTGGCCCGGATTGGGGTTAATAAAAGCACTGGCTGGTTTGACAAAAGCCGAGGAGATGTGACAGGTAAGCGGGAAGGAAATACCCTGCTCGTTTTGGCTGGCTGTAGTTATTTGTGTCTAACGAGGCCAGCTCGTCGCCAGGCTCTGTGTAGATGAAATGAAGCGATGGGCTGAAGCAGGGCAAAGGAGGCGTCGCGTCCTGACAGGCCGAGGTGTGACCTGACGAATCCTAACCACCCCAGACATCTTCGGGAAAGTGAGGGGAGGGATGGCAGGAGCACAGGGTGATGGGACACAGCCCAGGCTTGGGCCCAGGGGAGAAGGAACTGGGGAGGGAGGATGGGAGGCGGGGGCCCTACAACACCTTGTTTCAGGCTGAGCACAAAAGCGAATTTAATTATAAACTCAGCTAACGGGACACAGAACTTTGCAACCAGGTTTTCTTTGATGTTTGTTTTTTTTGTGTGGTTTTTTTTTTCAAAGGAACTTTTTGACACATCCACTTCACATAGGGAAAAATAACTTTAAACATTCTCACATCTTCATCTCATTAACAACAGAGGTTTGGGTTTTTTTCTTTTCAGGGAGGGGGTTATGTGCTCTAGGAGAGAGGGACGCAAACAGTAGCTTTCAAAATGCATTCAGTGACATAGCTAAATGATAAACAGCCTGACTTCCAGGCCATAAGTATGTGAGCACCTGTACCTTTGCAATCACTAAGTGACTTTGAGCATCTGAAGATGTTAACATACAGCATTGGCAAACAGGTATGGCTGCAATAGATCATAAGATGAACATGCTCTTGACCATGTGTTTCTACAATTATGGGAATATTCTTTCTATGGACAAGTGTGTATATTTGGGTACACATGGGCCAGGGAATTTACGTACGTACAAATGTACCTCGCTTGAAAACTTTAGGAAAAGCTGTTGAAGTACACTTAGGGATGTTCTATAGTTGTTCTATTTTAACCTGTGCCTAAGGCTAGCTGTTTGACAAAGCAAAGAAAAACGAGAATGTGAACTGTAATTTAAAAATCAAAAGTAATGGAGGGAATATCCTGGTTATCATTAAACAGTTCTTCCCATGGGAACTACAAACCAACTGCTGCTACGGTTCAGAAACAAGCAAAGGCAGAGCTGGAGGATAACATATGTAGGTATAGGGCAGTTGTGCTTTGCATTCCCTGCTACTGTAATTTCCTAAAAAAGGAAATATTAAGAGAAAATGATTACTGAAAAGAAAAAAAACCCAACCTATATATACTACAGTTTTTGTTGCCCTTAATGCAAAACTGATAGAATAAACTTTTGCTCTGAGTAGGTTAGGTTTGATTTTCATCCTGTAGTGATGTTTCAAAAATACAAGAGTAAGTTGTAACAGTGGGTAGGTTTAGGCTGCTGCATTTCACTGTGCAACTCTCACACTAGGAATTAGTAGTTTACAGAAGCTATATTATGGTTAACATACAGTGCTGCTTGGAGTCAAAGGCAGTCAACTGGGTGCAGGATGCCAAAAAGCCAACTGTTTTACTATTTTTACACTCGATTATCTAGAACACAACACATCTGTGCTCATGCCAGCATTCTTTCTCTTTGCACTGGAAAACATACAAGTTAGAAATCCATGGTTCTCAATAATTATTAAGAATACACAGAGATTTTTAAGGACCAAAAAAAGAACACTTGGTCTCCAGTTTTGACAGTTTTAACTGGCAGACCCTTCTGTATTGCACCTGTGTGCACATATAAGTAAATGAGAAAGACCAAATTTAGAAAGTTGTAAATTATCTTTCTGAAATGGATCTTCTACAGTGTATAATCACTTTTCCCTTATCAAAGAGACTTTTACGCACATTCATAAATCCAGGTGAATATTGTATGTCACCTGAAAAACTGTATTCTTGAGAAAACTGAAGGAAAAGGGAGAAGTGATGACAATTTGGCTGAAGTCTCAGCACAAACAGGCAAAACTCTGTAGAGAACTGACATTAAACCTGTTACATATACACATTACACTATATATTTACACAAAGCTAATGTAGGCAGTCCGGTCTCATTAGACTACTGTATCACTCTTGACTACATGAAGCTGTAACAGACCGCTCCAAACATGGGTATCCTTGCACAAAAGGCTGCCAGAAATGTAGGTTTACAACTGCTGTGAGACTTTGGAAACTAGACTGCCATAGGATTACACATCGAGTATTCGATCTCTCCAGCTCTCAAGGAGGCTGTAAGTGTGGTATCCTCTGGGTCAAGGTCAGGGAGGACAGAGGATTGAGGATATAAGGAAGGGATACAGCCCCAACTTGCACCTTTTGCCAGTCTGCTTGCTGGAATAGCTTGCTAAAATGAGGGTTAGATTAGTCTGTCATTTTCCAAACTGACACAGTAATGGGATTGGAAAAAATAAAGAGCATCTTCTTGGAGAACAAAAGGTTTTCCAAAATATATAAAGGCAAAACCCAAATATTGATTTACAAAAAGTCATTTCATGCCAAAAAGAGAAAAAAAAAAAAAAAGAAAAAGGGAAAGAAAAATATGCACTTCTGGTGTAATGCTGATGTAGAAAAGAAGGAAAGGCTTATATCACTCAGTGTAAATAATGAGAAACACATGGTATGTGTTGGATCAATGAAGTGACACCAGGTAAAAACTTTCTATCACACTTACCTCTAGCAGTCCTTCCTTACAGCTTGAATTCCACTGAATAATGTAGAATTACTCATTCCTCCTCTTGATATCAAAGTTCAGGTTTTTTTCATTATCTTCAAGTTATTCAAACAAAATTTGTGTTTTGAGTAGAAAGGTGCAAAGTCAAGCCATTAGTAATGTTTTCTGCATGATACTTGTAATAGGCTTCTTGGGCAAATCATATCAGAATTAGATTTTGTTTTCAAAAGCAATACATATTCTAACTGTATTAAAAGCTTTCTGGAAATCTATTATCAAAAAAAACCATCATAACAAAACCCCACCTTCAACATGTACCCTACTGTGGGGTAAGGAAAGTCCCATAGATGTTGTGATTACTCAGCAACCATTTTACTAAAAAAAGCATTGTTCTGAAAACTCTGCATGTAGGAACCCAGTGAGTCTCTATGAGTACGCACCTGCCTGAGACTTCAGAGAGCATGAAAAAAAATCACTGTAAGAAGTGTGCACTATCCAATTTAGTGTTTTATAACTGCTGAGGCTATGCAGATAACAAATCTAAACTTTCTTTTTAAAATGAAGATGGCATGGAAATCAGTATCTTCAATTTTGGATTAATTATTGGTTAACAAGGGATTCCATTTTGCTGCCACAGACCACATTTTGTTTTCTACCACTGTGTGGTGTTGCTTTAGGAATCCTAGGAGTTTCCTAGTGCTTTCCATGTGAGAGGGAATGAATTGCCATACTCATGGGAAGGCAGCTTTTGAGCCAGTCATCCAAGCAGCTCTATAGCAGCCAACACACTAAGAGCACACCCAAGGGAAGAGGCAGGTATAAGCCACTTGCTTGAACTTGAAAACTATCCATACTGAGCATCTTGATGAATTTTTGTCATTGAGGTTGTCAAGCACAGGCATTAGTGCCCAGATAGATGTGAACACACCAGAGCGGTCAGCCATCTTAGCAGCCACTTCTAGCAATTCTGTACATCCTGCATAAATTATGCCAGCACTTGTCTGTACTGTGACTAGTCTTCCCACTCATACATGTGTCCATTGCCTGAATGATGCAGCATTTGGCAACCCATCCTGAGGTTTTAGCTCTGTTGATCACATGTAAGCCCTTTTTACATCTTTCTTTTTCTAGCCTTGGAGCATGGAAAGCTCTGAAATACTTATCAGCACCCAGCGTAGACTTATGCCTGAAGCTAATGTCATACCAGCTTCACATCAGGAAAACTCAATGAGTTTAGTCACGTTACTGTTAAACCACTCCAGCAGCGGAACAAGGTCAGGCCTTTATAATGAGAGGTGATTTACATTTTAGGCATGTTTTTTTGCTATTTGGATTGCATGTGTTTTCATAGTTTGCAAATATTTTAACACCTTTTGTGTCTCCATTAGTTCTAGTGTGGATTCTTGAGAAACATAAATGTGGTGTATTATTATGCTCACAAAAGCTGAATATCTCCCGGTAGATGGTAATGCACTCTGCAGAGGGGAAGCAGTGTGTTAACACAGGGAGAAATTGTCATATTACTCATCATCTTTTGACTTAATCATTTGCAGATCAGTGGAGGATGAAGGACTGTTTGGCACTTGTCCATCAGTTTTGGTCTTCATTCTGCTGTAAAATGTATCAGCAGTCTCCAAGTCAAGCTAACAGGAGCTTAGGGACTTCAGACAAGTCCACCCTCTATATGATGTCCGGCATGACTGAACCTACAAGTGTGACATTTATTATGGGTTTATTTCAGGCGTATCTATGTCCATGGTGGTGAAACGATGTATGTCATCTTGGAGGAGATGCAACAACTGTGTAATACAGTATAGTATTGTTGTTAAACTTTTTTTAGGACAAAACAACCTCTTGAAGTGAACTGCATATCTGTTGCACGCCAGTGATAAAATACACATTTTATCACATGCATGCAGTGTAAAAATTACAGTTTAGTTTAACCTGATGTATATATTGGAAATAAAGGTAAGCAGCAAATATCTGCCACCCTAAAGGAAGTATTTAGCATGCTCACTTAGCAGAGAAATAATACAAATATTTAATACATGCTCTATGTTCACAGTAAATCAGATTTTCATTAAGAGAAAAATGTTTAAATGGTCAATTTTCTATAAAACACTTGTGTATCTGAATCTGGGAAAAAGTTGTCTAAGAAAATTCCAGGCACAACACTGCTAAATTTCTTGCCAAGTGACAAACCTTTAGCTCAAAAACTCACAGTCATATTCTTGTAAAAAAAATCAGCTAGAAAAGTGTCCCCCAAAACAAAAGTAATAGACGAATTTTTGCCAGTTATTGGAAAATCAGTACAACAGACAATTTTACAGGAAATGCTTCAGTCATTGTGTTACTTTTTATAATGTGTGCCCTTGCAGCCGAAAAGAACAGCACCAGAGCAGTCAGGAAAATGCCTGAGTTTTATGAAGTGTCAGATATTGAAGGAAGAGAAGATGAAGCCCCTGGAGTGCAACACTGTTCAGACTACTGCAGTATGTGAGCCAAGAGGTTGGCTCTGAAGTGGGTGATTCACTGGGATGCCCAGAATGGGACTCAGGACAGGTGGGATCAGTCTGTCCTTCTACCTGGAAGCATTTGTGTTAATTACTGTCTTAAAGTGTTATCTTGGAGTTTGTTGTTTCTGACTTTTTCGTTGTTAGGAAAAAAGGAGTTAAGTGTGAGGGGACATACTTGCACCTTGTCATGGTGAGCTTTGTTGAACTGGAGCTGAGCTGTGTGAAGACCCTGTCACAAGAAGATTTATCTTCTGTTTCTTCATACAAATGAACCCTGCTTTTTTTCAAAGGTTGCCTTTTTAATTCTTGCTGTCTTTGAAGACAGCAGTGTGTCTGAATAAGAAAACCTCTTCTGCTGTGGTTTTCTTCTGTGGATGACTACCTGTGTACTCAGCTGACATACATTGCTCTCTGGCATTTTAACATGTTGTTTTTTGTAATTAAATGTCATTCTCAAAAGTACTATAGAGATTCCATGATATTGCTTCATCAATGATTGAAGTATCAACAGCAGGTTTTGGGTATATACACAGTTAATCCTCAGTACTTTTTGTATTATGTTTTCTTTCAAAGAGCATTAATAAACCCCTTCAAAACTAAATTAATGAATTGTTAAAATGAATTATCTTGCAGTCTATCTTTAATATAAATGCATTTATTCCTGAAAACCTGATAAATTAATACAGTAGTAGACACAGAGGTGTCTAGTATAAACATTACATAACAGACTATTACAAAATGTTTAGTAAAAGTTCAAGTCTTTTGCTTCTTACCCATTTGCTATTTCTATTGATAAAAATCTGTTGATTTTAAGACCTGACTTTCATGGCTGAAATCCCTCAAATCTACTCAAGTTACTTGAAAGATTGCAGTAGTTAATAGTCTTACATTGCCAATTCATTACTGTTCATAGTGTACTTTGACCATTTGAAATTCTATGCATGTGATTACGGTTTTTCAGGGCAGTATTTGTAAACAGTCTCTCTTGGAATAAAAGAAAACAAAGTAATTTAGGACTCAGTTCTCACTTAATTTACATCCATGCTTAGCAAATCCAGACTAACAGTGGGATCATTTCAATTTGTAGCATGTGTAGTGAAGATTAAGCCTTTAGGCTTTGTGGTAATGAAAGCAGATGTGTTTGGATTTTTATGCTACATTATCAAAAGTGCTTTGGTCACATTACCAAGCACTAATAAGCAGTTACATTTTTTTACTGTTGTCTGAGAAACTTTTTGCAGTTTAATTTTCTGTTGATAGTTATTGGTAGCACTTTTCAGATGGTATCTGAAGTGACATCTTAATCCAACGGATATAATCACTATTTATTTTACAAAGGGCTATGCTCAATAGTTCCAACTGTTTTTCTTCTGAGGTTATATCTCTCTTTCCTAAAATCCTTCTATTTTCCTACTTCAGGTATTGTTACTTTCATTAACAGTCCAGATATTCTAACAACAGGTCAGGCAAAGAAAGCTCAGCAATTATTCCTGGTTATCTTTTTCTGTCTGCAACAGAATAAAAAAGACAGTGGGAGTTGCAGGAGCAAGAGTAGTGTGTAGTGGTTTTGCTCCTTTTACTGTCTACTGTTTCTTTTTAGTGTTGTAAACTGGGTCTTAATGAACTGTAAATAAATGGTGTGAGAAAAGGGCCAGTATCAAACTGTGGGAGACTTAGAGGTGTTAAGTTCTGAGCGAACATATATTTACCAAAGAAAAGGCCAGACTTCAAGTACAGTTGTGCTGTTGGTGCTGTTACAGACACAGCAAAGACCGGTTAGCATGTGTCTGCACCTCTAATATTGGTGGCCAACCAAGGAGTTTTAAAACTGTCACTAAAAGAGGGCATTAAAAAAAGAAAATCAAAATAGCAAAGAAAGAAAATCCTGTAGTTGTTTTAGAATTGTTAATATGAAATAGATGTAAAAAAACACTTGGCAAAATAGAATATATTTTAGCAAATCAGTTAGCATTTACACAACTTGTCCAGAGACAAGTTCCTGTTTTTTACATCCAATAGCAGGACTATGATGTCAGTTTGCAGTTGTGTAGGATACAATTTAGAATGAAGACCTATTGCAGAAAAATGAAGAACGTTTGACTTACTATGGGACTTAATACTGTACTTAAAAATTGAACTATTCCAACTTCTGTACAGTAAATATTGCTTCAGCAAGGCTTGCACATACCTTCTTTAACTAGTAAGAGACTGGGGAAGGTTTGGTAAGATTTGGCCAGTGTTTAATTTGGAAAATTAATTTTATATTAAAATGTAGTAAAAACATTAACAAACTCACCTAATTTAACTGACTTTGCCTGCTTGTTTTTCTGCTCTGCTCAACGGGAGTTAGGGTTAGTTTCTAGAGATGACGTTTTTCTCGAAGTTTAAATATATCATAAAATTATTTAACACGTTAATGGGGAGCTTGCACCACCAGAGTTCTGTTCTTCTCTTCCTTCCCACTGTAACACTCACATCTAATAGGCAATTCCAGAATGTAACTGCTTCATCAGAAAGACTACCTTTATATTCATATTTTTGCTATTAGAATGTCTCATGCTTTTCTTCATTATCATTTCTTCTTATACACATTTGGGGCTATTTTTATATTCATAATAAAAATCTCTATTTATTATAAGTTTCATTTCATTCTGTGAAATTTGTATATCCAAATGAGGTTTTAAGATACCTCATTTTCTGTTTCACCATGGGTGTTGAAATTAATAACTTTTGTGTATATTGATAATTTTCTTCTCTATTGAGTTTTCTTGAGACCTGCTGTGTTAATAGGTAATTACATTTTGAAATACCTCTTTCTTCCTTCCTTCAAAAATTTTCTACTCTTTCTCACAGAAAAAAGGCAATAAGTGGAAGAATAAAAATGTATTCACTGGATTGTTAAATCTTCAAAAAGCTCTGAACCAAGGAATTTGTTAAATGCTACTCACTGTTCACTTCTTTCTCCTATCCAAACTATTTTGAGTTCTTTACAAGAGTGAATGAAAGTAATCTGCTTGTTCTCATCAAGGTAATCCTGAATACCATTTAATTATTGCTCTTAGTTGTGGAATACTGCAGACAGAATTCCATTTATTATGTACTGATTAACTTACCTGGACTCTTGTGCATTAAGTTTTATTAGCTAGGTTTTCGTTTACAGGCTTTAATTCCTTATTTAATTAGATTTCATTGTCAGCATTTCTTTTCTGTTCTTTTGCTAAAGTTTCTAAAGTTTCTCTTTTTTCAGTATTGTTAAATTGATGCTGATTAATTTAACCAAGTTGGTGCAGCAAGTGAACATGAACTTTTCTAATATGAACAACCTAATGTCTGTAAATTCTGGACATGAGAGGTGATTTCTAAATAAGTGCTGGTTTAATAAAACTTTTCAAATTAATTTGAAAAACACTATAACCAGAGACAAATGGCTGACCATTCTCAGAAAAAAAAAACAAGTGGGCTGCTAAAATCAAACTCTTGCATAGATTTTCAACTACATACTTATATATGAAACAAAAGTTTGAGTCTCAGGTAACCAAGCAGCTTCTATTAATGCATCCCTGGAATTAAATAGGTAAAAAATGTTTGTTATATTGAGTGGGATTTCAAAATACCTAAAATCATTTGGTTGAAGAAGACATCTAAAGAATAGAGGCCAAGCACCAACATTATACCAAAGGCAAAGTCTTAAAAAAAAAAAAAAGAGAAGGGATTCTGCAGGCAGCCTTGTTTTCTATTAAACTGTATTTAGTAAACTGCCTTTGTACTAAGGCATGTAATATATTATAACCCATGGACTTCCAATCTAATTAAAAAGTAAGGGTAAAATTCATTTAACCTTAAAGTCCAGGTTTTCTGAATATATGTAAATAGAAAGGTGGTATTGGCTTACCTGACTAAGGGCCAGGAGACAGGGACATATAATGATACAGAAGATAGGGACCTGTTTCCTGTTTCCCATTTCCACCCACACAGCCGTTGCTATAACCTGAAGAATAAAATATTCTCAGTTCTTCTAACTCCATGATCCCAGGAGAGGTATGGTTGAATGGGTGTCCTATTCCTTTCCACCCTCAGCCTATTGCTACTGAAATCTTTCATTCTGGGGTACTAAAGCCTCTCATCTCCACTATGTGCAGGTGCCACTTTTCACAGTTCCCTGCCTCAAACACAAAAACATATGCTGCATAAGGAAGATGCTT
Source organism: Haliaeetus leucocephalus (assembly GCF_000737465.1). Lineage (NCBI taxonomy): Eukaryota > Metazoa > Chordata > Aves > Accipitriformes > Accipitridae > Haliaeetus > Haliaeetus leucocephalus. The sequence continues at coordinate 1,623,898 of NW_010972687.1, read as the reverse complement.
CGTAAAGTCCTGACGGTTGTTTGAACTCAGGCTACCATACTTTCTATTGCCATTAATTTAGAAAATTATTTTTACCTTTTTTAAACAGTCATTCTTTACTTAACATGGAAGATTAAAGTTATATGAGAAAACTAATATCTGACACCAAACAGGATAAAAAATAATTGATAAATTAAGGATTGCAAGTTATAGCTGTTTGTGATATTTACTATTCTTCCAGTCTGAAGGGCTCCTACCATGCCTTGCTCTACTGCTTGCAGTAATACTTCTGAATATTGTTGGCTCCTGCAATTCACTAACAATGGCAGGAAAGAAGGGGGACTGTCCCATCATTGACAAAGGTTCCTATACAACTTGTTCATCAGAGCAACATACCTCTTATATTTGTGCATTATATTTATGGTTTTAATTTTGTTTAAAACTGCCAGTTTTTCATTATTATGAGATCCTCACCTTTCTAAGGAGTCACGGCAGAAGAGATCACGAAGGAGGCAATGAAAAGACACCACTTTCAAGGTAAGGTTCAGTCTGAATTCTGAATTCATGGGCAGCAGATTAAAGCATGCTCTAGAAAAAAAAAAAGCTTGACTGTGGAATTTTCATCAACTTCATTTTGCTCAATCCTTTCAAGGACATTATTGTATTTCTGGGGTGTCAGAACACCCTTTTCTAGAAATTCACAGTGGAGATGAACCAGGTGGCAGCTATTGAAAATACTTTCTATCCTTTCTGTAGAAGTGTCAGTTTTACTATATATACCTTGAGATTTAATCTGAATGTTTTTCTTTGCTCATTCATAGTTGCTTACTGTGGTTGTCTTTATTATATCTGTATGAGAAATACCCAGAATGCTATTCAAGACTATACAAACACAGCACAACTGTAAAGCTACCTCTGTGAGTTGATATGTAGCTTAAACACTGCCTATATTTAGGAGCGATATCTGGAAATCATGCTTTTAGACAGATCTTTACACAAATAATATATCAGTGAAGTGATATTGATGTAGTCGTGGTGTGATGATTTTAACTGCAATTTAAGCGCAGGTGTTAATAGAAATAAGAATTAACTTTGTTCTTTATCTGCTAAGAGTAAAACAGTATCGGTATTTTATTTGAGCAATGTCTGGGAGTTCCTTAATCTTCTCATAAAGCAATTTCATGTTCACAGACTGTTAATGATTTACTTGCCTTGCTGGACTGTCTTCTGCATCTGTTTTTTGTTACACCACTAAGAGCTATAAGGTTTTGCACTGATTTCAACTCACAGGGTGGTACATTTCCAGACTCAAACTCAGTATAAGATTTGTCTGTGTGTTTTTATTATATATATGTTAAATGACTTGGTAATTACATTATTCAAACCTTTTAAAATTAGAAATTCATAAAAAAATGGATAACACCATTTAGTTACTCCATTTTGCTAAGCATAGTAGTGGATTCAGCATAGAAGTAGTGTAACAGTGTGGTGAATCAGAAACCTTACAGGAGATCTGTAGCAGAGCAAAGTAAATATGAAACTGAGATAATGAGATACACAGAAGTCAATAGAAACTAGAACTCCCGCAACACAGGCTTTTTGAAGACATTGTCAGAGATTTAAAATAATCTGTGCTTAAATGCTGAAGTTAAATATCTACTACTGCTTAACTTGCCGCCATGCAATCTTGGGCTCTAGTCTGTGAACATCACAAAAACTGAGTGACTTTGGTGACTTTGAATGGATGATTTCATAGGGAAATAACTGTCTGTTGCAGTATTTCTTCTCTGAGGATATGGGACTTCTCCAGGAATATGCAAAGTAAGATATAAGGAATCTTTTATGCTTTCTCTCTTACATAGTGGCTAGGTGTGAGCATAATGTAAAGGCAAGAAGTACTTCATTTCAGTGATCTGTATTGCACTGAGATGAGGAATAGTTACAGTATGAGTAGACGTATTTGAACTAGTTAGATGGTAAGAACATCTTGGGATGCATCCACTGAGGATGCATTACAGCAGACTTCAGCGAAGGCTGGGTGACCCAATGTACTGTAACCCTTTTACCAACATGACTGCAGAACTAGGTAGAAATAATTTGCTTACATTTCCAGCATCTATTTCCAGTACAGTACAGTAATATTTAAAGATGCAGAATAAGGAGTTAAGGAGTCACAGTTAACAAGGAATAAGCACACAGGAATAAGTATGCCATGCCTTTGGACTAATTAGAATTGCACTTCTAGTTTAGGGGTAGAACTTAGCCTGAGGCAAAATTCCTTCTGGGGAGTTCTCCCTACAGCACTGCACTGGCCCAATAAGGATTTTTTTGGCAAAAGAAAGAATGTCAATCAAAATGCTGTTTTACCAAAGCAAAAGAAAGAAGAAAATCCTGTCTGGAGTCCTGGCTGCTGGCTTGCTGGAGCACTCTGACTTCCGTCTGTATCTCCAAAGCCCCTGTAAAAGCTGAGGCGATGTATGAGGCAGTTTAAAAATCTGAAAACCCTGGTCCTTGGGACTTCAGACCAAGACATCAGTCAGGAGGCTCAGTATTTCTGTTTAACTAATGTGTTGTGTAGACAATCTGGAGGATTCCCACTCCTTCCTCTCTTTTTCCACCACCTATCATCAGCATCTACCATTTGTATTCCACTGTTTATTCTGACTGAAGACAGAATGGAGTAATTCACCCTATATTTCTGAATGATACAATCCACAAACCCTCACATTTCTTCTAAATATATTTTTGTCTTTTGAGGATAAGAAAATGAAAAATGCCACCAGCTTTTCTTAATTTTTTTTTCAAATCAGCAAAATAAAATTTGAAAACAACAGAATACTATAAATTTCTTTCCATCACTGGAGGATGAATTAATAGAGTCTATTAACCTCAGGAAGGTTAGTAATAAGCAAATTATGACAGATGCAAGGAACAAAAGGGAATATAGCTTTATTGTATAGAAAAGCTGAGTGAAAAGTCACAGGGCAATGTAATCATGCCTTTTCATGCAAAGTAAATAGAAGAAACAATAAAGCTTAGTTGTGACAACAGATAGCTGAAACAATGAAAGCCAGCACACTCCAAACATGTGGAGAAGTGTGAGCGGAAACTGAGTAATGTGGCCTAAACGCTGATACAAAAATGCAATAGCTAAGGCACTGTTTAAGGGAGCTTTGGGGCAAAGATATTACCATCTCAGTCAGATTAGTCTTGTTAGTGTGTCTTTCAAAGGCAGAGCTAAGAAAGACGTTCAGGATAAAGTGCTGACCAAAAGAAACAAGGGAGTGTGAGAATGATTACTTAAATTCTAAGGGGAACAGCACATCCATGCAGCTTTTGTAGATGTGCTCACAGAATGGCTTTGTAGCAGTCCTGCTTCTGTCTTCAGGTTTTTCACGTACTAGAAAATATGAGTGAAATAAAAAATAATTGCTGAATCATGAGGATCAGTTAGCCATTCAGACTGAAAGGAGGCAACACTTTTCCAAAGAAAAGAAATACAAAGTGAGTTTAATCGAGATTCTTGGCAGTCAGCACAAGGAAGTTTAAGAAAGAGCAACTGTGAAACAATATGAGAAGTTGTCAGTAATGACACAGAGGGCTCTGACATGATCTCAGAGTCTGTAAAGTGTTTTGTGTATTTGTTGTCTTCAACTCTTACCAGTGTTGCTATCAGCAGCAAATATTTTGGGATGTTATGTTTTGGCCTTGTGTTTTCTGTATACATAAAATCATGAATGTTAGGCAAAATTCAGGAAAGGAAATAAGTTTATTTTATTCCTACCACACAAGATGTATTCTAGAAATACAGTTAAATACAAATATGACTGATTTTGCCTGGCAGGTTACAACAAAATTATTACATATAAATGCTCTTTAAACTTGCTAAATCAGACTAGTAGTTGATTGCACTTGCATAATGTAGATGATAAACACTACCAAGGTCGAATGGAAAGTATTTTTCATCTACCATATCAAAGAGCAAGATGGATGACAAATGATCCAAAGTATGTAACGCAAATTTTTATCAATAACTTCAACAGAACTGAGAGCCAGAAACACTTTTCACATGGAACTAGTACTCTCTCCTTACAGTGCAGAATTATCTCATGAACTTAATCTTTTTTTATAATTATAATAAATAATCCAATATAATGGGACTTCCACACTTTCTGTAAGCAAAAAAATCTCAGTATCATGAGAGTGGCTTGGGGATTTTCTCATGATTTATTTTTCTTCTTGCATGAGCAGAAGCAGCACATAGGATGTGAAGTTAGCAAGGAAACTGAAACACTGATGAAAAAATAATGTAGCTGTGCTATCCAAAGAACAGGTCACAGTTAGCTAAGACAGAAAGAAAAGGAATATTGACTATGTACTGTTTTCATCTAAGGCCAAAAAAGAAATGTCGGCAAAAACCAGCAGAGTTCACAGGACATTCATTGGCATTAAAAGCGTGGCAGGCCAAATTAATTAAAAAACAAAACAAAACACCAAAAAGGGAAAAAAAAAGATCAATTGCACCTCCTTGTGGTGTACCAAAAAAGTGATCAATCTTTGACACCGGGGAGGTGTGTGTGTGTGTTTGTGTCCCTAAATCGAGACAATGAAGGTAATTCTATTGGAATATACTCTAGATATTACACAAGTTAAAAAGTCCCAAATGCATCTCTTCAGAGATGTATTTCGTGTTCTGTGTCTGTGTACAGGATTCTGAAGCAGATTACTGAAAAAATTACATTAAATAGGAGCCTATAATTTATTGGCTATTTGCACAGGTATTGGGCTACAGGACGTATGTTTTCTGAGCAGTAGGAATACATCAAAATCAACAATCAAATATTGTCACTATTACATAAAATTATGACCCAAAGGCTGTCCACACCTTTACTGTGCTTACTATTGACCCGTTTCCAAGAGCGCCATGTCAGGTTATTTTTTTTTTTTCTTTTTGCTTTCTTTTTCTTGCTCTCAAGTATCTTCTTGTAGCAGACCTTCTGCTAGAAGGTGTTTCCACTATGCTGACAGCCACAGGGGACTGCAGAGCAGTTAAGGTTACATTTGGTCTTCATGCACGTCCACAGGATCTTAGAGTACTGATTGTACCTTGCTCTCCCTTAAAGACTGCATTCCCTACAGTCAAGCTTTTGCTACTGTTTCACCTTCCAAGCTGTGGACAAAACAAAAGTGCAACAAGATGTCTCCAGACATCTTGTTTCCTTCCAATGGGGTGCAGAACCTGAGCAATATTCAGCAAACCAAGTATGTGTTTCCCTGGGGTTGCAAGGGGGAATCTTTTAGTTGGAAGTCACTTTGTGAAACTAAATATCAAAGATCTGTAAATTTATCAGGGGACAAAAACCCCAAAACAACTAAAACTCAATCAACTAACCCCCAAAGCCCCCCCCAACCATAAGCAAACAAACAAACAACAAAAAAAGAAACCTCAGCTGCTCTAAAGAGAGATTAAAATTTTATATCTATATCTCTCTATATAGCTATAGATATATGAAGTTTTAGGAGCTTTGAAGCTCAACTTTTATGTATCCTGGGGTAGGAAGCAGCTAAGAAGACCACAGCAATTTTGGCTGTGTGTTCCTAGTCTCCATTTGCTTATTCCACTCAAGACTGTACCAATTGCTTTGGTCTCACACTCTTCTTTAAGAAGATTTTCTCCATTTGAGATCATTGTGTACACAAATATAGAGAGATTTTTAAATCTCTATTATATTCTTGGTTTGAGGAATCTCCTTATTGTCTGTTTTTTTTCAGCAGTACAGATATAAGCCAGGTGAAATCTATAACTCTAACGTGACTGATTAATATTTTCTGAAATTAATTTCTGCATTTATAGAAACTTTATTGCGTGACAGCGAGTTCCAGGGGCTGAGAAACAAATAAGCAATTCAGAAAGCGGTCCATGAAGATTATTGTTCTTTCATTACTGTTAAAAGTTGTTACTTGGGAAAGTAAGTAAAAAATGCTGAAATATATTCTGTATTTCAAAGTATTCTTTCTGGTTTTCTGAACTATCACCTTATTTATAAAATACTGTAAAGTATATTCAGAAGAATTTTTTCCAGTTGAAGTTAACAATATAGCTCCATTTTCAGAAAATGCTTGCATAGCCTCTATACTCTCTTTAGTCCGGAATGCTTGCTCAGAGAGGGATCTTTTCTGTCATTTCTCATTCCCTGTCCAGAAAATCTGAAGGAATTTTAGTTTCCACAAAGAGTATCCATTGAGAGCATGGCACAGCACTGCTTGCTTAACATAGAATGTGGACAAGGGCTCAAGCTTCCTTGAATTATCAACCAGCCTATGCTTTCCTTAGTAGAAACCTTCAAATAACATTTGATGCTCTTAGCCACATATTTGTCATCAAATCACAGCCAGAGGATGTCAGGTTTTGCCATTGGGGACAATGAGATACAGAGAATGACTTGTTCTATGGAGGAAAAAACATTAAGTCCTTGCAGGCAGAGAGGTTCATACTCTTTTGTACCCCCTGGTTGTTATTATCCCAAAAGCTTGCCTTAGCACTGGTCACAGACTGTGACTAATTATTTACATACATTGATGCAACTTTGTTCATCCTTCCTGCAGCTGCCCAGAACTTCCATGCAACTATTGTAAGGCTTCTCAGGAGCAGTGATGAAGGCAAAGCCCCTCATATCTTGCCTAAGCATGAGATTCAACTTGTGATGACCTGACGTTGTTCCCAGAAGGGTCATGGTAGGGTTTAATACTCCAGTAGGCCTGGAAATGTAGCTTTCACCCTAGCAATCATGAGGGGAGCTTTCAGTAGAAATACTGTGATGTTTAGGAATGCCTAGATTGAGAGTGGAATCTATTTTGCCAAACTACTGCCTTGCTTCATAATGATAGAGGCAGCAATGCAGTCTCTGTAACATTTATTTCCATCTTTATGCAGGTGCAGCCCCTTGTGTGATGTGGGTTGTGTGAGGAAAACCTCGGTTTGTTAGCTCCTCTGTTTATAGTAGGAAAATGTTTATACATTAAAGAATCAAACATTTAAATATGTGAAAAACTCTGCTGTGGGATAGTTAGAAAAATAGACACATAGTGAACAAGAGACACAATGGGACTGTTGAATCTGTGAGTCAGAGGCCTCTGCAAGCAGCAGGCTTCAAGAATGCTGCGAAGGTCAACTGTTGCTACAAATTTGATGAAGCAAGCACAAAAAGTAAAACAAAGTCAGGTCTACGTGACGGAAAACAGGACACCAGGCAAGACACAGACAGGAGGAATCATTCGCATGATCAGAAGACCTTATACAATCAAACTATTGCTTTAGGCGTGTGAACAGCACATGTTAACCAATCAGTAGATGGCTTGCGCATGGTTATGGTATATAACCGAATGTTACACAGCAAATAAACGGAGAAATCCTTGATCCACAGTATCTGTGTTGGTCCGTTTTCTCACCAGGGCAAGTCCCTGGTGATGCGTCATTTCTCCTAGATTGTCACGATGAGGAAAACATGACACTCTGCATTCAGAGTTCATCACACAAAATTTTTGGCAGAATGTGGACGTCATTTCACTTTTTGTCTATATAATCTTAAATCCACTGGTAGCAAGCCAATGAGATTAAAAAAAAAAAAAAAAAAAATTTTGTTTTTTTAATGAAAATTTTAAAAAAAAAAAAAAATTCTATAGAGTCACATTTTTCATATTTTTTAGAGAATATCTAGTTTTAAAAATAATTCATTTTAGTATTTCTATTCTACAAAAGGAGATGTGTTTCAGTACAACAAATACAGATTAAAATCCCAGAAATTAACTAAGTAAGAGTAAATTAAAATAAAAATAACTAAACTGAATAAAAATGGTTGGAACTGGGATTAGATTCCATGTGCAAGAACCCTACAGTAAAAAAGTCTTCATGGAAGAGAAGCCAATGATTTAACCTTTTAGATTAAAGAAACCTTCTGCCATTGGGAAGGCAACTGGTGCACTTCAGAAAGCAAGGGAAGCAAGGATACCTGGGAGATACACTTAGAAACATGTATCTGGGGTTACAAACCCTATAAAGTTATCTGGGTTATGTCTTTATAACCAGGATTCTCATTTATATTAGGCCCTGAATTAAAGCAATGTCTGTTTCTTTGCAACTAGTAATTATTCCACAGTTATGCACCATACTAACTAGGGGTTGGGGGTTGCTCAGTCTGCATTGCACAGGGCTATTGCGAGACCTCATCAATGCACTTTCTCAAGAGTCTCTTCTCATATTCTTACTCAGTGCTGTCAATTCCACTGATTTTATTGTGACCATAGTTTGCAATGGACTTTCCTGACTGAATAATCTTTTCTGACAGTCTGGTATCTATAAGATCATGTTGTCATCAGAGAATATTATGATATTTTAATGCTGTCAACAAAGCAGAGAAAGCTTACAAAGTTGAACCTTCAAAAGTTTATGAAAATAGAAGACTTAGAAAGCTTGCAGTAAAAATAGTTTGCAGTATTTTTTTTGCTGTTTAAATCCCTCAGATTTTGGGTGAGGTCTGTCTCAGGGTTTTCAATAGTTGCCCCTGACAATACTCGATTTAGTTGTGTCCGGTGGAATTTCAATTGAAATCAGAGAATTGCAGAATAACTTCACTTTGAAAGCACCTCTGGAGGCTGAGCCCAACCCTTTACACACAGGAGGGCCCATTGAGTTAGGCGGACCCTGTCTGGCTGAGTTCAGAATATCTCCCAGGATGGAGACTGCACAGCATCTGCGGGAGCCTGGTGACTGACCACCTCACTGTGAAATTTTATCCTGAAACCTAGCCGGAATTTCCTGTGTTCCTGTTGCCTCTCATCCTCTTGCTGTATACCTCTGAGAAGGGTCTGGCTCCATTTTCTCTATGACATCCCACCAGATAGCTGAAGGCAGCAGGAAGATCTCTCCTTAGCCTTCTCTTAGTCTCTCCTCATGGGTCAGGTGCTCCTATCTTTAGCTACCTTGGTGGCCCTGCTCTGGGGTGAGTTATAACCTGCTTCAAGAAAGGCACAGATAAATTGGTAGACAAGAAGCCAGAAGTCCCAACCAGCCTTGCCTAGTGCTGCAATAGGGAGCTGCTACAGGCATGAAAGTCTGTGTCAACTGACCTCACCACCCAAGAATTTCATTGCTTGGTTGCAGTTTAATTATTTATTAGTGTTTATGATGAGCCACAACTTGGCTGGATGATGTTGCTGGCATTTTGCCAACCTTTCTGTTCTCTAAATGACACCTGGTGCAATACGAAGTGGGAAAAAGATGGTACTGGTACAAGTACTTTATTTGAAAATGTCTCTCATCCCAAAAATGGATTTATTCCATGTGCAAACCTTATTAGTGGTAAGCCAGAGTATAAATGGTGTATGCAAATTAACTTTAGAATCTTATAGCAAATGACCTTCATTTGCTTTGGAAGGAGATTCTCTATGTTTGCCCTAAATTGAATGTGTATGAGGACATGAGGACATTACTTATCCAGTGCTAACTCATAAGATCGAACACTGTCCCAGTCACACTGTCCCAGACATCTTTTGGGTGCACTCATTCGGTAGACTTTACTTGCTTTTTGACCATTGTTTGGACATAAAAGAAAAAAGTTGGAAGATTTCAACTGCTAGTGTCAGATTTTTCTGCAGTCTGATCAAAGTTTACTCCTACTGATTGAACAGGGATTTTTCCTGGAAGACCATTCTTTATTTATGAACACCTGCACAAATGAAAACTGGTGAAGGACTCAAACTAGAAGAGCCCAGATTCCTCCTGTGGAGACATATATTTGCTATACAGACAGAGTGGCTCCACTGAGGGGACTCTCTTGATTGCCAGTAGTAATCTAAATGGCTCTAAATATAAGTGCTGATGGTCTTACTTTGGGCCTAAGGGAATTATGAAATTTGCAATGTCTTCCCTCAAACTGAACAGCCCGAACAGCACCTTTTGCCTCTGGTTTAAGGAACGTCATCCTTGGCAGATTTTTCCCTCAGGGGATGGATCAAGGTAGACTGATATGTCATTCCTTTTTTTAAAAAAAAAGAAAAGCTTTTGGTGTTTAGTGGAATACATGTGCATAGACTTTGGGTGAGTGTGTTTAGTTTCAAACTCAAGTGGTTAAAATGTGAAGGTACACACTACCCCTTCTTTCCCAATGAAGTACAAAAAAAACGACATGAGAGGGAGCCATAGCCTTTCTGAATGTGGGTGTTACTGCAGCTGGACGCATACAGGGTCATCCCAGCAGGAACTGGCCGTAGTTTAATCGGGCATCAAGCCCACGTTGCTCATGTTTAAATCTTTCTTATGGTTTGAAAGGTAGGGGTATTTTTGGTTTAGACTCTCATTTCTTCCATAAAGGTAAACAACAAGCACACATTTCACTTGTGCCCAATTTTAAAATCACCCAAAGTTTGGTGTCAAGATGTTAAAACATCTGTTCAGGCAGAACTGCATTCAGACTGAGGGACTGTTTAGATACTATAGTTCACGCCATTTTCCTGCTTCCAGTGTCTCTTGGCACGCTGACTTCAGCTCACATATGCTCTGCATAGCTCTGTTGCTACAAAAAATCTGAGTCTTTGTAGCTCTTGTGCCATACCCTGGTTTTGCCTATGCACTATGCTTGCAAGTTGACTTATTGGGCATTTAGACTAGGAATTCTTGGAAATCAATACTATGTTAAATATAGAGTGGAAAAAGGAAACATATTAGTCTATATTTTCATTCTTGCTGTGAGGGAAGGAAAGTTTAATATGGTTTGCTTGTCTAGAATAATTTTTGTAAAGCAGTATGTTGATTAGACATGCATCCAGTGGACGTGAAGGCTGAACATGGTTCTCACAACTGAGGTGACACTTAAGTTGACTACGTTTAGTAAAGGGAGACAAAATTCCCCATCTGTGGTATTGTGTCCTAAAATTTTAGTAGCTTAGTTGCTGTTTTCCCTCAGTAAGGTGGCAATGACATCTTCTAAAGAAAACCAGCAAGGTTTTACACCTTTATGTTGTAATGTTTCTGGCATATCCAGCAACATTTCTGTTTTCAGGCCATATATATAACTTGCTGTTATTCTGACCTTTAGCTAGGCAGAAATGACTGCACTGATCATGCTGCACTTCCCAGGGGGCTGAAGGTTCTCATCTAGGTGTCACAAATATGATAAGAGATCAGACACAAAGGAAAAGGGATAGTGTCGTGGTTTAACCCCAGCCAGCAACTAAGGACCATGCAGCCACAAGCAGGACAGATAGAAAAAAGGCTAACTCTGATGCAAGCAAAACCTACTTACTGCTTCTCAGAAAAGAAAGTATATAGAAGAAGTGCAGCACACAGGACAGATGATAAACATGCAGCCAATGTGAATCCTGTGAGGAGAAGCATTTTCTGTTTTGGTAGCAGTTTAAACCGTTCTTTGGAACTCTTTGCAAAACATACTGTTATTTTGCAAATAGATGTCTGAATTACAGTCTGCATGCTCTGTAATTTACTGCTGTCTTCTATTGTTCCTGTGGCATCACAAGCTCCTCCCTTTTTCTCCTCCCCTAAAATTTAGGAGCAGAAGAGTGTTTGAAAGTTTTTCAGTCTAGCCTCAAACAGCTGCAGAAGCTTCAAAGGAACCGGCTGTAAATACCAAGGTACAACATATTTCCATCAATGTAAAAAGTCAATATGCCTTCTCACTCAAATCCTGAAAAGGAATTATTCCTAGCAGAGTCTACCTCCAGCAAAGAAGCTGAACAGAATCAGGAGTGACACATTTACTCTTTAAAAATTAATAATCATAGTTTGCAAAGAGAACACAGACGGTACTTAAAATACTGAATTTCTTCAGAGATTAAACTGGGTAAGACCAAACTGTTCATGTAAAGAATTGTGTATATATGCATAATCTATTCATATTTCTACAATTATTTGACTTTAATAACTTGTTTCTCTCTGGATAAACTATTGCTCATAGTTCTTCAATGCTATATAATTATATAATTTTACTTGTTGCATGATAGTATACTAATTAAGAAATATTTATACAAAAATTCATTCAGTTAGAAAAAATGTTTGAGGAACTTGTGTTTGTTTTATGTCTGTAAAAATTAATTCTGTACTGTCATGTTATTTTAAAAGTTTCATGATTTTCTTACTGAACTGTCATATAATAATAGCAAAAAACTATACATCTAGCATATGCTGCATACATTTTTGATAAGCAAGATAATATTATGGTAATGAATAGCAATTTCAGCAGCACTGAGAGGAATAATAATTTAACTTTAAAAAAAAGGAGAAAAATTGAAGAATATTTAGTATATATTTGGGGTGCAATTGTCTGTAGGAACAGACCTGCTTCTGATGTGCATTTGAGAGTTATACAGTGGAAAATTATTCAAGCAGACTGTTCATTATTTAATGAATATTGTGTCTCATCAGAAACATCTTTAGATGCAAGGGCAGCTGAAGATTCTTACAAATGTGTTACTGACTGAGGATCTTTTTTTCTTTTTGTGGTGCATGTATAATCCTGCAGTTTTTCACCTGATAAAAATGAAAGAAGCAGGTAATATCTGCAAGTCCAGCTATTACTTTAAATCTGCAATGCATCTGTAATTAATGGTAGCTTCTGCTACATTTCCTCTTCCAAAACCATAAAGTTTATATTCACATGCAAACCTGTCCTTCCTTCCTTTATAACAGCTTTTTTTTTCCTCCCTGTAGTCTAAAGTAACAACAACAACAACAAAATTCCTAAAAGGATCTAGATTATTATTTAAGAATAAATGAAGGAGGAAGATTACATTTTTAGATTCATAGCAATACAGAAAGTAAAGGAGACTTCATGCAGTGCATAAGACACTCTCTTAAAGTAGGTTGAATTATCAAGTATAAGAAGAATTATAACCCGTACTGGTAATAGCTAGGTTTTTCTTTTACTTCTCATAGAAGCATGTGTGCTTCTTAGCTGGTCTGTGTGTGCCATGACACACATTGTGTGGAGCACTTCATTTCAGAATCTATCATATACAGAAATATTCACAGTATTGCTGTGCAGTTATGAGATGATAGGGCTGCTTGTATTTGCAGGTGTGTTTGTTGCTATGAAGTGGAAGAAGACAGGTAAGAAAAGGATGAATAGACCTCGGGGTCCAACCCCTTGGCTGATTACTGGAAACTTGCTCCCAACTTGGAGAAGATCCTCATATAATACTAACAAAATCAAGAGAGAAATATGGACACATGTTTCAAACAAAGCTGGGATCCATGACAGTGGTAGTTCTGTGTGGCACTGACACATTTAAGCAGGCTTTAGAAATACAAGGAGAAAGCTCTGTTGGCAGATCAGGTCTTTATAGTTTTTCTCCAACTGAAAATGAGGGATGTATGACTTTCAATAAGAAATATAGAGAAGGATGGAATGTTCACAAGGAGATTGCAAAAAATCCCCTGAGAAAGCTGTCATTGATAGCAGATAAAAACCTTACATGCTCTTGTCTGCTACAAGAACAGATACACTTCGAAGTTTCAGAGATTGTGAGAGCATTTAGGGACCTCTCAGACACAGTGGGTAGCTTTGATCTTGCTAGCTTCCTCACCAGGTGTTTAGCAAGTGTTATCTGTAACCTGTGCTTTGGAAAAAGCTACAGCCAAAATGACAGGGAGTTACTCACAGTTCTTCAAGTCAAGCATAAAGTCATGCAGATTTCATCTGCAGTGGTGCTGCAGATCTTTTCATCATCTTCCTGACAATAAACTGAGATGTGTCTTCACTTGTGTTCAAAACAAGGAAAGGTTTCATGAACAAAAATATTCAGGAATGCTGTAACTCCTGTGACCAGGCGAGAAGGCTTGTTCTTAATTCTTCAAGAACCAGTTGATTTCAAATAAAAAAATTTACTATTTGTCACAGTTTTTTTGGCCTTCAGCTGTATCAAAGAGTTGTAGGATTAGGGTACCGAAAAATTTATCGTCTCCTATTTAGAGTGCGCTGTTTGTATCTCCTTCCTAGGTTAAATTCTGAAGAATAAAGAAATAATTCGCGTATTGTTTTGTAGAACTGCTTTTGAGATATTGCTGATACTCTGATTGTACTTCATGAAGGCCAAAAAAAATCAAAGTGGTGAAGCTACGCTGACAAATTAGCAGGTTGTTTCCACTGTCAATGACATATTTGGGGCAGGTGTGCTTATATTTCAGAAAGGTATGGTTTTCTTTACTGTTTTTGTCAGTTATTTGGGTCTTCAGTTTCTTCTCCTGTTCTGCTTTCACTATTAGAAAGCATGAGAAAGCACAGTGGGAGCACTTTAATGTTTTAGCATGTTCTAGTGTCCTTAAATAGTGAATAAATATAAAACAGAAAAAAGGACAAGAAGTTGTGATAATATATCCTAGTCAGAACTATTTTTTTACAGCTAGCACTGATGACAATTAATTCTTTTAAATACTTCTTCACCTTTAAAAATAAGTCAAAACTAATTTTAAGCATCTAGGTAGAAAAGGCAGACAAAGCAACAAATGGGTTCAGGGAATACCATTCTTGTGACTATGGAGAGATCGCAAAACAGAAAAAGGTTTCAGGTCAAGAAAAGCTGTCCTTCTAAGGACATTGGTATTTTTATTGTCAACATTTAAAAGTCTGCTTAATCAGCAGCTTTCTTTTCCAAAACTCAAATATATTCTAATTTTATCTTTTTGTTAAGTCTGTGTATTTACTGAAGTATCTCCAAAACTGCAAGTAGTTAGCTTTTCAACTTATGGAATTCATCTTTTCTCTTGCTAAGAAAGCAATATTCACCTTAAGCAAATTCAGAGGAATATACAATATTAAATATGAAATTTTCCCTTCTTTGTCTACTAGTTTGTGCAACATTCGGTATAATAGCCACACTGGCAATAATTAACATGTTTTATCTGCAAGTTGGAAGAAGCATGCAGTTCTAAATATTTGGGTTTGATTATACAGCTCAGAAAAGATGTTTAGATTTGGGCTAAACAGAGCTTTCACCTATTAACCCTGCTGACACAAAACAAGGTGACAGTAACATAGATTCTGTTCCTGGATTCTGTAGACATAAAGTAGTGCTTACTAATTTCAAAAAGCTCAACTTTTCATTATTACTGTGCAAAGAGGGAAAACAAAAGGCACACTGGGAAATTGGGGATATCTGGAACCACAGAGCTGGATGGTCCTAAGCTAAAAAAAAAGAATATGTTTCATAAAAAATGGATCTGGATTCTTTTTTTTTTTTTTTTTAACTACTCCACATTAGTTTAGCTCATTTCAAGTCTCAACAGGTACAAATTTTATGAGAGTATGCATTAGGATCCAAATCCAATTCTTTCTTGAAGTTCAAAGTCTATAGTGGCAGTATTCGATCTAGACCCATTTATATTACACACAGAACATAGGCAAAAAAGCCCTGGATAGTATGCCTGAATGCACTAACCTAATTACAGTCCTACTCATGACATATGCTTGCAGCTGCCACTCACAGTAATGAGAATTTCAGCTGAATTTTAGAACAGAACACATGCAATCTGAAAATTACATATAACTGGAAAGCTTTTAAAAGGCTGACAGAAGGGTTGATTGGGTCCCTGCATCCCTATTACCCTGTTAGATCTCATAACTCCTGAGTTTACTATCCAATAACTGCCACATTCAATCAAAATTAAATGCATTCTAGGAGACATTAATTCACTATTTGGTTGACATGGGGAAAGGGAAGTTTTCAAGCACCACTTAGGAGGTCTGGATCCTTCTTGCATTGATATCAATGGCATAATTCCCATCTACACTAATAAGAGTGCAATTGCTTATGCTAATGGCTGTTTCTGTGAGATTTTCTCTTAATTTGCAGCTCAAGAAAGTTCAGGGAGGGCAGAGAGGAGTGTGAATTTCCATTAAGTTAACCATTAAAGATCTAACCTTGCACTGTTTTGCATCTGATTTTTACCTATCTCCATTTAAAAAAGAATTATCTTCAATGGAAATTTTGAATTTAAAGACTTACAATCTGTTGTGTGTTTCAACTTTTGAAAGATATGATAAAGTAGAAAGCAATTAAATTATGGCAATCCACACAAAATGCCTGGCAAAATTTGCCATGAAAAATGGACTGCCTTGTTACTGCGTTTTATTATTAGCAACTGCTCTTTTAAAGATTGTGTGCAGTTTGACTCTTTAGTAAGTTAGTAATATTATGTGTCATGGTATTGATAGCTTAGGATGTAAAGAAATGGTAAATAAAAATGTTGAGCCCATTTTAGTGCTAGCTGATGGAAACTGCAGAAGTCTATTGTAATAGCAGTATAATTCATTACTGAACATCTGATATAAGTTTTGTTTTAAGCTTTTCTTGGCTTTTCAATATATTTCTCATTACTAATTAATGAAATTATGATTACAAAATGTAAAGAATGCATTACAGTCCCTTTTAGTATTATACAGAAAGAGAAATTTAATAAATTTAGTTACTATAGTCTTACCATCATACCTTTTAAAAAATAAGCTGCCAGTTTTTCTTATAATATCAAGGTCTATTTTTAAACAAAAGGACTCATGCAATCTCAGTCCTCTAAGATCAAGTACAATTCTACATCACAAGTAATATTAAAAATATAATCTTAATTAATTTATATTATCATAATAAAACCTAATTACTTTCAGTTGGTTTCTCTGTACTATAAAAGATGTTTAAAAAATAAACTTCCCTCTTAACATATATCCTATTGCACTGTTTCTGTGTACTCCAGTACATTATTTATTATAGCCATTAAAATAACATTTCAAAGCAAAAAAAAAAAAAAAAAAATTGAAACTACTGTTTAAGAATTAATTCTATAACTTGTTTTCAATAGAGATAGTTTGCTGTCTTTCACTGAAAGACGGTATTTAATGCCATTTTAATTAATCATGAAAATCATAAATATGCTTATATCTGGTATGTCATATAAAGTGCTTATATAAGAGTTCTGTCTTTCTGCATCATGATGAATTCAGTGAGATTATCTACATGTAAAACATACAAACATGTTTTGCGTGCAAGTTACTTCTTAATTTTTCTTTTGACTTTTTTTAAATGCCACCAACTGCTCAACTATGTTGTTAATCATTAGAATTGCAAGTGTAATTTTAATGCAGATGCAATATAGGAATCCATATCAAAGCCTCAGTGTACGTGGTACTTTTCGGGTATGTAGAACACTGTATCCCCTATCAAGACCATGCTTTCAATCTAAAAATCTACCTACAGGTTAAATATTAAAGTTACTTATTTTAGTTATACCAACAAATTCAAATTTGGAGTAGTAAAGTTAGCACATAAAGTAATTTAAAAGGAGAAATTTATCCTCTTCCTCTTCCTCTTCCTCCATATTTGCATTGCACAGCTAATATAAATGCCTATAAAATTTTAAATATTTTTATTTTTGTCTATAGGTGTTGGTCCTTGTTTACACTCATGAAACTGATTTCCATCTCATTAGGCCAAAGGCAGGCACTATGGTAATTAAATCCTTTTTACAGAATAATTGTAATGACACTTCTAAGGTAAAACATAATGCTTAATTTTACAGGTTTTGGTACAACTACAACTGGATTGCTCTGGTGTTTAATCTATGTGTTTTCTGTATGTAGATATAAAAAGAATAGTCAACATGAGTAAAGGAGTTAGACTCTGGTCCACTATTCCAGCTGGACCAGAAAAAAGAATCCAATCCATTCCCACACCCATCTGCAATTTCCTTCTCCTCTGGCCACAGACAAATTAGAATTGTAAAGTGGAACATATATTTAATCTTATTTCCTTGTAGTTTAAATGAAACTGTACATTTTAAAATTGGACACTCTGTGCCAAAGGTAGAAACCATCATAGTACAGACTTTGTATGCAAAGAAATATTCAGGGTTTTGTGGTGCTTTATCAACTCTGAGTTTTAGACAAGGAAAGATTACATTTCTTGAGGCAGCTTCTGTGCTACAATTCTGCACTAGTTGTGCCAGAAGTTTTCTAGCTGCAGCAGATATGTTGTATGAAGACATTTATGTCTCTTTCATCAGCTTTATTCTTTACTTTTGCACATCCAGATGAAAGCATCAGGCAGAGGGAGCTACCCAGATTTGAAGATAGCTCTTAAACTGAAACTCTCATTTATGAAGTGCTTGGGCATTCTTCTCATGTGACTTTCACGGTTCTTTATTCGCAAGTGATTAGCCAAATTTTTTCAAATCTTAATATAAAGAAAATGGGGATTCTTGAAGATATAGCACAGTCAGATTTAATAAGGGCCTGTTTTTAGAAGCTGAAAACTTAGGCTGTCCTACATTCCTGGTTATGAGACTAATTTCAGTAGTGTAGAAATCTGTCTCATTACTCATTTTTTTTGTGCCTATATCCTACATATTTCCTATAGTTACAATTATGCTTTATAAAGTAGATTTTTATATTATTTAAGAAGGCACAATATTAATAGTCTATATTCCAAATGAGCTTAAGGAAAAGAAAATAATTCTTGAGTTTTCATTTTGACTCTTTGTAAGCAAACTACACTGTACAATTTGGCATACCAGTTACTTTAGAATACTGAAAATGCTTAAGCATGAAGAGGAAGAGAAGAAATTAAAAAAAAAAAAAAAAAAAAAAGAGTTCTATTGAAAATTATTTTTATTTATTTTGAAATCAAACTTCTATAATTTAAGAAATGGAATGGAATTCAACTAAATTTCCATTGGAAATCTCATTTGCCAATAACAACACTTTGCCTACCAAGGACATGCATGAATGGTAGATCGAGGTGAACACAAATGCCTCATTCTGTTGTTTCCATTTTTTCTCAGTACTACCAAAGACACTATACTAGATGGCTATTTTATTCCCAGAGATACCTGTGTTTTCATCAATGAGTCAACAATGGATGAAAGTTGGATTTTACTAGATGTTGTATTTAGTCATTACAGGCTTTGGGTATTACCAGTATTGAATATTCAGAACGTCTGCTTTTCCATTGTAGTGGTACTGTTCATTTTAATCAAAAGTGAATAATAATAGCTCTATTACTGTAGGCTGTTACTATATTCTATGAATATAATTTGCAATTAATCTAAACCAAAATCATAGTGATGTACCCTTAAAAATTATAAGACTGGCAAATCATATCCAGTTGGCACTTCTGCTCAAAATCTCAGTATGATATGCCACAGTTATCTTTGCCTACCTGTCTGTGCTGGGTTATATGGAAGTTTTCCTACGTTAAAGGAATGAAACTAGAAAAATTTCACTTTCTGCTTCTTAGAAAAAAATTTCTATTAAGATAAAAGCAAGTGCCTCATCACCTAGATTCACCCATCATTCACAGCTCCTATTTCAGTTGTTAAGCCTGAATTTTCTTAAAAGCCACTTTGAAGGAAAAAATTATTCAGGCATTAATTTTAGGCTTCACTATGGTATACATATGTTCTAAAAGTGTAAATACTTTTTAGAGAGTAGACCATTTTTTTTTCCGGACCTGATTCCAGACTGATATCAGATCCTGTCATAGAATTAGAAAACACCCAGCCTTACTATGTTTATTTTTAGAACATTATGGACAAACACAGGTCTATTCAACCCTGGAAGATTTGTCCATGACAACTGTCCAATAAACAATGACCTAACTGCAAAAGTAATGATCTTTGGGCTTGGCAAAAGAAGATGCTTGGGATATAGCTTCTCTCATATTGAAATCTTCACCTTAACAGTGTTGTTACATTGACTGAATATCAACAGTGGACAAGGCCAGAATTTAACTTTCTCCTCAGATTTTGGACTAGCAATGAAACTTAATCAGTTTAAATTTCAGTCTCACTGAGAACATAAATTTCAGTATATTTTTGGCCCAATTTTTTACACAGACACATGTATCTTTGCAAATCTCTGACTCTGTGAGACAAACAAGAGGCTTTTAACCTTTATATCAAATGACCTTATTTTTTTTCTGAGCAGAACTGTTTTAATTGTACTTCTAGTTTGGTTTTATAATTTAAGGACAATTTCATAAAAGTAACATCACAGAGAATGCTGTATTTGGTCCTGACATTTTTCCGGTTTACTTTTACACAGTGCATAGGAGCTCACTTTATGCAGCGTAAATTGTAGTCCATAAACAGGAAAGTGAAAATAATCTGAATTCTAAACTTAGTTTTTAAATGATCACACAAAAGATTGTCAAGCTTTCATTTTAGAACTTGCTTGTGGCAAGTCCATGGCCATTGGTAAAATAAGATCATGTAAACAGAAGAAAAATGGGGAACAAAAGGCATATCCTGCATATGACGCTATGGATGTGGTCAATAGTTATGCATTAGTATATCAGTATGTAAGTACCAAAGGATACAGCAAAAAAAGACCTTCATTTGATGAAGCTTTGTATCTAGGAGAGGCAATCAACTATACTTAAAAGGACAGAGAGATACTACAGGTCAACAAAAAATGTAACTGTCACAGCAAGAGGCCCCTAATTTCTCTGGCATTGCCGGCACATTAGAGCACCAAGGTATGCTATCTCTTGAAGCACCCAAGCAAGTAGTTTTACAAAGAATGCTCTGTTTGTCACATGGGGCACTTGTTTGCCTTGCAGACCATGCCATTAATGTCCTCACATGCTTACGGGACCAGCGAATGGGTTTAATTGCCGACTGCCTCTAGACAACTTCAAATTACAGGGTTAAGTTTTGTGTGTTTCAATGAGTTAAAGATAATTCATGTCCCAAAGCTGTAGATGTGGATTTTGCCAATGGATACTGAAATGGAGGAACAAAGGAATAAGATGGCTGGTGGAAATGAAATGGAGTCAACAGCAGGAACTTGGTAAGTAAGGAGAAGGCAAAGAGCTGAGACACTGAAATAATGAGATTGAGACAGAGAAGGTAGAGGTGGGAGAAGAGTGCTCCAATGGGCTCCATTTGCACTTATTGCACAGGTGAAGGCTGGGAGGATGCAACTCTGGTATTGCCCTTGAACATACTAAAATGATTACCACAAGCACAAGCATATAGTAATCTCCTGGGAAGCAGTAATGCTGCCTGCACTGAAGCCACAGAGATCTCTGAGACTGGCTTCTTGGCTAGACACTGTGTTCACTTAAGGATTGAGGTCATAATCCAGTCTCAGCCCATGGCCACACTGTCTACACCTCTGTCACACTTTGTCGCCAGTGGAGTGGGAGCTGGCACAGGCAAATTTGAGCTCTGCCCCCACTGCAGTAGGGATGCAACCAGCTGCTCTGTTGGTTAAGCCTGAGGCCAGGGACCCTGTAGAAATAGCTGGAGTTTGCATCATCAGGGCTATCATGGCTCATAGGCACAAAGTCAGGCAAAAATTCCCACTTACTTCAGGATTATATTTGTAATAAAGAAAATATAATGCATGAAGTATTTGAACAAAATAATCTGTCTGATAATGATTTTCAGTTACGCTCCTGCATCTACAGCTACCATTAAGAGTGCAGTTAAAGAAATAGTAGTGCATGTATATAGTGTTATATGACACTACTGAGAAACATAGCTTGTGAAATGATTCTTTTTACTATGACTTGGATTTGATGGAAGGCAATAGATTTGGCTGGGCTCAGTGAAACATGGGGGCTCTGGTTTCTAATTTAATAGCAATTTGGGGTTTCAGTATTTATTTCATATAATAACTGAGTAACAATTTAATAATTTATCTCTTTTTCTACCTTAAAAATATGTATTTACCAATGTATTAGCTTAAAACATCTCACAAGGAGCAGGAAAGGTCTATTACAGGAAAAAAAAGTTTTCATGTAAGCAGAAATAAAGCAGACTAGGACTAGGCTATGTAGAGGCTATATTAGTAAGAACCGCTAGCACTTATTTCTTTTGATGTGGAATTTGTGTCGTATGACTAAATGAAAGAATATACATGTAAATAATTTTGAAATATTCGTCTTAACCTGATCAGTTAATTGTAAGAAAAAAACCCCTACCAAATTAACAAGTTCACTAAAAGAAAAGAAAAAAAATTGAAAAATCAATTACCAGAATAGTACTGTTCATTACTGATAGAAGGATATAAATATATAAAATATATTAAAGGAAATATTTCTTAAAATTAACCAATGAAGTAAAAAATCATAATTACTAGACACAAATTAAAAAAAAATTATTAATGACATTTAAAAAATGAAAAGTGGAGAAATGAAAAAAGAGGGGAAAAAAGCAAAGTAAAATGAGGAAAAAGAGAAAAAAAAGTAGATGCTGCAAAGCAAAGAAATATTTTCTGCCAGGCTCTGATTATAAAGTTCCCCCAGGGATGCCAGTTTCAGTAGCAGCTGAAACTTCTTTACTTTAACTTCTTTACTTCAGTGCAGGAAAGATGAATCATTTCCAGCTCCTCTAAGGAGTTAAATTTTGGAATGAATACTCTGAGAGCTTTCTTTGTCATTGACATTTCCATCCAGAGCTGATCTATGGCATTTCCAAGAGTTGGAATTTGGCATTTCCAAAGTTGCACTTTGCTCTGCAAACAGGGGAGCTGGTGTCACTTGTCTATTCACAACTTCGTTTCTTCTGATTATTAATAGGTCAAAAGAGCAGTCCTGCCAATTCACACTCTTTGGAGAGGTGGGGGGGGACAACACAGCATTTCTGCTCCACCACCATGTAGATATGGAGTCCTAGGTCCCCTGAGAGATTAAATCTAAAGCAGATTTCAAACCTATTTATTCCTGTTCACAATAAAATATTTTGCAGTCCATTGGAGAAAAGAAATTTAAAACCTCACTTCTATTTTAACAGGATGAAAAAAATCTTATTTATTAAAAATAAGCAACTCCATAGGTCAATCTTAACTTTTTACAATGACCAAGAAATCAGTGTATTCATTTTTGATCACCTAGCAAACAACATGAGGGACATGTGTCAAGCCTTAGCTGAGGAACTGAAAAGCAAGGACCACTTTCTCATAAATTACTGGGGAAATGGAACAGAATAAAAATTGAGCCCAGGCAGTTTGTTAAAAACATACATTTATGGTCATTAAAATATTTAACTAGATAATAAGAAAACCAAGCTCATAACCAGACAGATTAGACTGTGTGGTAACTTTCTATGCTCTTAAATAAGTCTTTAACCAGCAACAACAAAAAGAAAAATATGTCTCTGCAATTGACTTTATCTGATTTCTATTCATTAAAGTGGGACCAAACAAATAAACAGGTGGGGAGCAGCTATCAACAAAGTCCATGCTACCAGAGGTTATCACTGGATAGCTAATTGCCTGCATTTGATAGGAAAAGATCACTCTTACCAGCAGTCTTGAGTTCCACTGGGAATGTAAGAGAAAATGTGCTCCAGAGCCCATCTGCAGTTTCCTCGGACAGTGACCAGCACTTCTGAGGGCACATTCATTTGACAAGGAGTGGGGAGCAGAGAGCTGTTCCTGTGCAGCCAGGCATGCCTCCAACCTTACTCTAGACTGTCAACATCAAGAGAATCATGGAATCACAGAACAGCCCAGGT
Organism: Haliaeetus leucocephalus; assembly: GCF_000737465.1. Classification (NCBI taxonomy): domain Eukaryota; kingdom Metazoa; phylum Chordata; class Aves; order Accipitriformes; family Accipitridae; genus Haliaeetus; species Haliaeetus leucocephalus. The sequence continues at coordinate 1,600,401 of NW_010972687.1, read as the reverse complement.
TGGAAGGGACCTTGAAAGATCACCTGGTCCAACATTTCATGAGAAAGGAATCCTAGATGTGATTATCGAACACCCTGTCCTGTTGGATCTTGAAAACCTCCATGGGACTCTACCATGTCACTGGGGAGGTTGTTCCATTGAATCATTGCTCTCATTGTAAAATATTCTTTCTTATGTAGAGAAGAAACTTCTCCCTGTGCAACTTGTACCTGTTGCCCCTTGACTTCTGCATGGCTCCTTGTGAAGAGAGAGCCTCCATCCTCTTTGTAGCTGCCCTTTAAGTACTGGAATAGTGTGATAAGACCCGCCTGAGCCTTCTCCAGGGAGAAGAGACATAATTCCTTCAGTTTTTGCTCATAGGGCAGGTTCTCCAGCCCTTTGATCATCTTCATGGCCCTCCTTTGACCTTCTTCAGTCTTTCGTGAATAGTGGGGACCAGCACTGGACCCAGTACTCCAGGTGCAGCCTGAGAAGTGCTGAGTAGATAGGGGTGATCACATCTCTGTGTCTGCTAGTAATGCCCCTGAGGATGCAGCCCAGGATTTGATTTGCCTTAGTTGCTGCAGTGGCACACTGCTGACTCATGTTCAGCTTGTTGCCCACCAGGTCCCTCTCAGCAAGGCTGCTCCCCAGCCACACAGATCATAGCCTGTGCTGGGCTCTTTGGTTATGTCATCCCAGGTGCAGGACTTACTTACACTTTGTTAAACTTCATACAGTTCTTGCTAGCACACTCTTCCAGCCTGTACAGCTCTCTCTGAAAGACAAATGTCCCTTTTGACTTGTTGAGCTCACCACCCAGTTTCGTGACATCAGCAAACTTGGTCAGGGTGATTTCAGTCCCATCATCCAGATCATTTATGAAGATGTTGAACAGTATGAGGCCCAGTATCAGTCCTGGGGAGCCCTGCTTGTGATAGGCTGCCAGCCTGAGTAAAAATGCCAGTTCCTTTAAACAGAAGTCTCTTCAGAATTGTTCTTCTTTTTCAATGACTGCTTCAAAAAAAAATGGACTCAAGGTCATGAGTTAAAATTGCCCCAATTCTTCTTTTCCTTTGTCACTTGTATTACTCTGTCATATTCTGTATAGCTGAGATATTGGGAATATGACTTGTGTGTGGAAAATATGGTCTTGTACGGAAAACGCTGAGGACCAAACCCTAAGGTTAACAGTTCCACCTTTTTCTGGTTTCATTTTTACATTAGCAGTATTACTTACACATTGCCCCACTTTTCCTTTGCTCTTAGAGTGTATTAGAGGGTTTAGTTTAGCTGACTGCTACTGTTAGTTTGCTTTCTAATTCTCTAACATAGTTGTAGCCTTCAAGTGATCAAAAAAAAAAAAAGTAAAATGTGACCTATTTTAATGCCGAATAAATTAGACATCAACAGTAAACTTCCATTTAGAGGCCGCCTTCTCTAGGAAGAAGGAAGCTACTGTTACTTGTTTCAGATTATGTCTATGGCATTCATTTTTGTTTCTCTGTGATGAACAAGGTGGCATTACCCCTGGATGGTCTAATTGTTGAAAAGGTGCAAGACTTTCACATGAACTGCAAGCCGAAAGATGGAGGAGAAGATGAGGGGAAGCCAGGACTGAAAAGGAGGTCCCATGTCTTTTCTTGCACCGGGGCCAGGCCAAGCAGGGCCAGACCTGAGGGAAATCTGTTTCGTTAAAGAGCATCCAAGTGAAGGGATGGGTTTCCGCTAATGATGGAGACCATTTCGTCTGAGGTGATTTTCAGTTTAAACTGAAACTGGTAGAGTGAGATTCATTCCTCTGGGAGATGAACAATTTTTCCACCAGGCAAAGGCATGTTTTCTGTGGAACATGAGAATGGATGAAAAATCTGTCAGAAATTTGCCTTTAACGTTTTAAAAATCATAAATTAATGCCTTCACTGTCTGGAAACCTGTGTCTGAATTTTAGCAGGCAAAAATAATAGACTTTTTCAGATAGATGCAATTTGGCAGCAACTGATATTACTGCTCAAGTCAGAGATAACCTTTTTTTTCCACTCTCCTTTTGCAATAAATTTGAGCATAGTGAAAAGGAGACTATCTAGCATAAGATTAAAAAAACCAATCTTCTCCAAATTAAAACTCACCTTCCCCCTATATTCTGTCAATCCAGCTGACTTTGCATCATGCTGCTGCTATCTTGCATTCTTACCGTGAAGACTCTCCTTTTTTATTATTATTATTATTATTATTATGTTTCCCATCACACTATATGTGCAATAACATTAAAATACATAAGAAAAGATGAAACTCCAAAACTATAGACCTGAAACAAGCAATAGTTAGAGAGCTGTAAAACTATTACTGGATTAGAAATAGAATCTTAATGGTTCCTTTAAAGCAAAATGTTCTTTTATGTTGATTTTCATGAATGCTTTTTACATATGCTAAAATAAGCATAGTAGAAATGAATTTGTCTGATGAGATTGAGAGTTCCATGTTAGTTAGAAGTTAAGTCAGTGGCAGATCTCACATGTGGGAGAAAGCACCTGAGACTGAGAAGGTTTAATGTGATAGCAGCAGAAAAACATGAAAGAATTGAGAACTGCACATAGGAGCACTACTTTTATCTTATATATAACCTGCCTTATGCTGAAGAGAGTCACATCTGCAAAACAATTCTGTGTTGTAATGATACAGACTATGTCAAATTTCTACTGGAGCAGTGATATCAAAAAAGATATGTAAAGTAATACCAGAACTTTATCACTGTCTAAGGTAATGAGAAAGCCATTACCAAGGTAGACAAGCTAACCATCCTAGGAACTGGTGCATTTCAGGTCAGGTGTCCTGGAAAGCTAAGGAGCAGCCCCTGAACACAACCTAGATCAGAAATGCTGTGCCTCGCAGGTTAGAACAGGGCAGAAAGGTTCTGGTAAGAGCCAAACTTAACATTTCATTTCTTTCAGCTTTTTTTCCTAGTAAGAAAGCTAAATTACAAATGCTATGCTATGGTAATGAAGCTCATGTGTTCTTTGTACACAACTAGTTAACAAATCATGTAACCAAAAAATGAATTTGTCTATTACCTGTATAAGTTAATTACAGACTTTAAATTTCATAACTAAGCTGATGTAAAATGCAAATGTGTTTGGGAACTGATGCTTTTCTGGTTCATTTTTTCTCCATACAACTAGTGTCATAATCCAAAATATCAATAATAAAAATGTTTTGCCAATTTTTTCCTAATAGTCTTCCCTTCTGAAAAGACAGAATTCTTTTTTTTTGGTCAAATTTTATGTTATGAAGGCTTCATGCTTGTAACTGTGAGAGCTGTTTCTTCTGCCTTTCACACTGGTTTTAGATGAGGTCCAGATTTCTGAAGACTGGTAAAAACACTATATGTAAAAATGGAAGATGACTTGAGGTATTTGCCTCAGGAAACCAAATATTCCTTACCTACTATCTTGAGAAGAACATAAGGAACAAATTGAATATTTACTCATTTGGGCTATTGTCTGTGGAAATACTGTTCTGTATTCCAACAACACTGTTTTGATACTGACATATTATTCTGCTTACTCCTTGCAGAATCAGTACTCATCAGTTTTGCTCCCAGATCTCCTACCTATGTCCTCTCCTTTTGTTACACCTTTTCCTGCTTCCACACTGGCAAACAAGAGATGCACACATTGGAAATGCACAGGTTTGCCTTTATGACTTTCAAACTAGAAGTTTTCAAAGGTGTGAAAACCCCAGCTGGGTCCATTTTATTCTATGAATATTCAAAAGGTAATAAACTCATAACATCCATTTGTGTGTCTGCAAACCTGCCCAAATTAAAAAGGTTGTGTTCCTTCCTGAGCAAGGAAAGAACATATTTTTTCAGGAAATTTGCTAAAGTAAACCTGGAAAAATTGTGTGGCTGTTTCTCATTTCCACAAGTACTTTGTAGCTTTGTATCATAAAATCTGCATGAAACAACATATTAAACAAATTTTCAGACAGATTAAATTGCCTGTGCTTTTACCTTTCAGTTGTGATGAAATGGCAGAACCATTTTGCCTCTGTTAGTGAAAAGCATTGCAGAAAATATTTGACAGAGATGCTTAGTTCTGATTTGTAATATACTTATTTATTTGTATATATATTTGTAATATTGTAATATGTAATTGTTACTCAGGAGTCAATGGCTTTACTGTCTAGTCATGAAACACAAATGAGATCAATCCCTAGGTCATCAGTCTCAGAGTTTTTCTGAAGGATATCATCATTGCTTTTGTAGAAATGTACCGAGATTTATTCTCTCCTTACACTATTTACCATAAGTCAGGATATATCTTTAAGTAAATATTAATTGCACTTGCAAGAATAATTTTAGCAGGAATGTCTAAGGTACTTGCAGCCATAGATTTCATATATCTGAGTTTAGAGTCAAGCCTACTACTTATGATACTTACAATATCATGCAAAAGATTTTTTGATTAAATTTTATCCCATTTTTTTTGTTTCATTTTGAAATAATTGCAGAGACATTTCTAATGCTCTGAGTATAAGCAATACAAAAAAGAACTGGTAGAAAAGCTCCAGACTTATCAAATGATAATATAATAAGTACCAGTAATGACATCTTTTGAGCTGGTCGGTATTAATAAAGTCATTCTAAGTTTTTAATTGGTCTTCATGAGAAGTTTCAAAGTATTTTAGAATAAGGGGTTGAAAATTATCCCAGGCCTACTTCTTTTTTCATATATGCCAGTGTTTTGTAATTCAACCTCACTGTCTTCCTGGAAGATATTAGACAACCCATATATCTACATTCTGAGAGTTTTATCTTACATTTTATTGCTAATTTTTTTAGTGGTTTGGGTTTGTTTTTTTTTCCTTTCTCCAGGATCTTTTTTTTTTTAGTACAGTAGCTGCAGTGAATCTTTAAAGGACAGTCAAATAAAATTTCAATAAGAAATTGATATGATCATGTTTTATTAAAAAAAAAAAAATCACTATTTTATGAACTAGATTAAATATTTCCATTTGATTGTTTGCAGGTCGAAAGTTTAGATGTGCTAAATAAGAGTTATATTATATAGTGTTCACAAAGAGTACTTGAATTCTACAGCAAAGATTCTTCCCTGGTGAGAGAAATGCATTTTTAAATGAAGTTTCTGGATAGTGTAATTTTTCTAAATTATTATTATTTGTGCTTTTGGTATACCAGCCTTTAATTTGATTATATTATTTTTTAATTTTTGTTTGTTTGTTTCCATGTACCACAGGGATGGTAAAATAAAATAATCAAGGATTTATAATACTGCTGTGATGTACCATAAGCATCTTTTAGAAGGGCAAACCAGGAGAAAATTTGCACATGATAGAAACAGCCAGAATTCCTTGGAAATAAAGTGGCCTTATTTTCACTTTTATCAGCTGAGGATAATATAAGTACCCTTTTTCCAGCTTTGGTAATTAAGTCCCAATTTTGATCTTGCTTAAACTAAAGTTCTTTCTTTATGTGTGTGTAAAAATGCACTAAAATGCATTAGTCCCTTCCAAACTAGGAAGTAGTTTGGAAGCTGATAAGGGAGAAAGACTGGTTTTCTTTTCAGTTTAAAAACAAAAATGAAGTGTATAATAAAATGTAAAGTATGAGAACTACTGAAAAATACCCCAAACAATTAGTTACCTGTTCTCTAAGACATTAGGAACTAAAGATTACTGCACTTAGTAGAATTTTCATTTTTCAGTTCTTTCAATAGGATCTAGATATCTCAGCTGTCTCAGTCAGAGACATGTTTTTGCATTTTGAGCTTCAGAAATACAATTAAATATCTGTCCCAAGGGGAAGAGAAACAAATTGACAAATTGTCAATTCACTAATCTCAGTTAGTACTTCCTTTACCTGAACTATTCTTATCAAAATGACATTATATTCTTATTCTAAATTTTGTCACTTATGGTATATTGGTTAATTTAATTAAGTTTAAAGTAGGTAACAGCTGGTATTTTGAATGCTGATTTGTGAATCATTTTAATTAAATTTAATTCCCAGCCTTAATATTGACATTAACAGTTAGTAAAAATAAATTATCTAGTAAAGAAATTAATCCTTTTCTATCTGTTGCAGAATTAAAAGCATATATAAAAGCTAGCAATTTGAAAAATTGCATATGAAGCTATGAAATAACTTCAGTAAATTTGCATAGACATGAGATTAAGTGAAGGAGCTAAACTGTAAGCTTTAGAGTCAGACATTCAGAAAGCTTAGAAAAAGAATAGTAAAAATGGTGTCAAACCTTCTTCACAGATACAATCTTTTCACGAGGACTTTGTTTACAAAGCTAACCAGTAAAGTTAATAAAGAAGTTACTTCTTTTTGGACAGTTTATTTTATTTTACACTACTATACATAAAATATTCAGTTGCTTTACACTAGACAGATTGATAGCTGCACCACAGTTCAAAAATCTCCTTTTACTTATAACAGAGCTCTGGCTTGTTACATGACTTCCATTCTTTAAAGTTGATTTAAAATTGCCCTTAACTGTCTCATCACCAAATACATCAAAATTCTAACTGCAGCAGAAAATCAATTGGTGGCCCATGTGTACATTCTCCATATAGTTTGTATGTAGTTTTTACAAATATTTAGGGTTTTTTTTCCTCCCTGGGGTCAACTGGCACTGGTCCAGTCCTGTCTAATGCTTGGACTTATCATTAATGGTGCTGCATCCTGAAGTGGTATGTTTATCACTAAACACTCACAATCACCCTCTTCTTTACCATTCTAGTTGTTTTTCTCTTGAGCATCATCATCATAATGCATCTACATTTTAGTGACATCTATGTTCTTGTTTCTTTTCTCTTGCGTTCCCTTCCAATGGTCTTACTGCAGAAAAGTGGACTAACAGCTCAATTGAAACAGGCCATAAATACATTAATGGCACTTGGGAACAGACATTATGTTCTCAGGAGTACATATTTACAATACACTTATCAATTTGTTTGCATAAAAGCATGTTCATAGGTATATTTCTTCTGTAGAGAGTGCTTTTTCTGGATAGGTAATTCAAACCTAGAAGAAGTATGTAATGAACAGACATGCAGTTAAAAAAAGTTAAAGGTTGTGGATGTTACTTTCTGAATGCCAGGGTCAGTGCTAGAATAAAACGTGTTTTCAACTTAGCATGTAGGCAGTAACATTAGGGACTTGACTAAGTTAACTAGTGCAAACAAACCACTCATAACCCCAGGTACCTATGCTTTGCAGCAGAAAAAAACCCCAACTCTAAGAGTGCACATTCAGTACCTAAATTCACAGTGTGTGTTTTCTTCCAGGAACTAAGTATTATTGTCTTCAACAATCATTTGTTAGAAACAACAAGTGATTGTCTTCAATAACAAGAACAGTAATCCTCACCTTCATTTTTTCTTTGATTGATTAGAAATATGATTTCAAAGTTTATATTTTTAGTCTTTTTTCATATTTATGATTTCTTCAATTTCATTTTTTATTGGGAGAAAAAAAGAGGGTGAAGAGTTAAAACACTTACTATGGTACAGGAGCCAGCACTTTAAAACAACCACTGAATAGTATTTTGAAGTGGGACAGAGTGAGGTTAATTTTGGAGGCTTGTGCTTCACAGAGGAAAACTACCTTTTGGAGCCACCTTTCTGCATATATTGCTTGTAGAGACATATTATATACCCCATTTCAGACAGCAAAAGCTTAGTGAGATGCATCCCATCTACTTGCAAGCAGATCTATACCTGTTTGACTGAAAGACTTCATTCAGTCACAGACTCTTTCAGGTTATCATAATGGTTGGTGTGGTGGGGGTTTTTTTTTGTTTGCTTGGTTTTTTTTAAGATTTCTTAAAAATATTTCTTAAAAGGGATACAATTTTCAAAACACTTAAATGCCTGCATAAGTTTTCTGATATTTCATGAACCATGGGCTTTTAATTCTTCTAATTAATTTTCCACTCCAGAGATACTGCAGAAAGTGCTTTTCTGCTTCATGCTTTTTCTCCAGTGTCCCTCTCTAAAATGGGGATGTTGTTCCAGTGTTGGTATCTTTCTTAGTGTTTCTTTGTTCTTTAGTAAACTTAAAAAATCCAAACCACACCAAACAAAAAACTGCAACCAATTGTATAATTAATAATTACCAACATAAATACTCTACAGTTTGTGTTCATTACTTACCAATGAGGAATTTCTGCACATTAACTTGGCATGATCGTTGTTGTGTTAATGTTTATGTAGGGGAGATAATGATTTCAGGCAATTTTGGGGCTATTGGCTTTGACATCCAACAGCATCAATAAGGTAAACGCACTATTGCACTCTGATTTTGATGCATCATTAAAGTATGTGTTTGGGTGACTTTCAGCAGAGAAAAACTCAATTCTAACAGTTATTTCTATCAGTTATTTACTCTGATGTAAATGCAGGTGAGACAGTATTTCATTTGTAACCTACTATTAAACAGGAAATCTGTGCATCCCAAATCATTAAATGTATGAACACATTGAGGTGCTGGAGAGTGTCCAAAGCAGAGCAACGAAGCTGGTGAAGGGTCTAGAGCACAAGTCTTATGAAGAGCGGCTGAAAGAACTGGGGTTGTGTAGCCTGAAGAAAGGGAGGCTGAGGGGAGACCTTATTGCTCTCTACAACTACCTGAAAGGAGGTTGTAGTGAGGTGGGTGTTGGTCTTTTCTCCCAGGTGGCTGGATATAGGATGAGACGAAATGGCCTCAAGTTGTGCCAGAGGAGGTTTAGATTGGTTGTTAGGAAACATTCCTTCACTGAAAGGGTTGTCAAGCATGGGAACAGGCTGCCCAGGGAAGTGGTGGAGTGACCGTCCCTGGAGATATTTAAAAGACACATAGATGTGGTGCTTAGGGATATGGTTTAGTGGTGGACTTGGCAGTGTTAAGTTTACAGTTGGACTTGATGATTTCAAGTGTCTTTCCTAACCTAAATACTTCTGTGATTCTAATGTACCTCTACTTGTATCAGATATCAAGGGCCATCAAGATGTGTAAATAGACATGTATGTAAATAGTAAAATGCATATACATATATAAAAATAAAACCTGGGTATCCTTTCACACACAGAAAGGTGTGACCATATAATTCACTAGTCAGCAAAGCTATGTTATCCTTTAATGTAAATGTGCTTAGGGGCTATAAGTGTATAACTGCAGATCTCTGTATGTAATTCCCATTGAGATTGCCTCTTTGGGAAAAGGTGCACATACAGACATCACAGGATACAAACGAGAGCAAATCTCAAATCACTTAAGAATATTTAGGAAAAGGAGGGCATTTTTTAAATACATTCTTTCAAACCATGTGGGATGATTCATTGTAATACATTACCTTAATTTCCATTTTAAAGTTCTGCATGAGCTCTTCTGGATGGTAGCTCTGTCTCCTCAAAGCATGTTGCAGGGTCTTCTGGAGAGTTCCAGTAATTAAATAGTTATGTATAATAAACATATAGCCCAGCAAATCTTGTAAATTAGAAATAGTAATTTTCTCAAGCAGAAGTTCGCAATCACCTTCGTTTCCCTACCTAAACCACCCAAACTATGTTTTGTGTTGCAGAATCATAGAGAAAGCAAGCTAAATATTTGAGAAAGGTTTTCTACTAGTCCTCAGAAGAACACAATGTGTGTCCTGGTTTCAGCTGGGATAGAGCTAGTTGTCTTCCTAGTAGCTGGTACAGTGCTATGTTTTGAGTTCAGTATGAGAAGAATGTTGATAACATATGGATGTTTTCAGTTGTTGCTAAGTAACATTTAGTCTAAAGTCAAGGATTTTTCAGCTTCTCAAGCCCAGCCAGCGAGAAAGCTGGAGGAGCACAAGAAGTTGGCACAGGACACAGCCAGGGCACCTGACCCAAACTGGCCAACAGTGTATTCCATACCATGGGACGTCACATCCAGTATAGGAACCAGGGGGAGTTGGGGCGGGGGGAATCGTTGCTCGGGGACTAGCGGGGTGTTGATTGGTGGGGGGGTGGGCAATTGCACTGTGCATCATTTGTACATTCCAATCCTTTCATTATTGCTGTTGTCATTTTAGTAGTGTTACCAGCATCATTATTAGTTTCTTCTTTTCTGTTCTATTAAACCTTTCTTATCTCAACCGAAGAGTTTTACTTCTTTTCCCAATTTTCTCCCCCATCCCACTGGGGGGCGGGGGGAGTAACTGAGTGGCCGCGTGGTGCTTAGTTGCTAGCTGGGGTTAAACCACGACAACGTGTTAAATTCATGCAATGGATATTTTGAAGTTTTCTTCAAAAGGGGTTACTTCCTGCTGAATTCTGCATTTGCTATTGCATTCAGTGCATGGCTGCCAAATCCGGGGTGATTCTGGGTGTGTTAACCTTGGACACCCACTGAGATATTTAGACAAATATACAAAAGACACCTGATTTTCAAAACAACAAGGATACCAAAGAAAAGATGAACAGTGGGATATAAATGTGGAAACCATATGTTTACAAGCCATGACCCAGTATTAAAATTCATATAGTAATTCATTAAAATGCACATAACTGAAGATGTTTCATGGGATACCTTATGGCATGGCAGCAGCATGAATCTAAATGCCTTTTAGTGCTGTACTGTGTTTTCCTATGTTCAGAAATAAGTTGGCTGAGGATAATTAGGCTTCTCTGAATTGACAAGAGGATTTCTCACCTGTCAAGGCTACATAAAGACAATCCCTTTTAATCCAATTGGGGACTTCCCCTGTCTGGATACAATCAAATACAATTTTCTCTGTTTCAACGTATTCTAAATCAGACTTTGCTTTCCCAAGATTTCTGAAAAGCTTCATTGAGAGCTGTGTCCTGTCATTGTAAAAACAAACAAACACACAAACAAACAAAAAGAGTTTGTAAGGAACTGGTTACTTAAACCACAAGAAAGATGCGATTACCCAGAATATGAGGAAGAAACATCCTGTAAAAATGTAGGAAGAAAAAGATGTTGATGTAGAACAGACTTGCCAAATAAGCTTATTTCAGCATATTTTATAATGCACTGGATAAAACTTGCATAAGCCAGTTAAGTGGAAATATTTTCCTGCTTTTTGTAGCTGGTGTTTCTACGTTCCCTGATTTCTTTCTTAATATATATTTAGACTCTACTTTGATTTTTTTTTTTCCCTTATAACTATGCATGGAAATTATAATAGCATTCTTTAAAATGTATTTTCTCTCTGTGAAAACAGCTTATTATTTTTCTGCATTATTTCTATCTTTGCTTTATTAACTATCCAATATACCTTTTGTCATCCATAGGTTCATTTCCATAAAATACTTCATAGGACAGAATGTCAGCCTGAGCATCATTAAAGGCTTCTTTCCGATCAGCCCTTTCATCCTTGTTCTTCCTGATAAGCTGGCTGATGTACTGTTGTATCCCAGGGACATCACAATACATGGTATGAACCTACCATGGATCAAAAATTAGATCATATTTCCTATAAATCTGGCACATCTATTTGCAATTCACGTAGTTCACGTAACTGGAAGGATAGAAAAACATGTTTTTTCCATGATGTCATTCTCATGTTTCACTAATTTATCTTTTAAAACAATGTCAATTAAGGAGTGTGCAAGTTGGTCTAACCAGTTTTCTGTAGGCTGACTTTTACTGTGTATTCATGGTTCTTTAATTCAATGTGTTGTTCTCTGTAGCCTTTAAATCAATGTATACAAAAAAACTTTTCCAATTTTTTAAAACAATAATAAATAAAACTGCATATTTTTCCTTACCAAACTTTTTTGAAAGCCCAGTAAATCATTATTCATCTTTGCAGTAATTGAGTTCTTACCTTCTTGACAAGAGTTTTCAAGAATATTAGCCCTGTGATTTGAGGTTTCATTGCCTTGTTATATCGTCTTTCACTTTGTAGGAGCTCAGTGACTTCTCTCTCTCGTTTCTGTAACGATTCCTGTATCTTTTGCAGCATGATGTGTGCTTGCCAAAGGTATGCCTTTTCCATTGACCATTCAAGATTCTCTTCTCCATTAGCTGCCTGGGGGGCAACAAAGATAACTCTTATACACTAAGCCAGGATCTAGATTTTCATTTCTTTCATATGAAATTGCCAGGATTTTAATGAGCAAGGTAGAGCAAAAATGGAGAAAAGCAAAAGAAATATTGAATAAGAAGGGCTGCTTGGTTCCAACATTCAGAATATAGTTTTTATAATTCAAAGTAGAACTTTAAAGGATTTTGTAGCAAAGTTTATACTATCTGTTATTATAGTGAGAACAATAGCACACTATCAGTGATTCCAGGAGAATAAGAATTAATTTCATTACTGTGGTGTTTTAATCATCACAAATTTATCATTCTCAAGTGATGTATCTATTTGCACACAGTTTTTACTACCAGTTAGTCCCATGGTTTACTTCAGCCTTTGCTACAGTCAGCTTGATTTTTGTGCTCACTTGTTCTGCTTTTAATTCTAAAACCTCTGAGACATCTGCTTTATCTCCTTCTGTCTTTTCAGACTTTTGCTGAAGAATTTTTATCTGGAAATTCATGAGGTCATGCACTCTTTCCACATGTAGGCTGATGTTGTGAAGTTCCTGCAAAGCTGAATTGAAAACAACAGGAAAAACAGGTAAGAACAAGTTAAGTATTTCAAATTTGCATTTCCTAGAATATTGTGTAGGCAGGCCAAATTATGTCTCTTCAGAAATCAAGATTTTATAATGAACTAATAAATTTTAATAATCAAGAATTCAGTTTATTTGTTAAAACTCAAAGAATTTTAAAGGGGCCATGCTTTGTTTTGTTTTAAAGTTCCAAAGAGAAAGCTACAAGTGCTGAAATAAACCTACTCAAAACCAATGCTGACTGTAATGTACCAGTTATGCTAAGGAGTTAGGAGTCATGACAAACATTATTTGTAGCTTCAACATTCCTTTATCATTCCATCTGCAACACAGTATTGCAATGGAAAAGGTTATATTGACTTCAGCTGGTATGCACCTCAGTGTATACAGAAAAACAAACAGGAAAGAAAATAGAGAGATCAAGAAACTCTGTGTCTGAAATACAAAACTCACTCAGTGTGTGCTGGGTGTAAAGATAATCTAGGTTTTTACACAAATTTTCTAGAAGCCACACCTGCAAGACAAGAAAAGAAGATAGCAGGAAATCAATGTTACCAGTTTTCATTATATTTACTTCAGGAGAATAATCAACAATAGTGAATTAATATTGCTGCCACTTACAGGCACAGTCTACAAAAACATGCTGTTGTGCAGTAATTGGCTGTTACTAGAAAAGAAAATAAACCAGAGACTGCTCAGACTCTAGTGTTTTCACAAAGGCCTGTACCAAGATGTCCTATGCTTATATTTTCTTCAGCATTTGTCCACACAGAGACTCCTGAAACAGTTGAAGAACAAAAGCTTTTGGAAGCATAGTCCTAAGGCAGCCCTGAAGAAAAGGTTGTGTGCATCAAATCTCACCTGCATTGTTGGTCTAATAGAAGTTATTCCTTCTTCCTACAAGCCTTAGAACATTGTATCCTCATCACTTCTTACTCTTTATTATAGTATTTTTGCCACATTTCCTTCATATATAATAATAGGTCAAAGGATTTGTAAAACCTGTTATATTTCACAGTTTACCAATCAGGAATAGGGTATTATTGTGGTAGACTTTGTTGAAAGTGTTTGAAGAAAGAAAACCTTAATTTTAAATACTGGTGCTATACAAAATTTAATCGGAAGGTGGTGCTATCTCATTTGGAAAATAAAACAAAACAAAACAAAACAAACCCCAAAGAACCCCCAAACCTTTCCTCAGACTTTCACTCAGAAATCCTACAGAAATCTGCAGTTTCATAAATGCAAAAGAGAATCTGGCACAAGGTTAGCTAAGATGTCCCTGAATACATGTCTTGGAGTAGTGCAATGAAAATTGGGTGTTATAAAGCAACATTGGAAATTTGCAAAATTACAGAAAGACTTGCACATATTACGTGGAACAGAACACTATGCAGGAAATAACAATTAGCAGACCATGCTCACAGTTGCTATCTATAAAAACCCAACAAATTTCTTTCTTTTTCCACCCCTGCAGCCATCTCAGATCTTTAGCAAACTGAAGTTGCATTATTACAGAGAAATTTGGAAAAACTGAGGAATTTTAAGCACATCCCTTTTTCCTGGGAATTACCAAGTGAGGTAGTTTTGCAGCTAGGTCAACTAGTTGCATTGCATTGTTATAGTAGCTTAGATGAGGTGACTTTTTTGTTGATTTTTAATGCTATTGCCAAATAAAAAATAACCAATGTACTCTACTATGATTTTAAAATTCTTTAAAAGACATGAAATGTGAAATGAGAGAGAAATTACAGTCTAATAACTTTTAGTGGAAAGAGTAATATAGTATGACAAAAAATATATACATCATCTTCATTGATGTTTAAAGGCCAAAAAACTACTTGGGTGCTCTGAAAAAAAAGGAAGGCAGGTGCATAGCCATTCAATCTTAGCTGATTTAGATGTACATATCCAAAGACAGACAGTGTGGTTTCCACATCCCTTAAACTCCTGGAAACAGCACACACTGGAAATGGTAATGAGAACACTGTCTAACTCCAAAAAAAACCCCCAAACTAGCTTCATTTACCTTTTCTTCTTCCCATTTCTCTGCTTGTTGCTTCATTTGGTGAAGAAGATCTTCCCTCTCCTGGACCAGTTGTCTGTTTCTTTCCCTCAGGCTCTGAAGGCAGTAGAACAAGGCAGAAGGGATTACAGTTTCTACACCAGTGCTTCATTTTTTCAAAAAGGCCTATAGTCTGGGCTTTTTTTGTTCCACACAGGTTGAGAAGTCATAATGTTTGAACAAGGCTGCTAAGTCCTGGGGCTTTTGCACAAAAATAATAAAAATTGACTGATTTACAATAACCACATGTGACCAGAGGTGGTCTGATTCTAAAGACCCACCCTGAAGGCTGTGAATGTGCTGAACCTTCTCCTTGGTAGCACAACAGAAGGAGGAACAGGATAAACCTTAATATGTGTTTATCACCAGAAAAGCATTACACATCCTATGTATTCTGTGAATATTTTACACTTTCTTTTCATAAAACCAAAGCTATTTCAAAGTGCATAAGCACAGACTGTATGGGAGAAGCCCACACTGAGTTTTCATCAGGGGCATGAAGGTAGGTCAAGCTATGAAAATTGTTTTGGAAACATACTGTGTAAGGCTTTATTCATCTCCAGAAGGAGACAGACATAGTTTTGTATTAATTTCACAGACTGTGCATCTTCATATGACTGTCTGTCCCTAACAAGAAAATATTACTTACACAGTCTGTTCCTGCAACCTCTGCCAGTACCTGCTATTCTTGTCCCTATGTAAAAATTGTACTCTTGGTTACCTTAACTGTAGCTTGCCAGTGTGTGTTGCTCTTATTTAACAGCTCTTGGTAAGCTTCTAACTGGGATTTCAGACTCCTCATTTTCTCCCCATACTGTTTCTTTATAGTAGTTATAGTCTGTTCCTGTATTACGAAAGATTATTGTGAAAATGAATAGTGAGTGAAAACACAAAAGTCAAGCATGAAAAAGAGAATAGTTTCCAGAACAGGTAATGCTTGGTTCTCTTTCTTCAGTGCTTTTTATTGTCTGCAGACATTTCTTATTGATCACAGGAGGTTTGTATTTTCACCTACTGCAGACTTTGAGCAAAACTTACCGCTAAAGTAATTTATCTTTTCTCTCTTTTCTGCAGAAGCAAATATGAAAGTCTTTCTGAGGGCAGACCAGAATGAATTCACTCTAAGCATAGGCAAACAATTTTAAAAAAATCAAACTTTCTCAGAAAACAAAAGCTTGGAAGTATAGGTAGCACAAAAAACTCTTAGCACCAGGAAACGTCTAAATAAGGCAATAAAATTTTATGAGAAATACAACAAATCAGAAACTTTAAAAAGCACAGATATTTCTAGTGCTTCCAGGAATTACTTTTATTTCAGAGATTTTAATTAATAACACATTACAGCAGCCAAAATGAAAGAGGTTCTGTGAAGAAAGATCATTATAGTCCCTGTGTTTGCATCTGTGTCCAGCAGGCAATTCTTTCTTATTATGCATTTGTGTTCTTCTGTTTCTCTCTTTCTCTTCCCCTAGTAATCTACAGAGTCAATTGAAAGTGTAAGATGTGACTGTGGAAGGGTTACCTTCCTACTGAAGCATAGAAATGGATTTACACAGGTATTGCAATGCTTGTCCAGATGTGATAACCTGAGAATAAGATAAGTCCTGTTCCCTACCAAAGGATACTAAGCCTTTGCAACCACATAGAGGGAACTCTCTCAAGTTTGCTTGACAGTCTGAAGAGTTTGTTCACTTCCCCTTGGAGGTTCCAGACAAATTTCTGAATCTCTTCTCTCTGTGCACCCAGAGTAAACTTTATTGTATGGAAAACATACATCTTCATCGGAACTGAGTGTCTGTCTTACTCTGGGTCAGAAAAGGAGCATGACATGACAAATAAGCAGAAAGATGAAGCAGTGGCTGCAAGAAAAGGTTTCAGAACAGTGTAGCCAAAAATGAACTGCATGATTTTGCATGTTGGGAGAATTACTGACTAACAATGCAGAAATCCTTCAACTAAGGAAAGTGAGGCACTGTGTGGTTATGGTCACAGGACTGGCACCTCTGGATCTTCATTGTAACCTTGCAGGGGTTTACAGGTGGAGGGATTCTGCCATTCTGTAAACCATACTGACAAAATATTGCAAGGCTAAAGCAAACCTAAGTGCAAAGTAGAGGAGAAAGTACCCACAGAGGAAGAGGCCATAAAACTTTCCACTTTGGCAATGAGGGAAGGCAGTAGAACTTCGCACAGCCCTTTACAATAAGATTATTCTTGAGACGCACAACCTACATAAACGCAAACATTCTAACAATGCTGTCAATCGTTAGAGGAAGGTGTCATTTAAGAGAAAAGTTTAGTAACAAATAAAGTTTAGAAAAATCTCTGCAACTGTGCCAGACAAAAAAGTAAAACCAGATTTCACAAAGCTGTAAGATCAAATACACTTAAAGATACATTGACTGTATTTTTGGAGACTTAGGATGGGTACCTGAAAGCAGAAGTAAATGTGAACGAAGTAGATTTTATCCCTCTGTGTTGTTTTGACTAATGGTATGACACAACAGTGCTACTAGTCCAGAATAATTACCTGGTTTTCTTTCCTTATATTGTCTAGTTGTCTGATTATCTTCATGTGTTTGTTTTTCATTTCCTGCATGTCTTTTACAATCTGTAGAGGATGAAGGAAATTATCAACTCAGAGCACTAGCAGCTCCAGTTACAATGAACCATTAAACAATTTTGAGGTACATTTCTCAAAAATTACAGATATAGTACAGTGAAGAGTTTAATCTTGAAAACAGATAAATAGCCAACAGGACTGCCAGCCAAAGCTTTCAGGCTTCAACAACTAGAAAATATATTATGCTATTGAATAAAAAACTATATATGACTTGAAATGGATTTTCTTTTCTGGTCCTAGTATTGCATCTCCACCTCTTCCTTTTTACTGTAGTGATCTGAATTGGATACAGAAGACAGAGTCATTACAATTATTCTAAAGTTCTTGAAAAAGAAGAAGAGCCCTGATAAGATCATTACTGAGAAAAAAAGTTTTGTTGTTTGTTTGGTTGTTTTTTTTTTTAAAAAGAAAAGCAGCGGAAAAGATTGCATTTTTGCATTTAAGAGTCAGATAACACAAATTGGTTACAGAATACACTCAATTTTATTTTGTATTCCATTAAAATAATTAAAAAAACTGCAAAATTGATATAACTTTAAGGTGTACTACAGGCGTTATTCATGACTAATAAAAACAGATGTATACATAAAGAACTGGCAAAGTGATCTTTTTCCTGTTTGAAAATGAGTCATTTAAGCTTAAAATTGCATCAGGATCCTTAGTGACTCAGTTTTATTCATTTAGTTTCTAATCCAATTTGTAATAGTCACAGAAGGAAAATTCCACTATCTCCTATCCCAGCTTCTGCTGCCTGCTTTTCTTTTGCCTTACTTGTCTGGTAGGTGCAATGACAAATTACAAAACACTGATACTTGGTCATCTTAAATGAGGCTAACAGATACTGCTGGATGAATTGTAGCAATAATGAACATGATCATATGTAAATTATAAAAATCTAGAGATTTTTCAGAGATTTCCTTGGTTTCATTTCTTCATTTAAGCTTAATATGATGCAGATTCTGCTGACAGTGAGCACCTCAGCTGAAATAAATCTGAAAAAAGAAAAAATCTCAGATCTTTTTGTGTGGCTGATGCATTATTTTTAAATAGTTGTGGTTGTTAGCATTGTTCTACAATGACAGATTAAATCTTTGTAAGTATTTACAAGCAGTTAATTTGTGAGTGAAAAATTACCATCTGACACTGTCACAGTTCAAATTTTATAAAAGCAGCAAAGCAGTATTGAAATATACTGTCCTATCTACCCCCCATCAGAAACACTATTGTAGAAGTAGAGGAATTTTAAAGAGACAAAATTAAAAGGCTAAGACACAAGAAAAGCTTCTTCTAGGAGAAGACTGAAATGATCCAGATGGGTTTATCCCTCTTATCACCCACAGAGCTCTGAGTCTTAATTAGATTGCTTCAGGTATTTGAACTTGTTTCTTACAGCTAGTTCAGGGGTCTGTAGCCTGTACCACAGAAGTCATCTTAGAACTTTTTTGATGCATAATAAAAGAACAGGAGTACAGGAGCATATTTAATGGAATAAATAAACCAATGAAACCAATAAACCAGGATATATATATGTCCTGGTTTCAGCTGGGGTAAAGTTTCTACCTAGTAGCTGGTGTGGTGTTGTGTTTTGGGTTCAGTATGAGAAGAATGTTGATAACACTGATGTTTTCAGTTGTTGCTAAGTAGTGTTTAGACTAAGTCAAGGATTTTTCAGCTTCTCATGCCCAGCCAGAAAGAAGGCTGGAGGGGCACAAGAAGTTGGCACAGGACAGAGCCAGGGCAGCTGACACCAAGTGGCCAATGGCGTATTCCATACCATGTGACGTCACTCCCAGTGTATAAACTGGGGGCACTTGGCCTGGGGGGATCATTGCTGGGGAAGTAACTGGGCAGTAGTTGGCAAGCGGTGAGCAATTGCCTTGTGTATCACTTTTTTTTGTATATTCCAATCCTTTTATTATTTTTGCAATTTTATTATTATTATTATTTTCTTCATTTCTGTTCTGTTAAACAATCTCATCTCAACCCACGAGTTTTACTTTTTACTTCTGATTTTCTCCCCCATCCCACTGGGTGGAGGACAGTGAGTGAGTGGGTAATGGTGCTTAGTTACTGCCCGGTGTTAAACCACAACAATATACACACACAGATACTGCATAATATAAAATAAACTGGCTAAGCAGAAAATCCAAAATTATGCTAGTTACTGGTACCAGAAATATTGCAATAGCAACAAAATCTCACACTGCAAGTCAAACGCCACTTCCAACAATCAAGAAACATGATGAGAAATACATGGGATCGCAAGGGTTTTCTCCATATACAGTTACAAGGGAGTTTTTTATCTTTAGACACCTACCTGAAACGCATAAATTTAGACAATTTGATATCTGATCTTAACTTAAGATGGCATTTTCATTTTAATGTTTTTATTTTTATGTCAATATTCAAAATTTAAGTGCAGGCTTCCAAATGTGAAGAAGAAATCTACTAAGCAATAAGATTGCGTGAATTGAATTCATATCATAAAAACGATTATCACAATTCATTTAGTATACCCTCCAAAAAGAGACACTTAGTTCAGTTGGCAATTTTTTGTATTGCAAATTATTTATTCAAGCTGGGGCTTTTTTTTTGGGGGGGGGGGGGGTGTTAGTTGTTTGCGGGTTTTTTTGTTGTTTGTTTTTTTGTTTTTTTTTACCTTGGTGATATATAATGTAGCTAGCTTGTATGGAATATATGGCACTCCTTCTTTGGTTGTACTTTCCTCCAGCTCAGTTGTTTTGTGATCAGAATCAGAACAAACTCCAGATGTGTTCAGATGACATACTGTATAACAAAAATTAATTTATCAACTTGAAGTATAGAACTAAAATGCACAGCAACTCCAGATGTACATACTGAATTTTTAAAGTTTTTATTAGAGACATCATGTATAGTTTTAAAACATACCTTTTTTCTGATAACAAAGAAAATGGACCTTTGGGAGAAGAATTTTAACAACTCTGACTTGTCAGCTTTGATCTGTGGACACCATCACACATAGTTGTGTGGTTTGACAATTACTTGTCCGTGATTACTCTGATGTTAATTACTTACATATATTTTTTTCATTAAATCTAAAAATGAAAACTGAGGTTAAAAAAAATCATGCAGAAATGTGCTGCCTCTTAAGAAAACTGGGGTTTATGACAGATAAGAAGAAGGCACGTTAAAGCGTCTTTCAAAACTACCTTTTACAAGTTGTTTGGTAGACCCAATTTATATCAGAGTACGAAATAAAATTTTAAAAGTTGTTTTTATCTTCTTTTTTGTTGATTAAAAACTTATCATTACCTTTTTTTTTTTAAAATCAGATCTCTCTAGCTTAACACATCATACTTAACTAACAGGTATATCAAGTCAAAAGAGTCTGATTTGATTACTTAGAATGGTGACTTGTATAAATCTAAGCTACACAACTTCATTCAATCAGAGCTTACATAAATGAAAACAAAAAAAAGAAAACCCCAACCCTCCTCATTTATGTGATGTATTCTGTGTTCCAGAAAACAAGAATAGTATTCACTATATAAATATACCTTTTTCTAGGACTCTGTTTTCACTCCATCCAATCAGGGAATTCAGAAATGACCACTTGTTTATATTCATTCCAAGCTTGTGCAGCCACGAGTTTTTCTCTCCATCTGTTAACAAAATTCAGGTGCTAAAATCAGGTGAAAATCATTGCAATTCTCTGAATTCTCTTGATTCACTAATTCATTGGATTTAAATGTAGTATGCATTAATTCTGTTGGGACCAAAGAGTTTTAAATGAGTAAAAGGGATACAAAAGAATGAGAGATTGGGAAGTCATTGAGAGAGCTACAAGCATAAGAAGGATGTAATACTTGTCTGAGAGTTGAATGGTTCCACCTGATCCTGAAAAGAGAGCTATATTGAATCCAAAGGCTGTACTTCACACTTGTTTCTCATCTTCTGTCAAAATCTTTTAAAAATGTAAATTTGAAAAATTACAAAACAAACTGGATTTTGCTCAATATCTTTGAAAATAAGTGTGTGTGTGTGTGTGTGTGTGTGTGTGTAGGGGTGGATTGCATTGTTAGATGAGACCCGTGTTTATTCATGAGCACTTTGGATCCATGCAACACTCCTGCTGGGAGAAAACCAAACCACAATACACAATATAAGCAACTTCTTAAAGTGTTCTGGTGTGAAAGGGAGAAGAGTGTCTGAAAGAAGTCTTCTTACTCTTTGAATTGGTTGAAACAATTATCCTTTCGTCCACTGAGGAAATCCAAATGTATAGATACCTTTCCTAAGATCCTGAAGCAATATTCATTTACTTCCATGGTGCAGTGATTTTCTACAACACATATCTGTCTCTTCATATTGCTTTTACTGGACATTTTGTAGTAGAATGTACTGTTTTAAAATATACTATCCAGCTACTAGATGGAATCACCAGATCCTATTCCCATACAGCCATAAAAGTCTTGTTTTTCAAAAGCCAGTTTTAATGATTTATGAAATATGTAACTAAATAAATATGTGTTGAGAAGGGTACCCTTAGCTCAAGTTATTCTCTCTGAATTCATTATTTTCATGACTATACATTACATACATAAATATCAGCTTTTGTTTTGTGAATTATGTCACTGAAGGATGCATGTTAAATTATATATAGAATAGCTACGTTTTAAAGGACTTGACCTCTCATATCTACATACTTTTGATTCATATTTGGCTTGCTTTCCACCACCTTGGAGACTATTTGAAGCCACAGTTATTCTTGAAAAAGCCCTCCATTTCACATAATCTTACTGTAGGCAAAATTAGCCACTAGAGCATCAGTGCTTGCAGGCCAAAAGCATGGAGTCTATCCTTCTGTCTAGGATAAAGATTAATCTTAAACCCATAACGGAAAACAGGTATACAGATATTGTTTCCTACTGGAAAAAAATGCATTACTATATCATCTGCTGAAATGAATGCAAAGTTCCCCTTCAGTCTATAGCAGTCCATTGGGAAGAAAGATATCTGAAACTCCTACAAGTTAATTCATGAATGCTAAAAATCAGTTTATATGTCTTCTCTTTAGCTTAGCATCTCATAGAGTGCATGACTCCCCAAATTACTGAATATACCTTTTCACAGCAGTCTTGTGACTTAACTCACGCAGAACACTGTGATATGTCAGGGATGAGACATCTGTAAGGTCTTCCCCTTTCTTTTCAAAGCCATCAGCCAGACTAGCACTCAAAAGGCATTCAAACCACCACACCATCTTGCAGTTTAATCCCTTTAGAATGTAAGCTTCTTCAAACCAGCAGTCTCTCTCAGTTTACAATTAGAATCAAAGCATATGTCACAGTCTAGGCAGCCACATTGCTGTTTCTGAATAACTGCAGCTGTATTTTTTGACAGTTTTTAGAGTCTGGTAGGTTGGCCACCTTGTTTTAGAAGTTACAGATACAGAACACATAAGAAATTTAGTCCTGTTCTGCTGGCTTTGGTTTTAATGGGTATAAAGGCAATGAGCATCTCTTGTACATGAGGAGCTTGAGGACCACTTCCATTATGCTGAATCATGACAGGAACTCTCCCACTTAGTTCATACTCATGTTCACCCATATTCAAGCTATACCAGCACTGATGATGCAATATGAACTATAATACTTATGCAGTTCTGCTTCTGTGAGACTACAATATGGTAATGGGGTACCAATCTGTCCTTTTGTGGAAAACAATGAAGTACACTCTCATTCTGAACACCTGAGGTGCAAAGTACTGCTCACCTTCCTCAGATGTGTCTTCAGTCATAGCACTTTTTATCACACATGAAGGATGTTCTTGTATCTCCTCTGAATAATCAATCATGCTGCCTGGTAGAGGAATGGATGAGTGAATGGTGGTCTGTGGCTTAGTTTCAGGATCAATTCTTACTGCATCTTCAAGTACTTGAGAGTCTGAAGGGATAACTGTTTGTACCCATGCTTCTGGAAAAACAAGCAAAGTAATTGTTAATAAAATACTAGGAGGAGGTATTCGGTTGAGAGGTTTGAGAACAGATATCATTACAGATTTGTAAGATCACACCCCAAAATGAATTTAAGATAAACATTTTTTTACAAACTCTCAGCCAATTTAGAAGTAAACCTGGATGACTTTCTTAGAAATTGATCAGAACAAATCCATAGTTTTGGGTCTTTTCTTTCTGTCTCATTTGAAATCTAACATGATTTGGTGATTTAATTTTTGTTTGACTGTAATATTTAGCTGAATTGGTAAACACATCAAGGTCCACGAAGTTTTCCAAAATTCACCATCTACCCTGAATAAAACCTGCCAAGTCTCATGCAGCTTCCACCCAAACCCACATCTCAAACACATTCCTCCATGCATAACTCTTGGGCAGCTTTAAGATCTGGATCTCTTTAAGATGACTTCTCTCTTTTATGATCAATTTCCACTGTGTCCCCACAAAAGTTTTTCTTTTTGCTGAATTTCAAATAAACCAAAAGATCTGTTATTGGAGAGTCTTCCTTTTTTTTTTTTTTTTTGCCGTGACAGCGTCATAACTTCCATACAGAAAGACACTGCTTTTCCAGCTCTTCATGCTGTATGAACAGCTAGACATAAACTCCCATATGAGGAAGAAAATAAATGCTTGATTCTGAACCTGAAATACAAAAGATAGGCTTTTCAGGAAACAATTAGAGCACATGCACAGTAATTAAAATCTAGGTGGCTATAAGTTCAGCCACTGAACTCATGTTATTACAGAGTTTCCAGCTATCTAGCTATGGGTCTCACCATTGGTACTTGCTCACTGCCTCTCAACATTGCACTAAAAAGCCTGAAGCCTTTAAAAACTTGGCTTATGCACACTGAGAAGGCCTTAAAATTACACTTCCAGAAGTAACAGAGGTCATCAAGAATTATGATGTTGGCAATGTGATTACTGAAAGTAATGTGGACTTGTTGAAGTTGTATATATCTAATGAAGCTGACAGAACATTTTCATATGGCAGATTGAGAAATACAGCTTGAGCAGGGATTGCGCTTTCTAAGGATAAAGGATCCTCACCTGACCTTCTACTCAGCTAGAACAGATAATAACACTCATGGCAAAGCTCAGTATTCTCTTCTTTTGTAATGCTCTATTTAAGGTATTACTGAGTTCCTTTCCCACAGAAAAAAATCATAAGGAATTTAATTACCTTCTTTCTTGCCTGGGTGCTTTTCTTTTCAGAGTGGAATCTATTATGTGTGACTACAGAACACTGAAATGCAGCACACAAGAGCACTTGTTAAAAATACCACTCACTACTGCATCTTGCAAAGTGCTTCTCAGATTGCCATTTTACCCTCATGCCTTGGTGTATCCTGTAATGACTGCAGCTCTCCATTTTATACAGAAGGTGTAGCTTAAACTCAGATTCACCTGTAGCCTGCACAGCAGGCTCCAATGCTTGTTTTATAGCTAGGCCACTCTCTGATGATATTTTATGCTTCAGAATTAAAAATGCATTTCAGATACAGTTGTAGCTGAAAATGGCTGATCCACTATCATATTACTTCTGTGCTTCTTCAAGCCAACTCCAATAAAATTTACTGCTTTAACATCTAGAGGTATCCAGCATAAATTCTGAGGTCTGTCTTGTAGCTTTATCACATCCCACATTTCACCTCTTAGCTACTTTTTTGTCATAGTGGCTTCTATTTTATGCCTTGCACCAGCATATACTGCTTTGTGTCAGGGGGGTATTTTCTTTTCATAGAAGTGGCCAGTAGCAATCCTGAAAGATGGACAGAAAGATAGGTATTTTCATAATACTGCTTAAAACAGGCAAACAAGATGGAAGAGGACCACTTCTTTGGGGGGATTTAACTCCAAAGTCTCATAGTTTTTATCTTTTGTTTTCCAATACCAGAGACTTTTTCCCCTAAAAATATAAAAACATCAAAACATGCTAGCATGAAAAAAAAAGATTCTATTATATTATTAAAATATTATTATTATATTGCATTCTAAGGACACATATTAATCATGCTGTAAAAGTATTTGCATATTAAAATCTGCATTTTTTAGTGATCAAAACAAAGTAAAACATAAAAAAATGACATTGCACAGCACTCTCAAGTTCCTCTTTCCTCGTAACTAATCCCTCCTGAAAACAGATGAGAGAAAAGACAAAGCAGATGTGCCATGTGGTATGTTGTTACATAAAGAAAATGTTTCAGAGAATCTCAGAGAAAAGGCAACTGGTCTGGCACTTGTTTTCTTTGCAGTCATGAAATATTCCTTATGTTTTGCATCCTTAGTAGTAACTTAGTTGAAAGGTATAAATGCTGCTATTGTAGTTACAGTAATATTCTGCCAAAAGGAAAAGACAACTTATGACAAGCAAGTTGTGCCTGATTGCTCCTGTTGGAGTAAAGAAATAGTATTTTTAATACAGAATTACAAGCAACAGTACAGTTTTGCTGCAGAATTTTATTTTCATATTGACTAATAAACAGGTGGGTTTTTTTGCCAGGAGCAACCATCCAGCAGTACTCAGCTGTTGGAGAAATTATACAGATTTAAACCTCAAAACTGTGTGTCCTGCAGAACTTCTGAGATAATAGCAATCAGTCCAAATGAAACACAAAAGAAAAATTGTAGTCTTTTTATTGTACTAGAAGTACAAACTGGATAATGCATACATGCATGTGAATCCTGCATATTTAAAATCTCTTTTTATTATAGGATCAAAATCTTCAAGATAACATTGACTAATATTCTGAAGAGGAGACCTTCATGTGTTTTGCCTCCTCCAGCAACCACTTCCTTTTGTGAGACAGAAGAGAAAAAGATGGGAAAAAGATGGAAAAAAAATAGAAGATGGAAACCTTTTCTGACTGTATTGGGAATATTTTCAATCCAATCGCTGTCCTAAGGCAGTGTAACATAAATTTAGTTATTTGCTCTGACTGTATGTAATTGCTTGCAGCTATGGTCCAAGGGAAAACAGAAGGGGCTATGTGAAAGGCATAACTTCTGTCCAGAATCTGTTAAGATTAATTATTTCATAAATTTAATTTTTTTCCCTGTACAATAAATATCAAAACTAAGGGCCTAGTATGAATTGGTCACAAAGTCCAGATACAATAATTACCTGATCTTATTTGTCCACGTTAGCATAATCTCAAGATATACTATTATCTTTTGACAAAATTGCCATCACCATCAACTTAAATATTTATGAGCACATCTTCATACTTGTTTTACTTTTCAGGAAATTCTTTCCTTTCTAGGTAGGAAAAATTAGCCTATGACAAAAATTCTCATTCTCTGCAGGTAAGATATTTCCATTGCCTATTGAATTGTGCAATTTATTTACACAGTTCAAGAAAACCAGAGGTGGACGGTAATCCAGTCTTTACATTTAACTCCAGGTTTATCTGTGAGTTTACTGAATGAAAAAGAGGTAGGATGAGACAACCAGTTCTGATATAATTACAGGCACATCAGAGCAATCCCTTCAAAATGCTTCTATGCTCAGGATCTCAATAGCAATGGACATTTCACAGGATCAGTTGTGAAATGGGAACTTCGTGCCCGGAAATGCTAGATCTTTATCACTGAAACAAGCATTGATTTAAAAGCATACAGGCTTTGGAGTTAGACAGTGTATATAAAGCTAGGGAGGTCTGTGGTTTCCTCAAGGTAAGAGCAGCTGTAATTTGAGGCAACATGCACACAGGTAGTCCTCATATAGTTACAATTTTTGTATATTTAATGATCACAAGCAGTACACAAAAAGCATTGGCAAGTCAAGCATCATGTGGCATGGTTGCCCCATAATACAAACTTCTGAGCAGCAGTCATGAGAATCTGCCTCAGGCCTATGCATGTCTTGCATTATTGCAACTACCTTCAGAAAATTTCATAAGGAGACCTATGCTGCATCATAGTAAGGAAATTGGCTTATGGGTAAGCAGCACAGCATAGAAAGTTTTAGCATGAGAAGCAATGCAGAAAGGGGTGCCATGGAGCTGAGCTTTCCTATGCGTGTGCTAATCTGCTGAAGCACAACCTGATATTCAACTTCCTCATCTCCAGTGAAAAGAGAACATAAGAGCTTGCCTTAACGTTTTGAGTAATGCACATTTTAGAGTAGATATCTCTTTGGTACCAATAACAATTTCTGGTCTAGGTCTGCTCTGAACTCTTGTTATGGGTTTAATGTCTCAGTATCTCCACACAAGATTGTGACTTTGATAAACTGACACTCTCCTTGTACATCTTCTGGTGAAAATTTTGTCAGAAGAGTCAGTTCTAATTTTACTTTTTTTTTTTCCTGATTTCATTCTGGATCAGATACCAGAAGTAATCAGAATAACAAGAATCACTGTTCCAACAGCCTAATGTGATTATATATAAATGCCAGAAAAAAACCCCACAAGTAAAGCAGTAGGAAAATATCTTTCTTCAGTCCCTAATTTTGGATCATTGAGAGGTTTTACTTAAATTTTCTAAAGAATAAAAAGTTTAGCAGTCAATACCCTGAGTAACTTCAGTTCTCATCGATTTCATTAGGAGCTGAATTAATGTACTTGTCTCCTGGCATCTCATCTCTGAGATTCTTAGCTGACCTAACTGAATTCTGCAGAGTTTATGGGCCATTACTTCTTGAGTTCTGAAATTTGGTAACCACAAAGCAAAGAGGATTGTATTTTGAACTGGTTACTTCCACTGAATGCAGTATCTGTTGGAGACCTAAAACCCCCTCTTATCTCCCTCTTCTTACCTTTGGAAGAGAAAAAGAAAAGTGATGCAAGTATTGTTTCTTTACTGGTATGTAATTAAGTTTAGTTTCATGGAGTTACAAAATGGCGAAGTCCCATGGAAATTTCTCTGTTGTGGTTTTTGAAACAGTAGTATGTCTTTTTAACAGAGGTATGACAGCTTCCTCTTGAAACTATTCTGAACCTTATAGATCCGGCAGTTTTCCACAGCTGGAGTCAATGAATTGTTAGGTCTCAAATTAACCTTGGGGGAAGGTGGAGCCATGTGTTTAACCAGGTATGTTATTTATAGTTTTAAGGCTACTGCAGTGCTATTACTGACATTCACATAGGTGGCAGGTATATTCATGTTCTGTCCGAAAACGACATAGGGACCTACCTAGGTTGGCTAGTTGCAGCAAGCTGAGCATTTAGTCACTGAAACAGATACTATTTCATACAGTGTCATAATTTTCCACTCAAGCGGCACGGTGACTGCTAACACACAATTGTCTGACTGTAATACACAAAGGTTTAGCTGGCACATGAAAACAAATGGGCCAGAGACTATCGTATATGCTAAAGGCCTGGATGGAAAGACAAGTTATCCCATTAGTCTTCCAATCTCAAAGATACTTGGTCTATCACAATGCCCGTGTGCCAGCCAGTGTCATTCTAAGGTCATGCCTGAAACTAGCTATTGGTATGACACAGCTAGGATCTACTCTTCCACGTGCTCTTTTCTCTTTCCCTCTCACCCACATATTGAAATATAAAAAGAGAATGGTTGACAATTTGCTTGGACCCCTGGACTTAAGCTAGAACAGAATAGATTAGCCTTATAAAAAAGCTGGACTGGTATCACTAATGTTCCAAAAGTCAGATATGTGCCGTTGGCTTAGGCACGCTACCTCCAGTCTAAGAGACAAGAGACCTCAAATCCGCAGTCCCATTTTTATGGCCTATCAAAAGTTTCCAGTCTTGTCTGAGATGCTGCTCCCAGCAACACATGTGTTATACCTGCAATTAGAGCAAACAGGGACTGCAGTTTAGCTGCTGAAATGAATGATTCAGACCATCAGCCAAGTGTGACAGCTTGACATCTTTTTCTCAGGCTGTGCTTCAATGGGTTACACCTTATTGCTTAAAAAAGTTTGATGGATAATTAATAAAACACCACACCTCCATTGTAGTGGTGCCATATGCCTTTTAATAGTTTTCTACCCATTTGGTGTGTGCAAATGTCTGCAAATAAAAAAGGCTAATGTTACCTGTTTTGCTTTGGCTTTTAGCAGCAGGAGAAACAGAATTCTTCTTCTTCTTCCAGAACCAAGACTGTGATGACAGGGGGATACTTTCTTCAGAATAGGAATATTGATCTAAATAAAAATGCAAAAAACCCCACCAAAACAGGAACAGAAAAAAAAACATCAAATGACATATTCTGAAAAAGTAATTCTTATTCCAGTGGTTAGTGGAGCTTTTTGTTAAAAAAATAAAACAAAACAAAACAAATATATTCAGTTAATATCCATAGTACAGATAGCAATGCATTTAAGACAATTTAGGAAAGATCACCAAGCACTCCTAGTTATCGTATGTTATAGTAAAAGGAGAAAGTCACACTCCCTAGTATTTAAAGTAGATTATTTAAAGAAAATCTCCACAGAGACAGATTAAAATCAGTCATTTTATTCTGATAGAACGTGTTCATGTTCTGCATATGGTCAAGAAAAAATTAGTGATGTAACCTCACATAGAGCTTTTATATCTTTGGGCCAGCTTTAATATAATGTCTCAGTATTCAGTCCACAGAGTGGGATATTTTACACAGAGTATTGCCAGCTACAGCATTAATTAATTTAATGCCTTTCAGATGAAAAAAAATCACTATAGAAAATCTTAGGATATTAGGGATTAAGAGTTATCTTACAGATATATAGGGTTGCTCCTCCAGAGATTGTCTGCACAGCAAATTCTAATCTTGGCACTTTAATGCTAAGTGCAATACCAACTTTATATGCTAAGTGTCATACAAGATACAAGGAAACAGCTAAAACCATCCTGTGCTCTCAGAATCGGAGTGAGCTTTCCTTGGCTTCCAGTTACACTTAGAGCCAATCCAGACCAGCTCTGATAATGGGGCTCTGAGTGTCTCTGTAAATCATCAGATATGGAATTTGTTCAAATTTCATGTTTTGCAAGCGTGTTACATGGCTAAGAACTGCTGGAACGCAAGGCACAGCTTATTCTATCAAGAAGTGCTCCAGACATTAGAGAAAGGATGCTGTAAAGGAGTGGAGAAATCAGCCAGGTTTGTATATCTTTCCTTGACTCTGCAAATGCAGTACTTAAATCAGTAATGCACACAGTTAAATATTCATGCATCTCACTATACCAGTATGATAAACTCCACACAGATTAATTTCTCTATGCAATAAACAGACTTTTCAAGGCCATGGCAGAAAAAGAAGATGGAAAAGCAAGCATATCTTTGAGTCTTTTTCTTGTTAATAGTATTTAACAGTCATTGTGTGTCTTATTGTATGACCCACTGCATGTCAAAGAATAAAACACTGCAACTTTCATTAAAATGGCAAAATAGTGGCATGACTTTTAGCATTCACAGCAATTTCTCAAATGTCACCAGTGCAGGAATTTGTTGAAATGTGTGATTTGTGTTGGGGCAAATTAACTTAGTGCTTGGTCTAGGCCTCACCCCTGTGTTGTGAGTAATACCTCTAACTTTACCCACTCACTTTTAAGGCAGTAGCAATATCTCACAGAAAAGGTTGTCTGCAATGACAGAAGAATATATATGATTTATAAAACAAATGTTCTTTTAATAACTTTGCATAGAGGGGCTACCTGAGAGTAAGCTTCTTTATTACTCCTTGGTACAGGACTGTTCTACCAATGCACAGACTCTCTGCTATTCAGTATTATCCATAACGCAAGTGCATACACTAGGCTTTCTTATCAAAGCATCAACGGACTGAATGAAGCCTGTCCTACCCTCTGTGCTCTGATGCAAGACAAGGGCAGGCAGTGGCAGAGAGAACTTTCAGGGGTTAGTGGGAGTGTCTTTAAAGTATGGTTTAACAGAAGGGACATAGTGAAAGAGAAGATGACTGCTTCTTTGGCTTGGACAGAGGTACAGAGTGTCTCCACCTTTATTATGTGGAAAATGAAGTATGAAACTTTATGTGGATAAAGAATAACTGCTCTCCCAATGCCCTGAACAAACGGGCACTGATAATCAAGACCAAGTAGTTTCTCTTTGTTGCTTACAAAAAAGTGGAAATTGTCATTTTTACTGCTGCTGCTGATCACTCATATAAGCAGCCAGGTAACAGAAAGTAGTTGCAATATTCAGCGTATCTGAGTGGTTTGAAATGGGCCTTTTGGGGCCTCTTCTTTTGTTTGTGGATGGAATAGTAGCTGCCTCTCGTATTTACCTGTGGTCTGGATGGTCTTAGTAGTTTGGTCCTTCTTTCTCATTGTGCGCTGCATCACATCGATAGCAGCTTGTTCTATGATATTTAAGCATGATGCATTTACAGCAATGATTGCTGTTATACGAATTCAGCCTTTGCGTCGTTCATACAAAGATTCCTCCTCTGAGAAGGATATCTTTTATAACTCCACCTCATCCCCTGAAAGCAACTTAACAATAAACTCTGACAGTATTTACAGGTAGAGGTTTGTTTACATTGGCACAACCTACAACTCAGACTTTTTGCACATGAAAATGCATTATGCAGACTTCTTCTTCTTACTCATTCTGGTCAAACCACATTTTTTTCTCTAACATTCTCAGGTTACACAGCCTTAAGCAATAGCCTTGCCCAATGGCATTGCCTAACTGAGTGTCCTGGTTTCAGCTGGGATGGAGTTAACTGTCTTCCTAGTAGCTGGTACAGTGCTATGTTTTGAGTTCAGTATGTGAAGAATGTTGATAACACTGATGTTTTCAGTTGTTGCTCAGTAGTGTTTAGTCTAAAGTCAAGGATTTTTCAGCTTCTCAAGCCCAGCCAGCGAGAAAGCTGAAGGGGCACAAGAAGTTGGGAGGCAACACAGCCAGGGCGCCTGACCCAAACTGGCCAACGGTGTATTCCATACCATGGGACGTCCCATCTAGTTTAGGAACTGGGGGGAGTGGGGGTGGGGAATCGCCGCTGGGGGACTGACTGGGTGTCGGTCGGCGGGTAGTGAGCAATTGCACTGTGCATCATTTGGACATTCCAATCCTTTCATTATTGCTGTTGTCATTTTAGTAGTGTTATCATTATCATTATTAGTTTCTTCTTTTCTGTTCTATTAAACCGTTCTTATCTCAACCGATGAGTTTTACTTCTTTTCCCGATTTTCTCCCCCATCCCACTGGGGGGGGGGGGAGTGAGTGAGCGGCTGCGTGGTGCTTAGTTGCTGGCTGGGGTTAAACCACAACACAGAGTTGACAATCAACTGTGTTGTTTAACTTGTTTTTCTTAACTTCTGGTGTGACAGAAGGTTACGCAGTCAGTCAGTTGACTTCTCCTTTTAACAATAAAAATCCTTATTTATCTCAATATAGTACCTTGGCATGAAGAAGAGCATATATAGAAGTTATCAACTAATAAGTTGCCGATTTGGAACAAAACTTTGATGTCAACAGTTAATATTATCGCTTGTCATCACAAAGAGCAAGGGTTTTTCTTTCTGTATTTTGTCAATGTTATCACTATTTTCCAGTTGAAAATCAAAGCAAAGGCACATATTTCACCCTATAAGCTGCAGAGATACTGGAGCAAAGACAAGAATCTACATTTAACTTTTCTTGGAAAATTATGTCCATTTGTATGTTTATTTATAAACATAGCTATTGAATTCATATTGGTTAGACTTATTATTCCATGGTATTCCCAATCTTTGCTTATTCATTAGTCAGCTGCCTGAGAATACAAACAGATCACAATGCCCCACTAATGAAGTGCTATTCATCTCTAAATCATCCATCTCAATCTTCCTTTAATTTTAATCTTTAGTAATGCATTTAAATTTTAAGCATAATGCTTGAGAAGTATGTTTGACATGTGAGAAAATATTACTTTTACTAATAAGTTTGGGAAGAGTTCAAATATGTTCATTAATATTAGGTAAGAGCAGATTGTTCCCTTATGATTTATGGACAGGATCTGCAAGCTGCACAGAAAAAACACCAGAAATCTTCTTCATCTTTCCCTCACACAGCTTTTCAGCAGCCTGCTCCCTAAGGTGGGGCAAGGCAAACTGTCTTGCTTTTATTATAGGCTTTGCATAACTGTTCACTTATTCTTTAATTACACACCCTTGCAAAGCACTCACAGAATCTGGCCTTCTGTTGTCACTCATCTAAACCCCTAAATGCATACGCAATAAAAATATCAAACTAAAAATGACTGTAGATGCTGAATATTTTAGTTTTTGAGGCCCAACCTTGGTTACCTGCTAGCCCCCAAATATGGCCACCTCAGGGTGTGTATTAAAAAAATTGAAGTTTGAACACTCACAACAGTATCTTGTAAGAGATACTCTACATAACAAAAATTATTTTAAGAGTACAGGTGCAAGTTAATGACAATATTAAGATGTCATAGTTAGGATACATGTTGTCTCTGTGGATCTAGCAGGAAACCCACAAAATTTGGCAGGTAATATTCAATTTTTATCCTTTTGTTGTGGCATTATATTCTCTTCTTTGAGGCAGAATCTTCTGGTAAAATTATTCACCTTGCAGATTATTTTTTTCAGCAAAGGAGTTAAGATTTCAGGGAAGAAATAAGTAGCAGGGACAGGAGCAGAATTTGAGCAAAGGTCTAAGTTTTCAAAAAAATATTCCTAAATAAAATATGTTCTAGAAAAGAAAGTAGGACTACTTGCTTAACCCATTTTTTATCACTTATCTAATACCTTGTTAAATGTCCTTTTAGTTAGCATGTTTTTTACTTTAAGTCCAACTGAAATTCCCTCCTCTTAAAGTTAAGTTCATTGCTTCATGTCCTACGGCCAAATTGAATACTTTTGAAGACTTCTGAGCTCATTCTTCTGAGAAAGAAGGTTTTTACATTATTAGACCATCAAACCCACTTCTCAGTCTTTCACCAGAAGCCACTTTCATTAGCCCTTTGATCATTCCTTTGTACAATTTCTTGTTCATTTTCTAACATTGTATTTCTTGAAATTACATGCCTAAAGGGAGACAGTACATAAACATGAGCACACATGGTCATTTGCCGTGGCTGAAATAATACTCAATGACTTGTTGAGCTCTGGAAACTCAATCCTGTTTTTCTAAAAATTCACAAAGTAGTTGTAAATCCCAGAGTCACTTTACTCAGAAGACTTTAATTTATCACGCTTTTCTAAACATTTAAGAAGATATGTACACAACTTTCCAACTAGTCACTAGCATTTGAAACATACTTTTCATACATATGTTTTCCTAGGTTAGCAAGACAGCTTTTGAAAAATAATTAGCTGTATTCAAAACTATACTTATTCACTTGTGGCCCTTTCTGCCATGTAAACAACTTAGCTTTTCTAGCATGTCCTTCATATCAGTGGATTCTTTTTTTCCTTGACTTTTTTTTTTACAGCTGAGAAGCTTAAAAATAGATGGTTATCCTCTTCACACTTTTCACTCAGCTTCTTAAATATAATCGTGGCCTGGCTACACCCTTCCACTCTCAGCAACCGTGTGCCATAATATACCATACATGAACATTTTTTTTTTTTACTAAATAAACATTATGTCCTAAAAAATTACCTTCATCCATTGTAATCAGACTGTTTCTCAGGGCCCGTGTTTCCACAGAGGTGAGAGTTAACTTCTGGTGTTTTCTGACAGCCTCCCACCCTGTGTACATAAATATTTAATCTATAAAAATACAAGAGCTTCACTAGGCAACAAGATACCTGCAGAAAGTAAAATGAGAGACATGGCTCAGGTTTCTTCCCACTGTTTCCTGTGGCTAGCAATGTCTGTTTTGCCAGGAGACCAAAACTTACTAGATGAAACTCAAAGCTGTAGAAGACTTAACCATAACTGAAAAAAATACATGATGATGTTAAGTACCTAAAAGCACAAATACTCACAAGATTAGAAGGGTTTCATTAGAACATTTTACAAATGTCCACAATTCCTTGTTTCAGCTGAAAGAATGTGAACTATGATGCTCTTGCTACATTTCCAGTAGTGGTGAAACTAGTTAAGGACTGTTTTATGCAATTTCAGCCCTAATTTCACATAAACAGAGTTATCAAATGCTTCCAGATGAAACCGTTATTACATTAGAGGAAAGTTTGCCCTGCTTTGGAGGA
Organism: Haliaeetus leucocephalus; assembly: GCF_000737465.1. Taxonomy (NCBI): domain Eukaryota; kingdom Metazoa; phylum Chordata; class Aves; order Accipitriformes; family Accipitridae; genus Haliaeetus; species Haliaeetus leucocephalus. The sequence goes on along the minus strand of NW_010972687.1, from coordinate 1,565,035 downwards.
TTGCTTCATGGAAGTGTATTGCTGTCTCCCTTCTCTGCTAATTAAAGCTAAAAACCCCGCATTTATCATTGCCAACACCTTCGTGCTGAGACTGGTCTCAGCTAATGAGACAGGCAGGTTGTTTTGAACCGTAGGTCAAATATGCTGTTCTCTTGGAATAACTCCAGGCACACAACTTGTGACATATTCCTAGATTAAGATGAACAATACAGCACCAGTAACTGGGAGAACCAAATGCTATTCAGCAGTTTCAAAAGCAAACACAGAACTGTTTGCAGACTGATGTAATCCAGTTTAGGCAGGTGAGACCAGTTGCTCAGGATTGCTACTTCACTGCTATTGTTCTGCACCCCACCCTTATGTTAAAAAGGATTAAACCCAGGAGTTTACCTTTAGACTGTAGTCCAAAAGGAAGGCTTTTGGTATCACTAACTCAACAAGCAGTCTCACTGTGGGTTTATAGAAGGCAGCTTCACTGGGAATCTTCTTCCAAATAATCCACAACTAATTAATTTGTATAACTAGCTTCTCTAGTGTTCTATTTTGAATATGTTATAGCTTCACTGCGATGTGAAGAATATAGCATGATATGGGACCTAGATAAGAGGCTTCTCTAAAAGAGTGCTTCCCTTATGTGAAAGGAACTTTTTTGTGATTTTTCTTTTTATGAAAACAAAAATATAAAGATGCAATTTTGTCTTTTCCACCCCTCTTTTGCCTCTTGCTGCAAGGGGAGAAAAAAGAAGAAAGAAAGGAAAAGGAAAAAAAAAAGAGAAAAGCAACCATCTGAACAATAAATTGAGGGTGTTTGATTAAAAAATGCAATCTTATAAAACTAAAAACATTTTTGACAGATTATGTTTCTGAAATTTTTTTACATTAATAAAATGATGTATGACACAGAATTAGCACTTGAACTACTGGTAAAAAAGGAAACTGGCAAAAGAGAAAAAGGCTTGACTCCAAGTTATATTTAACTATGGTCCTTTAGGTTTCTACTTACATTTTTTAATATTCACTGTAATGTTTCTTGCTTTGCTTAATCTTTTAAAGGGTGTGTAGTAGCCCCAGTCATGAACTAGAACCTGACTGTGCTAGCTATTAAACAAACACAATAAAACAGATTGGCTGTGCCACAGTTATCTTAAGATTGCTTCTTTCAGTACTTTTGTTCTGGCTGGTGTTCTTGCTAATCTTATGTTAGGAAGAATCTTTACCTGGCAAAACTTATTTACTTTTTTACTTCCCCTTCAAAAAATCCATCTAGTAATCAATTACACTGTATGTCTTTTTCTTAAATCACCATCATCTTGGGACTCACTATTCCATTCTTGCCTCTGGTATTTTGTTGTCAATAACATTTCATGCATAATTATGAGAAAGTAAATTTCTAGGGCTAGGAATCTCATGTTCCTCTTTGTATATTCCCAGTCATTTTGATTCTCTTGAAAACCTTGTAGCAGCTCCAGGGATAAATAACTTATTGTAGTATAGAATTGGGCCACATTTGAAATGTCACATCTGCACCTTTCCCCTTTGAGGAAACTCAGATGAAAATCAAGCTCTGAGTTATGTACCTTTAGGCAGTTCTGTAATGGGACAAATTACAACAAATACAAACATGCCTTGAAGTTTCTTCTCTTTGAATAGAAACAAGCTTAAACCCTTTAAAATTTCTCAAGAATAACAATGACTTGCAGCATGTCTTTCATTGTCCTCCATGTGGTACTTCTTCCCAAGCAGCAACGGCATTAAAACAACCCAGTCTAGAATAAAACTGAAACACTAAACCGGGAGTTTTCTGGGTTTTTAGCTGGAAACACAACAAGCAATTGCTGTTCAACATCTGAATACAGAAGTCTGTAGCAAATCTCCCAGATGCAAATTCTTTTGCTGAAAGTCAACAACAAGCTTATATTAAAATTGAGGAGAAAACACATAAAATGGACAAGGCCAGAATCTTCAAATGGAATACTGCAGTTTCAGTTGTTCTCTATTTGTACCTTGCTTTTGTGAAGGCTTGAGGGAAAAGCACACGAAGAGCTTAATTTTGTCTGAGATGAAACTATTCTAATGTTCCATAGAAGCAAATCAATTTTGCAGTCACTGACTAATTGTGAATTAGTTCTGTCTGTTCTGCAAAAGAATTTCACTCCTAGTTTTGGCAGGTAAACTACTCAGTGAAATAATAACACCCAAGATGTCTTGGACAAGTTTTCTTAACCACGATAATCCCCCATTAATAATGGGAACAGTTAGGGTCAAGTATTACAAGAGAAAATGGAATGTCTCATTTCCTCAATTTTTTCTTACTGTTCTTATCACACCCTGAATGTAGACAATGAGCAAACCATAATTTATTATTGTTATTCATTTATTATGTCATTCCTCTTTTTCTGTGGTAGTGGGAGCCAAGCCATGGCTATGCCAGTCTGAACAAGTCTCAGCTTGACTGGAGTGATTCTGAAGATTCAGAATATGATACTCGCTCCTCATTGTAGATAGGGAGTAAAATATGCTTTATTGTTTTAACCTGGATGTTTATTGGCAATAGATCCCCTCACTGGTATTCATTTCAGCATACAGAAACAACCAAAGCAGCACAGTTTTCTAAGGACATATTTGGAAATGTTTAATACAATCATTTCCTTTAAAGAAAAAAGAGATCCCAGAAATGGCAGTAGATGTAAAGCTACTTTGGAGAATCAAATCAATTTCAGAATGTCGAATAAGCTTTAAAACCCTAGATAGCTAAATTTAATCTACATATTGCAACACCACAAGTGGTTCATCTGCCCATTAACTTTTTGCTGGTTAGTGTTGTCTCTTATTTCTTTGAAGTTACAACAATGTAATTTTGCAGCAGGGTTCATCCTCTTTTGAGACACACAGGACTATTCATCCTGCCTCTTGGTCTTATTGGAAGACACCGCCCAGTTCCACTCCTCCTAGGATCAGTTGTGACATGCCACCAGCTATCCTGTTTTTTTGTTTGGGTTTTTTTTTTCCTGTTTTCACAAGACTTTTCTCCATTAAGGGCATTGAGTTTTCCACAGCAGTCATATGTTGTTCAATTGTTTAAAGTAAAGCTCTGTCATTTGTGTTTCCTTTTCTTGAATGCCACTTCTGTTATTATATGCACCCTCTGATTAGCATTATAGACTGTATAGGACAGTAAAAAGCTTATGCTGTCCCAATTCTTTGTCTTGTCCCCTTAGTACTTTCCACTGCATGTGCACTGAGCTATACCTTCCCCAGTGATTTACTATTTTTGTCACAACTTCATGATTGTACAGGTCTGTTTTGCTCTACTGCAATTTGGAGGAGGATTTGTGTAACCAGGGTTTCCAAAGTTTTTCCTAGAGGCTTCCTAGAAGGTCCAGATTTTCCTCATATAAATTACTTTGGCACACAATCATAGTAGAGTCAGGGCTTATGTCTGGAAGGCGGACTGACAAGTTGAAAAAGCTTCTGGAAGTATTTCTCAATCTGCATCCCTAAGATGAATTCCTGGTTCCATTAAAATGAGTGACAAAACTTGAGCTTATTTAAACTGAATGGGACTTTTAGTTCCTAAAATGATGGCATCTTGGTATGACTTCACACACAGCTATTCTGCCTGTTTCTAGTACAGCAAGGGCTATTTTTATTTGTTTATGTAAGGGGAAGTTCAATAACATTTTGTGTCTTCTGGATAGCCAAGCCAAATCTCTGGAGCTACAGAAAGTAGCAGTTGGAGTACAGTTGGAGTATTTACTCCAGGTGACTAGTAACTATTAGAGCTAATTATAGAAGTAGGTTATGTTCGATTAAAGCATGGAGTTCCTGTTGCCTAGATCAATGCCAATTCAGTATTTCATGAGGCACTAATAAAATATTGGCTAATCCATGATGAAAGAGAGGTGAATGATAAATATTTTGTGCAGTGCAAAGCAAATACAATTAATCCCAGTTAGAAAATTCCTCAAAAATATTTATGAACTATTTTGAATCAGTATTGACACAAATGCATGTTGTCCAATCTTTTCCCTATTTGCAAGCTTGCAAAAAGGTCTGCAACTGAAATGTGATCTGAATGGGAAATAGCATATTAATGAAATAAATCCTTTAACAGAGAAGCCATAAGAGCTTTTACACAGTTTTGATTACATGTCTTATGAATATCTTTTCTTTTCTTTTTTTTTTTTTCTTTAAGCATGAAACTAAAAAGGAGTTGTGTGTCTAGATTTGAAGCTCTGTGCCACCCAGCCCGTGGTATAGGATCATGGGGATACCCATGATCACAACCCGACTCTAGATGCCCCTGTCTAGAATAATGCAGATTAGATGCAAATGAACAGATAGTGTAGCTGTTTTCACTGAAATGGAAATCTATCTGTTGTAATGTCAAAGGAAGAGATGGAGGTCTGAGGAGGCACTGTACTTGAGTATGCAGAAAAGATATTTTTCTGAATAATTTAACTGACACATCCTTCCTAAAACAGGATCTTTTACAGGAATTGGTAAATATGTTAGTGGAAGAAATATTGGGTTTGCTCTGGAATGTCTTGTTGGAAGTATTACTGCTTTCACTAGGACTACTGTAACTCATACAGCAGTGACATTACATGCTCTTAGATCTATATAATCTATATCACTGTCTCTATTACTTGAAATGTGAGTCAGCGGGTTACCCTTCAGGTCCTGGCTGTCTAAGGAAATGGAGTAACATGTTTCTCCTCACTTTTGTAGGATGTGGATAAAAGCTACTGAAGATAAATGAGGGCACAAGGTGCAAAAGATGGGAGAGACAGATTCCAGGTGGCTCTGGCTTGCTATCAGCTGGCTCAAACTGGATGACTGTCCTGGTGGGAAATAGACAGATCTTTGTTTTATGATTTAGCACACTCATGAGCTCCTGCAGGATAATGATATTTCATAACAATGCAATTTGTTAGCATCAATGTCCACTTAATGTTTATCTCATGGGTAATCTGAAGGCCACTTGTAAAATGGGGTTCTTTGGCTGAGTGGGGGTAGAAAGGTCCTCACCCAAATACCTCCAGACTTAAGTCTTCTTTCAGGCATCCCATGTAGAACAAACACAGAGCTACAGCAGGGGAGGCATGAGCCTCTGAAATAGACGTAAAGGCTGCTGATGTTTCTCCCAACCTCCAACAAAATTCCTGACTCATTTTGCTGACATCTTGTGTAGGATGAATTGCTTCGGGAAACTCCATCTGCCCACTCAATCTGTTATCACCAGCCTCAAGAAAAATATCTGGCAAGGCCGAATCTGGCAGTTTACCAAAAGCGACCATTTTTCTTTTCTATTTTTACTGAACATTTCCATTTCTCTCAGCAGGAACTGTATTCCATACTATGTTGACTACTGTATCAAAATACTGATACCAGCAGTATCTGAGATGTGTCACATTGAGTATAAAAGTAAAGAAAAATGTTTCTTTTTGTTTCATTTATACTATGACAGTAGCTGCATGCTTTGCCATTTCTGAATAAACAATAGCAGGTCAACAATAAAAAATACACAAACTGTTAGAACTTTAAGAAACAAATGATGGAGTTACAGTTAAAAACTTAACAATAAACACTAAGTCTCCCTCCAGTTAAACTGCATTTTTTGAGTGTGTTTTGTACAGTAAAGATCTCTAGCTCAGATGGTGACTCACTCCAGCTTCAGGAAGATGATGAGTCAACATCTCCCCGCCCATTAAGAAGGAGGAAAAACAAATGCAAACAGCTCCTACAATGAGTTGTAGCACAATGCCTTCATGTCAGATCACTCTGAAAGTAGAAACACAGGCCTGAAAGACAATGCAATTAAAAAAAAAAAAAGTGAAAAACTAACACAATGAAAATGGGATAATAGTCCAATTATTGAGAAAGCGTGTTAGAAAAAGGCGTCAAAGTGGGAGAGTGTTTTACTAAACACTTGTAACACACTGATTCCTACCCTTATAGGCCTGCAGTAAAAGCTGCTGTGCTAGATCTTCTTTACTGAGAAAACACCCCAAAACTTATAAAGATGCTCTAAGCCTGTGTAACCCAGCTTTCTAAGTTTTTCAGTATTTCAAAACACTCAGCTAGCTGCACTGGGCATATGCACAGATTTCCAGCTTTTCAGTATAAAAAGATTGTAATTGGCCATGCTCATTAATAGACAAGGGAAACAGTCCCAGAAAAAGTGTGTAAACAGAGGTTTTGGCCAACATCTGACATGGGTGAAATAAGACTGGTAGTGTCATACTGACATGGAGAAGGGCAGGAGGGCAGAAGTAATTTGAACTTCACGCATCATAATTAAACAAACAAACCCAAATACAACCTGACAGCTTGCTCGCAATATTGCTGTCAGCTGGTAGTCCCCTTCAGTTATTCAGCTTACTGAAAATATCTGAAATGCATTTGTCGAATAACATGCGAAACGTGCAGGAAAAAAAGGAAAGAACAACAGGCAGGGGAAAATTGCTGTCAGAGAGTCAGGGAAGCTGGGGGCTCCCTGGGGGCCAGGACTGTGGGAGAGGGTTCCCATGGGGGTTGGTAAGGCAGGGCCTGGCAGCCCCTCCTGTACCACACCCCAGCCAGGAGCAGGAGGTCCGGGGTGGGGGCAGGGGAGCACTGGGGGCAGCTCCAGCCCCAGGCATCAGGATGGAGATGGGGATGGGACAGAACAGGACGTTAGCCCACAGGTTGGGCAGTGCCAGCCCAGCTGCAAGGCAGCAGGGCAGTGGCTCAGGCAGGGGCCAAGTGCCGGGGCTGCAGCTGAAGGCAGGTCCCAGGGCAGGGAAGGCATGGCCACTGCCTCCCACAGCACTACTGGCAGCTCTCCCTTTGGCCCAGTGGGATGGGAACCCCCTCAGCTCTGCTGATCCTGAGCTTACCCCCAACATCTGCAGCTAAACCCTGTTGGGGGGGATGCATTTAGGGCCCCAACAACTTCTACAGAGCTACTTTAAACAGAGGAAGGCGTAAGCAATGCTGGATTGTGCGTGCAATGGTGTGCTACATTTGAAGAATTTGCAAGTGTCCCCTCTAATGCTACCCAGCAGTCTGTTCTCCTCCCTCCTCATTTTATTAATTGCTGCACTTGAGTTTCAAGGGCAGACTGCATTTCATGTGTGTTCATGAGAGGCAGATCAGCCATACTTCCTCATTCTGGGGGTACCAGTGTGTTGCAGCAGGTCCAGGTCAGCAGAAAGCAGGACAACAACCAGCTGGGAGGCCAATCTGCTAGTTGCAAACACTTCTGGATCAGGAAGTAGTATTTCTTCACTGGGCATCAAGTACTGGGCCAATCTGAGATGTTAGTGATACGCCCCATGGTGCTGTGCCATACGTGCTCTGGAAAATGTGTTTGGCCAGCTTGGTGAGGAAGTGCTTGCAGAAAACCACTTCTAGCAGGCTGGTGAACTCCCTCATCTTGTGCAAACCACTCTCACTTTGAACTTCAAAGTTTAATCTGAATGTTTTGACCTCTTTCTAATTATGTAGGTGCCAGCTATTGCCCTTCTATTAAGCCTGCCAGTTTCCAGGGTTTTTTTTTCCCCCAAAAAAAAAAAAAAAAAAAAAAGGGTATCAATATTAGCTTTTAGACATGTCTTATTCCTGGCACGTTGTATTTCTGCCACAGGATCATGTGCAGAAGAAGCAGAGCTAATAGCCACCAGAGTTCAGTGAAGAGTGGAAGCCACATCGACTTTTCACTCTTTTTTATCTCAAAGTTTCACTGAGCAAAGATATATTTTAATATATTCACTTTGAAGTTGTACCAGACATGTCAAAATGTGAAGGGAGTAACTCAAGTTTAGTTTTTTAACATTTTAATCTCATGATCCCAAAATATTCATGGCAAATTACTGCAGTGAGGGATGTCACCATGGTAGGGGAGGAGAGCTACCAAGGCATGCTCATTTGTTACCTTTTCCCTTCTGAAATCTGCTCCTTCTTTCTCCAGCACATAGTTTTGCAGTGACTTTTTTTTGTGTGGTTCTGTGTTTTGGACAGCATCCAGATTTAGCTGCTGCAAAGAGCAGATGGTTGCTGGGACTGTGGAAACACTCTGGTTGCTAGGTGGGGTCTCCCGCGCAGTGCTATAAAAGCATCCAGAACTCTTTGCTCCCTTACTCCTGACTGCTGCTCTGAAAAGTAGTATTTGTGAGGAAGAAGGTAGGTTTTTATAGTTTTCTGCTTTCTGTAGACATGACAAACTTTTAAAAATTTTATGCTCAATCTGTCAAGTGACCTAGTGCAATTTTCTGTGGGTTGGATTTGCTGGCAAGGGAAAATGGCTGTGGGCAGGAGAAATTCTTTCAGTTTTGAAATGTGTCATGTACGCGGAAAGACATGGACAACTGCTGCTTTTATTTAGTGCATGTAAGGAATTGGGAAAAAAAAAGCTTACAAGATTAAAAGCAACTTATTTGCAGTGGACAGTTTCCTATGCTTTCTCTTTGCCTTTGTAGTAGTCTGCTGTAGAAATCTGCAGTAAAACAGGCGTTCCTGGAAAACTAATGTGCTTTGTATGGAAACTTAAAAAAGGAAACAGCTGTTGTTACTTCACCAACAGTTTGCTGCTTTGGCACTGTGGAGGGGTCTTTGCTCATGAAAGTGACGAAAATGAGTCTTTTAGAAATGTAAGAGCAAAACCTTGTTATTGTGACTAAGAACTTAGTCAAATCCATGTAAGTAAGGGCTGTATCATCTGGGGGTTTTTCTGCTAAAACTTTCCACTGAATTTTCCAAGGATGAGATTGTTTTTCTTTCATATTTGGTAGACTTTGCAGTGTAAAATAAATTATTGTTTTAAATCTACTGCCCGTTTTTCAGATAGGGTGTAATGACCTTAATTTACATCAAGATCCTGGCAGCTAGCATTGGACAGTAACCAGAGATGATATATCTGATACGGTTCATGATACGGTTAAATAAGCATGGGGAAATGGTGTCACTTGACACAGTCTGTAGTGTAAAAGTCTAGTTTGTGTCTTTAAACATTTTCAATAAATATTGAATATTTTCTCAAAACTTAAATATTTGTGTATGTCCATTTGAAGGGTGCTTCTCCTGGGGACTGGGAGCCAGACAGAAAGCAACACTGCAGTAATTCTCGTGAAGCAATAGTTAGGGTTTTCAGTCTGGACTTCTGTTTGATTCTTCACTCCAGTTGCAATGTTGATCATTCCAAATGGGAATGATAAAATGCATAAAAATCACAATATTTTTCAAACTGAGTAATTTTAAGTTCTTGATCCTCCTTCCTTTTAAATGGGATGTCTACTCATTCCAGTTTGGGAAGTGGGACACATGGCCTGGACAATATTTTAGTAAACAGAGTAACTCTCAAATAGGTATTTGGTATGGAGTAACCAGAAGTGTCACACTTTTGTACAGTACCTTCTGTTTGCACCACTCTGTAGGTACATATATTTTTTCCTCTCCCTGTTCATAGACTTTGCCCTGAGCTCAAAAGTAGAGGAAAATATACAGCAGAAGGCCATCAGTTCTTCCAGTCCTTTTCATACTAAATTAAAATCATATTGTGACTGAATTTATCCCTCCTGGATCTAAGTATTGTTTACAAGAGCTGTCTGCATTTTAGACTGATGTGAGCCAAAGCATGGGGAGAGACCTCAACTCTGTCAGGGGGCCTGGCTGTCTTCCTAGATTCCAGTTTTCTTTTTTCTTATTAGCCATAGTTTCTTATAAAACAGGCAAACAGTTTTGTATGTAAGATGGTTTCTTAACTTTCTGAGCCAATTCAAGCAGAGTAAGGTCTTTAGCCCCTCTGAAGTGCCATTGCCTACTTTGACTTCTATTAAAACTGTTATTTGTTTGCTATATGGAAATAGATAAATTTGTATGCCAAAGTGTCTTTATTTCAAAAAGAAGGGAAAAAAACCCTTAGTTTTTAAGGCACAGAATTCCTTTATTGTATCTCTAATTTAAATTAGGATAGACATAAAGGTTTAGAGGCTGAATAAACCCAATTTAGTGTAGGCTAGCAGCCTTCTGCTCTAGTCATCCAGAAGAGCGGCAAAACCTTTAATGCTGCATGTGACCGGTGGGGATGGGGACAGGCAGAAGAAATGGAGATGTTAGCACTCCTCCCTGCAGCCAGCTCTCCCTGGGAAGTGTTGCTCTATCAACCAAAATGCAGCTTTGGTCCTACCTCTTCTCAGATCTGGTGCTGTGAGACTGAACTTGTTAAATGATTATACACTCCGTGAATCTATTAGTCGACAGACATATCTGTACATGTCACTGTTGGTGACTCAATACACCTAGCCTGGAGACTTTAAAATGTTTTTATTCTGCTGCATATGGCCTTTATATGTGCTGTTATAAAATACAGCAGAACTTCAGATACTATAGCAGTTCGTCTGGCCTCATATACTTCTGTCAATAAAGAATGGTACAGGAGTTAACTGTAACAGCTTTATAAAATGCTTGTTTTAATAGCAATGTAAGTATGCTTTTCTGATCCTCAATAAACGACATCTGCATAAAAGTTGGCCCTTAAAACCTACAAGCTATTCTGACCATTATTTACCCAGATGAGACCTACTCTAGGTAACATACAGATTCGGAGTCAGCTTCAGTTTTTCTAGCATCACAGGCAAAGCTGAGTTTTGTGCCCTCAGGGCTGAAGGAAGGGCACGAAAGTAAGAGTTTTCTGGGGAAGAGGGTGTGTAGGTGGCTTCTGCCTTGGCGAGGGTAGGGAAGGGTGGAGCTGAGTTGGAGGAGGACCGCGGGAAGTAGCTGTTGACAGCTGGATGTGGAAGTATATTTTACAGTTTTGCTATGAGGGCAAGAATCAGCTGGGCTACAGCTACAGTGCTGTGTCCTAGGTGTGTGTTGCTTTAAATGACTGCTTTTTGCCCTTCCTATGGGACACAGGGCCTAAGTAAGGTGTGTTTGCAGCATAAGCAACATCATTTTTTATGTGTATTGTAGTATGTGTATTGTGTATAAGATCTACATTATATGATCTATACCCCAAGACTGCAAGTAGCATCTTGTCACTTCACACTAGATTCAAGGACATTCCAGTTTATCCAGCAACATTATCTTCAGTTTATTGTTTATATGTGTTCTTTAAAATCAAGCCTTCCCTAGAGTTTGCTATGGAAGTATGTTTTTGGGGAAAGAAAAAATATCTATTTTGAGCAGACCAAAAAATACTTTATTTGATAAAACATCAATTTCTTCTCTCTGTTTCTATTAGCAAACAGATTATTTCTCACACCAAAGTTGTTATGAAGCAACCTATTCATTATTTTTGGGTGCTCAATGTCAAATCACAACACTGTTGGTCTTTTTTTCCATTTTACGTGGTATCTTATGGAAAAACTGGACTGATTTTCATTTTGATGGTAAAAACCCCAAATTAGTTTTGTTTTTTTTCCCTTCTTAAATGGTAATGGTCTATTCTTTTGTAGGAATTGTAGGAAATATGTAAGAAATAAGGAACAGTGTAGGTGAAACTGTCTGATTTTACTCATCTTCCTTTGGAAGGGGCTAGTTAAAGAAATTACCTGAGAGTATATTTAACAAGGGAATATCTTTTGCCTTAACATAACACACAAGAGCTCCAACTTCAGTAAATGATCAGACAAGAATACTTGTTTACCACTGAATTTAAACAGAATCAAATATTCAGTAAGCTAAATGGGCATAGCTGATACCTTAACTAATGGGGAAAGACAGACTTTAATTTGTTTCTGGTAACTTCACTTTGTAAGTCAATACTAATGCTTAGGTATTGCCATAGCAAATAAGCAAATAGTCCAGCCAGTTTACTGTTCTATTTCTAATCTAAAACTTCTGCAAGTAGCTAAGGGTGTAGGGGTGAGCAAGCAGTTGTGGAGGATTGTGTAACCTGCCAAACATAAATGTTACCTGCTTCCAATAGAACAGACCAATTACTGTTTGGGAAGCTAACGCCTCTGTATCATATTTCAAGAGAAAGGATTTTGAGAGTGGGAAACCTTGAGTTGCACTGGTGCTGAAAATGATTAAAAATGGTTTGTAACTTGATGAAAAATGGTTTGTAACTTGATGCATCTCTTCCCAGAAACTCTGTCAACATGGCTATGGTATCAGAATTTCTGAAACAGGCATGGTTCATGGAAAATCAGGAGCAGGAATGTATTGTAAGTATTATCACCTTTTGAGAGCATCATGCTTATTTTCAAGTACTTTTAGAAGTGATTTACAGGCTTAGGCCACCAAACGTCTTTCATATACTCAAACGGAGGACAAACAATGGCAAAACTGCAGTGAATTAGAACTGGAACCCAATTTTATTGCAGCATATAATCTAATGTAATCTAATAACCTATTAAGTCTTCTATCAGATGAAAAATTACTCTTATTTGCACAAATCAGTCTAGTTATCAATTCCTAGGCAGAACTAGTTACTGTAATGAAATTGTAATTCCCAGTGGCTAATCACTGATTCACTCAAGTAGTCCTCTTTAAAGTAGTAATCTGAGGCACAGGTGTGTGAATGTGTAAGAACGTGTTCAGAAGACGTACATGAGACTTGTAAGCTGAAGTACAGGAAGCCATGAGTTGGAGCCCAGGAATGTAAAGGAGGAACTAAAGTCACTATTGTATGTCCTAGTTTTTATATCATATATTATGCTTATGGCGGAAAGAGTCATGGTTTGTAATAAACCAACTCAGATGATCAGTACTGATACTGTTTAGAAGGGAGGCTTATGGTGGTGAGAAGTCAAGAGTTATTGCACTAGGATGACGTGGAGAGTCTTTGCGGTAATGAAGTTGATTAAGATACTGAAATGACTGTCAGCAGAGGTAAAGCAGTACACTGTGATGTCCCAGGAGATCCTGAAAGAACTTTCATATTGAAAAAAATTGAATATAGGGGGCAAATTTCAGTAAATAAAGTTTTCTGCTCTGGACCTTTTTGGATTTTGTAATTTTGATTCCACAACATTTTCTGCATAAACCTTTGGCTCCACCATCCTATTCCCTTTGCACTTCCAGGATTCTGAGTCATTCTGGTTGTGGTGGTTACAGACAGTTTTCTATTGCTAGTTGATAAGTTTGTCATGGAAACCACTATACAAAGACTAACCTGGTGTGCCTAGGAAACAGGCAGTGAACAAGTCCCATTCCTCTGTTGTCTTATCACCCAAGTCACAGTGATTTTTTCAAAAGTATGCAAGACACTGCTTTAAGTATGCAGTCCCCATGCTGTCTTACAACTCCTAGTGATACAATTGTGTAGGGAGTTGAATATTTAATTATCAGATGTTAGAAGTGTACAAAATTCAATACAGAATGCTGTATGTAAAACATGTATCCATAAGACCTTGCCATTTCTATTGTGATATTTAACTTTAGCAGCAAAGGATTTAAAAAAAATAAAATAATGAGTTGTTGAAAAAGGAGAAAGAGTATAGGTGATTCTGAAAAAGTTTAGCTAAACTACTGGGGATTTTTTAATAAAAAACTATATAAAAATATATAAATATTTATATATATATATATAAAAATATATAAACTAATGGGAATTTCATATAAATATTGCATCCAAGAATCTTGGGACATTTCATAGCTTCTGTAAAAGAAGTAGGCTTTGGCTAGGTAGTGCTGTTGGGTTATAGGCCCTACCAGTAACTTGATTTGTCATGTAGCTGACTTAGGGCAAGCCACACAACCTGTCATGTAGTGGAATTCATCATCCCTCGTTATTCCCAGAGCCCTTTAGATGCTGTCTAGGGAGTGTCCATCTAGGAGTGGACTCACCAAAGACAGCCAGTAGATAATGTCTGTGAAGAAAGTGTGGCTTATGTCTCAAGTTTCAAAGAAGTTGGGTAACAGTTCACTTCCTTGTAGGATTAGGCTTGAACTCTTCTCCAAGTTCTTGCATGCAAGAAGTGCTTGTAGCCTTAGAAATGGATCAGCTGAGAAGTCACTTAATGTGATGAAGATTCAATTTGTGTAAGATAAGCAAAGAAATCAGTAGCACTTTACTGGCAGTGTCTGTAGGATATACTTGTGGTTTCAGAGCCTTTAAAATTTGGACATAATTGCTTAACGTGACAGTTAAAAAGTATTTTCCTGTGGAATCCAACTTACTCTGAGAAATAGGTCTTCAGGTACCTGAAGAAATATATGAAGTACTTTCTGTTTAATATAAGAGGTGTAAAAGGAATAGATCCAATGCATATCCATTACTGAGCCTGTTTAGTTCTCTGTAGTTACAAAACTTTGTATGTTCCTTGATAGTCCTATAATAGGCAGTACCAAATACACGGTTTATTTAGTCATCTAAAACTGCTTCTTTGCAAAAATATTCTTTGGAATGAGCAATTTTTTTTTTTTTTTCCCTGTGCAGAAAAGTTCAAAAGGTGGCCATGGAGTACAGTCATACCCTAACTTCGATCCATCAGCTGATGTTGTTGCTTTGGACAAAGCTATTACTGTAAAGGGTAGGAGTAGTAAATATTTTACCTGCTACATTAGGACTCTTCCTTATGAAATTTTGAGAATAGTACTGAATAAAATACCAGAGTGAGAGGCAATGGCAAGAAGGAAAGGTGCGTCTGTTTTTAAAAGCTTGGCAATACATTAAATTATGCCACTTGGTAAAGAATTTCTTTCTCTTGATATCCTGATGTTGTATTAGGATTTCAGACCTTAATACTACATTAAAGTTCTTGAATATGTTGAAGGAAGGTTGTAAAAATTTAATTTCTAGAGAATAAAAAAATATTATAACATATCATACTTTTACTTTTTGATTTGATTTCCATAAAATCCCTACAAGAGGCAGTGAATATGCTGACAATGTAGTGTATGCTTCTATTGGGCTTCTCTCTTTTAATGAAATCACATTTGGCACTTTGCCTGTGCTTCGAAACCTTTTTCAATTTGACTTTCTGAAATTAAATGAGTGTGCCATCTAACTCTTTTTTTTTTTTTTAGTTATTTGGTAGCGTAAGTTCTTCACTCAGAACACTTTAAAACTTTCTATGTGAAACTGCAGATACATAGGTTTCTGTATTCTGTGGGAATCTATTTATTTGGTTTCTTCCTACATCACTAATTGTAAGTCAGTAGATGATTACGTTTTTTCTGTTGGTTAAACTTCAGTGTGTCAAGAAATCAAAATAAGACATAAAGCAAATAACAACAACAAAAAAAATTTATTATTTGGCTAAATGATGCACTAATATAGTGGAAATATTAGATGTTTTGTTGTTTGGTGACTCATAGGTGTGGATGAAGCCACCATCATTGACATCTTGACTAAAAGAACAAATGCTCAGCGTCAGCAGATCAAAGCTGCCTATCAGCAGGCTAAAGGAAAGGTAAAGTATATTCATTCAGGCCAAGCTTAAATTTACACCTAGAATATCAATGTTGCTCCTGGCTCAGATGATACATACAGCTTTAGCTTCATAGAACAAAAAATTACAGTCTTCTGCCTTCTGTAGTTTGTGAAAACCATGACAGAGTGATAATACTCTGCAACTACATTGCCAGTTCTGAGCCTTTGAATAAGGTCGCCACTGTTTTGAAATAAAAGGAAAGATTTTGAAGTTCTGACTTTCCAGCCTTTGAATGACCTAGAGATCCTTTAAATCACTAAATCACTGGGAGTGCAGAAATTTCACTACCACATGGGACACAGTCAGCTGAGAGAAAGGGACGGATAGAGAAGGGGACTTGGAGGCATCTCTCCAAATATTTAAGTCCAGATAGAATACTAAATAGGATAGGAAAGTTGTAGGACCATAACACTGTTCCACAAGTGTACCGACACTGGTATAGGGATGGATGTACAGGGGCAGTGTTATTCTACCTCTGAGTGGTAAAACTGCTAGTCCCTGCAACTGAGAAGCTTGGAAATTACTGCATGTTTCTGGAAAAGGTTTTAATTGCTCTCTCTTTTCTCTATAACAAATTTTCTCCATTTGAACCTGTAACTCTATATTGAAATTACAATTGCACAGTTGGCATACCAGTTACAGAGCATTTGCTCCCTGGAAAGTGATTCCTCTGAGTATAACTTTTAAAGGCCAATTTAGAAAATAAGTCTAATATCTTATTTTAGCCTAGATTTCCTGTTTCCATTCAGGAAACCTCACCTGTGGTTTTCACAGCTGTCTCTGCCCTCAGAGGTAGCTCCATCCTTGCAATGACATTTTTTAAAGACCTAAATTAAAATATAACTTCAAAGACATAGGGAGACTAATGCTGTTGGATTATTAGATACCCTTGTTCCTGGCACACTGCCAAAAGCTGAATAGAACTAACTATGGACATAGTGCTTACTTCTGAAATAATCTTGTTGTTTTAGGTATCCTGACAAAGTAGGTTGACCTTCTCACTCTTGCAGCCACAACCTGGACACATACTTGGTAGAAAACAGGGCTGTAACTTTTAATGTAACAAAGTAGAGTACTGAGCATTTCCAGATAGGAGACAGAATAAATCACATTGGGGTTATTTTTGAATTTAAATTTTGGTCAAATTAGAATATAGCCCAAATCTTAACTTCAGGACTTGCAGTTTTGTGTAGGGCGATATTACACTATGTCCACAGAGTTTCCACTGCATATTCAGTATCCTTTATGCAATAAATGGATGAATTGAGATATTACCCAGATAAGCAACTTAGTCATAATCATAACAGCAATATAGTATTACCTTCTCTTAAAAAAAAGAAGCCTGTTTTGAGTCTTCTTCTGATACTGTAAATAGGTGAATATGGCTGAACTGCAATGTGTGAATGCATTCCTGAATACTTAGTGAAAAACCCTGACACTTTGATTAACATAAAAGTGACAAATAAAAAATTTCAAGTAGGGCTTTGTAATTCTTTCTAGTAGTTAAAAGAATGATGTAGACTAAGATTCATCAGACATCAGACTAATTTCTGGACTGTAGCAGAACAGCAGCTTTTTACCATTCATTAGCTTAGTGTGTTTCTTATTCTTGCTGTCACAGAGTCTGGAAGAAGCCTTGAAAAAAGTTTTGAAAAGCCACCTGGAAGATGTTGTTGTAGCTCTGCTCAAAACTCCAGCTCAGTTTGATGCTGAGGAATTAAGAGCCTCTATGAAGGTAAGGCAAAAATTGAGAAAAACTTTCCTAAGTAACATAAATAATTTTCAGGGCCTGTAAATGACACTGGACTTGGATTTCAAAGCTTGCATATTGTCTTCCTTTTAACCCCATTTTGTAAAATAAATCTGTACTGGTAATCCCAGTTCTGAGAACAAGACCCAGCAATCTCCACTGAATTTCAGGGTTGGAGGAGATTCTTTAGTGAGAATGAACTCTTTCTGCCTTCTGAAAAGTGGTTGCTGATGTAAGTGGTAGAAAGCCATAGTGTTTATATACATGTTTATGTAAGAAAAAACAAAAAGGGAAAGGGGTATTTTTCTTCATAAATTTTACATTCCTATCTTTTACGTGCACTGCTTAGTCCTTTTAGCACTTTTTTGGGGTATCAATGATATTAAATGTGATAAAAAATTAATTCCACAAGAGCTGAAATAACAATTTTGTATGGAAGCACAATGTTTTTCTTTTTTCTTTCTTGCTCAATGTGGGGCCTTCAAAGAAAAGTCCATGATTGTCATCTCTATTTCTGTTCCTCTAAATTTTAAATTTGCTGTATCAAATAACATTCTTAAAAATTCAATCCCTTTTATCAGGGGCTTGGAACTGATGAAGATACCTTAATCGAGATTCTGGCCTCAAGAAACAACAGAGAGATCAGAGAAGCCAGCAGATACTACAAAGAAGGTAAGTCAGAGCAAGAAAGAAGTATTAATGGTATAACATACATACAATATAGCAGACACTTTACAGTCACAGCCCCACTTCTCAATATGAGAAGCTGAGATGACATTGGAGGAGGCCAAGTGAAGCTTCACATAAGATTAAAAGAGTTGCAGGGGAGGGAGGTTATACTGACTTTTCCTGACTTACGTAGATCTCAATACAGAAGGAAAAGGCACACCATCACTGCCAGAAATGCAGATATCTCAGGGAATGGGTCATGCATTTAGATGCTTTCTAGAACGCAAGCAAAACCCAGCTGCTTTTCTTCATTTCTAATGAAGCCTTGGCTGACTCGTTAAGATCTTACAGGGCTTGAAAGAAAAGCTTTTTGAGTTAGCAACACAGATAACATTAGCAGTGGGAGCAAACAGTGGAATAAAGGGGGAAAATCTCTGAAGAGGTAACTAAAATGTAATGTGGTATCTCTTATATATGAAGAGTTTACTGCAGTCAATCAGTGTTGTTTAATTAAATCATGTTTTCTGAGATTATAGACTAACTTTTCCAAGAGATTTCCATTCAAATAGTCTCAGTTAGAAGCCCAAATTAATAGTTTTATTTTTTCAGAAAAGTTTTGTGATTGAGTTCAGTGCTGATAAGAACAACTAGAAATAATATTGAAAGAAAAATGGCTCAGAAAAACTTTCAAGCTTTTTTTGTACTTCACAAGCAAGAGGCCAAGACAATGCCACCCAAAAGACCTTAGAGAAGGACTTTTTCAGCAGATTTTGGATTTAGCCTCCAATTTCACAGCACATCTCAGGGATTAGATGATGTGTTACAAATATACCCCTTCTCTTGAAGTTAAATGAGAGAAAGTAAGAAAACTGTATTTCTAGTGGGCATATCTAAGTGGGAAATTAAGAAAAGGCTGAAAAAATCATATAATCATGGAATGGTTTGGGTTGGAAGGGACCTTTAAACATCATCTAGTCAACCTAGTTGGTAACTTTAAAACAAACTACAAATACTTTTTCTTTTGATTTCAGTTCTGAAGAGAGATCTGACACAAGACATTATCTCTGACACATCTGGAGACTTTCAGAAGGCTTTGGTTGCTCTAGCCAAGGTATGCTGTGCTTAAGCATTTTGAGTGACATTTTCTGTAATAAAAAATCAATGTTGTCAAGACTCTTTATGTAATATTTATTTCCTTGCATTATTTTTACTTATTTATCTGTCCCAGTTTCAGCTGGTATAGAGTTAATTTTCTTTCTAGTAGCTGGTACGGTGCTATGTTTTGAGTTCAGTATGTGAAGAATGTTGATAACACACTGATGTTTTCAGTTGTTGCTGAGCAGTGTTCATACTAAGTCAAGGATTTTTCAGCTTCTCATGCCCAGCCAGCAAGAAGGCTGGAGGGGCACAAGAAGTTGGGAGGGGGGACAGCTGACCCAAACTGGCTAAAGGGGTATTCCATACCACATGATGTCATGCCTAGTATATAAACTGGGGGAGGTTGGCCTGGGGGGGGCAGCTCGGGAAGTAACCGAGCATTGGTCGGCGAGTGGTGAGTAATTGCATTGTGCATCACTTGTTTTGTATATTCCAATCCTTTTATTATTGCTGTCATTTTATTATTGTTTTTGTTATCATTATTAGTTTCTTCCTTTCTGTTCTACTAAACTGTTCTTATCTCAACTCAGGAGTTTTACTTTTTTTTTTTTTCCCAGTTCTTTCCCCCTTCCCAACGAGTGACCAGCTTTGTGGTGTTTAGTTACTGGCTGGAGTTAAACCATGACAATATCTTAGACCATATGAAAATGTTCTTAAAAAGCTATAATGACATTTTATCTCAAATGCATTTTAAAAAACAGTGATGTTTATTATTGTTTATCAGCTATGGTTTTAAGATTTTTTTTTGTTGTTGTGGTAACTGTCTGTAAGCACTTGAAAAAACAACAGACATAATGTCATGTCAATTGACTAGAAATAGAAAAAGAAGAAATACTTACAGTTAAAGAAATAAACTTTTTGTCTTGCTGTTAAAATATGTTTCTAGTAGTTAGATAATGGGACAGGGAGCTAACAAGTAGACAAAGTGTTTTGTGAATTTATGTTCAAAAGCAGAGTAAATTAAACACTGGAGCTGCCCAATAAAAAGACCTTTTTAAAATGCATAAATATTTGATTCTGTGATTGTTGAGTACAGATATATAAAGCTTGTACATTTTATTATATATCCCTGTGCATGGTTTTTCTTTTCGGTTTTTGGTTTAAAATCAACTTGAATGGAGTCTATTGAATGGTCATCAGGGAGCAAATCACAGCTTCTAAGCCTCTAACTTCACATTAAGTAACAATATGTCCTGTGGATTTTAATGCAGGACTTCAAAAATAAGTTCCTGATGGCCTTAGAAACATAAGCTCTGATTGATTACAAATACAATAGCTTTATTCAAAGAATGATTGACATAACTGTATCTATCTGCAATTGTGTATTAAGTTAGGTATGAGAATAGTAGGGCAGAACTCTAAAATGCTGAATTTTGGTGAACTGAATGACTTTGAAACTGAATGATTTTGAGTACCAATGAAATTTTATTTATTTATTTATTTACGTAGGCTGACCGATCTGAAGATTCTTATGTGAATGATGAGCTTGCTGACAACGATGCCAGGGTAAGATCATACTTGGCACTCTGCAGAGCTTCTTCATCTGATTTACTTGAGATTAACAAACTTTGGCTGCAAATGTTCTACCTGAATTTTGTGCACTGCAGACCTAACAGAGATTTGTATGTTATGTAGCAAACTTTTCTGAGGTGATACTATTTTACAAAGTTCACTTAAGCTTCCCTATCTGAAGGAAATCAAATCTTCACCCTAATATCTAGCTTCAGAAACATTTCTGAAAGACCTCTTCTAGTTCATGTAAAGTGTGCAGAGTATTTGAAGTAGAGGTCAAGAATTGGAGAAATTAGACACAATCTTCCTTTTGTTTATAACACAGTTCTTGAATTGAGGGATAAGGGTGTACCCATGAAAGTGCAGAACCAGCTACCATATCTTGACCAGCGTGAACCCTGCAGCATGTTAGCTATAGCTATTGCTTTACAGTGATGAACCTGTCAAGATTACTGGGTAAACCTCACAGTCATTTTCTGAATAATTCTAAAATAAACAACTGAACTTTCCCTTATTTCTTTCACCATTAGTATGAATCTTGGTAAACTTTAGCTGTCTTTTCTGAGTCTTCACCTTTAAAATATTACATCACTTTTGCAATTTAAATGTAGATTGGCTTTAAATTGATTTTTTAATAATGCAACCAAGAGAAGGCCATTGAGCAATACTGCTTTTATTCCTGCTTCAGAAGGAGTTTAGTTTTGTCATCAGCCCTGGATATGAAAGGTCGGTGAATTAATACTCTGTTTAAGCTTAGAAGTTCAACACTATTTCTCTTGCTGTAACAAGAGCATTGTTAAATGTTCTTTGCTGTTGTGCGGAGGTCTTTATTACTTCTAGAGAGGTTTGAGGAGGTGAGGAAAATAAGGAGACTGATTTGGTTCTTACTTTCCATTAAAATCACTGCTGGAGAGACATGGAGTACTTGCTGCCTAGGCTTCTCCTTCACATTTGTCCAGTTAGTATCAGAAACAATTTTGTTTGTCTGAAGAAAGCCTAGCAGTCCTAAACTCCCATGCAGACCGTAAAGATATCATGATATATGAAAAATATCTTCATTGAAGTATGTAATATACCCAGGAGAGCGAGATGGTGATCATAAAATGTCTGAAAATATGTTTTCTAGCTGCATAGTGTTCTCTAGGTACTATTATGACATAAGTGAAGTATGAAGTATTACTTGATAGAGCTAGAATTAGTTTGAGGTTGTGTAGAATTTTGTTATGGATTGTGTTAAGGGCGAGAATTCATTACTGATAAGCAATGGACTACCTTTGGCTGGTAGCCTCAGAAGTACAGTATTTCTGTTTTATTACACTGATGTTAACTCTACTACTTTCTTTTCTTTATGACAGGTCTTGTATGAAGCAGGAGAGAAAAGGAAAGGAACAGATATTGATGTCTTTATTACTGTTCTTACTGCAAGAAGCTACCCACATCTCCGAAGGGGTATGTTGGATGAAACTTTGTGCTTCACTTGAATGGTATTTTGCACATGGCCTGCTCATGAACTCAGAGAAGGTATAGATTATCAAGGACTGACTCTGACTGCTACACAGGTCTTTGTAATTGGACACATGCTTGCTGACTAAGGGTGCAGTTGGCAGCTTGGCTGTTCTTTCCATACTAGTAATGAGAAATATCATTTAGGTTGTTAACATAACCATTACCATGAAGTCTCGCATGGCTAGTGATCACAAGGACAAGGGATCAGTGTGGTAAGGGTTCTGAATGCTCCCAACATG
The DNA here is from genome assembly GCF_000737465.1 of Haliaeetus leucocephalus. Taxonomy (NCBI): domain Eukaryota; kingdom Metazoa; phylum Chordata; class Aves; order Accipitriformes; family Accipitridae; genus Haliaeetus; species Haliaeetus leucocephalus. Next base: position 1,542,836 of record NW_010972687.1, on the reverse strand, counting down.
GTCTTGCTTCTCAGCCAGTTTGCCCTGGGTACAGGGATAGCATCTAATATCACAGGTTCTGGTGGAGTCATTGGACTACCTCTATCCTTACCAATGGGAACATGAACTTTACCATCCTAACAAAGTTCCATTCCTTATGCTGACTCCACCAGTCCATCCCGTAACACTGCTTTTTACACTGTGGTGGCTGAAGAAAATGAGAAAGATGGCCTACAATCAGTCATCTGTGTGCACTGCTGCAGCAGTGAGGGCAGAATAAGGCAGAGGCAATGCAGGGAGAATACTATACTTTCATCACTATTCACTGAGTTTTCTTCCCTTATTTAGTCTTTCAGAAATATACCAAATACAGCAAGCATGACATGAACAAGGTACTGGATTTGGAGCTGAAAGGTGATATTGAGAACTGCCTGACTGCCCTTGGTAAGTGGTTCTGGAGATTGTAACCTACTATATATACTGACCATATGGAAACCTACCTTCTACTTGTTGTACTTGCTCTGATAGGAAACCATTCTAGGCTTACTTTGCTTCATTGAGAAACTTGCTAAATAATACTGTGGAAAATTTAGTCTGAACATAGTGATTTAGTTGAGTTATTTAAAGCCAGCTAAAGTTGATGAATACGTAGAAATACCTCTCCTGCTATGTAGAATGCTCTTTTAATTGATTAATGTCATGTGTCATCGTGTGACACATGATGATGTGTCATCAACATAGAAAGACCTTTACAAGAAGTCAATATGCAAAAAGAGCTGTCAAAACAGGCACAATTTGTATCAAAAATCCATGGTTTTAAACTTGTCTTCAAAAAACCAAAACCAAAACCACCCGTCTCTAAATTTTGTTTTTCAAAGATGTTTATAATATATGATTGTTAAAAATATAACAAATTTCCTTCTGCAGTTTTTTTCAAGAAAATGTTCTTATAAGGTTCTTGATAAAGGTGCATATTGAGTGTCTTAATGTTACTGTTCCTCATGAACAATAAGGCGAGGCAGTGACTCACTTAAATCACTCTTATTAGTGGACCAGGGATGGAATCAGGAGCCAGACACCCATCTTGTTCTCAGCTTTTGTATCACAGTCAAGCGTGCTTTGGATAAAAGAATGAGTCCCATCAGATCCCTCTTAATGCCAGAAGTGGAGGGCAAAAACTTAGTATAACTTGGTTTACAAAGCATCAGATCATAACCTCCAGTTCTGCTGTAGAAGACACAAATGCTTTCACATTTTCTTTTTGGGAATGGCAACATCTATCTTGTTTTGTGGCAATAAACTAGGAAGCAAAGTCTTGTCTTCACAGTAACTATTCTCTCTGACCAAATTGCTTTCTGAATAGGCCGACAAAAGGAACTGCTACTTTTCCCATATTTTGAAGACAGGTAACAAAAAAGTAGATAAATAGGATATGCTGATAGGAACACTGAAACTGCTTTTTAAGTGTTTTCTTTCCATACTTCTGCCTTTTTTTACTTGTTACATATATAACAGATGTGACCTGATCTCATTGTTTTGTTACAGTGAAGTGTGCCACAAGCAAGCCAGCCTTCTTTGCTGAAAAACTCCACTGGGCGATGAAGGTAACCTAAAGAAAGAACTTGTCTTTGTAAACTTGGGTGCTTTGTAAGCTGAAATATAACAAGCTAGCTAGAGCTTTTTAAGCCCTTTGTGTGATGAAAAGGGACTGCAGAAGGAAATTCAGTGTATTTCTATCACTCCTTCAGTTCTTTCCTTTGAAACTTCTGAGTGTCTTTTCATAGGAGGAGTTCTCTGTTTGCTATAGTGTGTTCAGGAAAGCATCTGTCCTTCCACACATACATCTTTTACTCTAGACAGTGACAGAAAGCTAACTGGAACTTTTCTTTTCATGAAACAAGAAAAACACTAGTGAAAAGTAAATAGGAAAGTATATTACAGATCTGGACAAGAACCTTGTAGAAGCCTAATCTTTGACAAGACATCCATGGTTCTGGAAAATTTGGAACCTGAGTTGAGTGAGGCAGCTGGAGATCCTGAAACAGTCTAGAATGCAGGCATTTTCATAACTCCTGTGATGTGGGTAGGAGCAGTATGTGAAAAATTGAGTGAAACATTGTGAAAATACAGTTCATTGCACTATTACAAATAATAAAATGTGGCAGTGAAGTCTAGGTTGTCTCTGGTGTCTAGCAAGCACAGTGAAGGACATCCCTCTTTTTAGGAAACAGCTAAAAGAAATGCATAAAAAAAATCCGGGGGTGGAGGTAGTTTGTCAGAAGTGAATTGTGCTCATAGGGAACAGAAGGGGGATATGAGAGGATGCCCTTATGAGACATCTTAAAGGAATAGGACGTGGGCACAAAGTCTGATGGATTAACACACAGAACCTTGATTTAAAATGTTTCAATGACATAAGTAGCCTCTTTTTTCTTTTTTTTTGGTCTCTTTTCCTTTTTTTCTTTCTTTTTTCTTTTTCCTTTCTTCTTTTTTTTTTCTTTTTCCTTCTTTCTTTTTAATTTTTTTTTTTCCTTTTTTCTCTTTTCCTTTTTCTTTTAACAGGGCTTAGGGACACGGCACAAAGAGCTCATCAGAATCATGGTTTCACGACATGAAGTGGATATGAATGAGATCAAAGGCTATTACAAGAGGCTGTATGGCACTTCTCTCCGCCAAGCCATTATGGTAGGTTTTCTCTCAGGTGACATATGGAATGCAAAACAATGAAATGATTTTGGAAGTCCAGTAAGGGTTTGTTAACTCTTCTGCTCCTCAGTCACCATTCATCCTGAGTAACTCATTGTAGCTGAGTAACTCATGTTCCCAATGACCCACATGCTGGTAGAACTAATTCATTTTCTGGGGCAATGTTTTTGCCACAAAAGCTATAGCAATTTGTTAGTAGTGGTACATGTCTCAGCATATCATCTTACAGTAGAAGCCAGGAGCTGAATGGAGACTACAGTATCCCCACGTTACTGTACTTGGGCAGATATAAGGTGCATTGGCAGGAGACTGGAGGTGATTGCACTGGCAGCTCTATGGGAGATATTTGATATAGCTGGCTACTGGTTTTTAACATTTGAGGTACTCATGCAGATAGCTTGTTCACTTCACATTTATTTGGCCTGCTTTCCAGGTGACTTAAGTAAGTGTGTTAAACTAACAAAAATGTCTTCTTAAAGGGGACAGACTACCCAATGTATTTTCCAGAAAATGTAAACCAGTGAGGGCTTTGAAGAAAGCTGAACTTGCAAAGCAGCTTTGTGAAGGCTAGTAGACCACCAGTAAAAAAAAAAATCTTGATTGGAGTAGAAACATACTCCCTACATGTATCAAAATGCCTTTTTGATTTTTATTGGTGTCTGCTACTTTTTCAGTTAGGTGCCAAAGATCACTTTTATTCTTCCCATGAGAGTGTGTGATCTGTAAACTACATCATCTCATCGTGTTCCATAGTGATGATTGCATCCAAATGGCTTGAAGTGTAGCTTGGCTACACTAAACAATTCATAATATCTCTGTAAAGTAGGTTTAAATTTGAGAAAACATAGCATGTAATAATTACATTGCATACTTAATGCATATTATCCACCTTTTCCAGGCTGAGTAAGTGATCCTATAGTGAATATAGTATCACTGTACTATTAGCTTGTGTTTGAGATAACCCTAGATGCAATGTGTATTGTGTTTTAGTATTAATGAACAATGGACATCACTGGTCAAGGAAGGCATTTACACTTTATCTAGAGAAGAAAAGCTCCTGGGTGGATAGAAATCTCTGTGCTTCTCTTCTTTATTTATATATATATTTTTTATATATATATATTTATAAAAAATCCCAGGATTTTTATTGGCCTTGCCTACCTCTGCTTCAGTCTGGAAATACATGTGTTTATTTCCAGGTCATATGAATAACTTCAGTGAGGGTGCTCAATTCAAGCTCAGTCTGTGGCTAACACGTGTGTTACCAAGTGATTAATTTATTTAGTTGAAGGACTAATGTTTGGTACATGTATATTGAATGCTTACTGAAATTTATTTCACTTGAGACCATTATCCTAACAACTGTGGGGTTTTTTGTACTTAAATTGACAGGATGAACTCAAAGGGGATTATGAAAACATCCTGGTGGCTTTATGTGGAAGTGATAACTAAGTTTCATGGTCCTGCAATGCACTCAAGCCCTGTTGCCGAAGGTCTTTATATTTGCCTCAGCTGTCTATATAAAATACAGGCTTTACACAGTGAGGTTTCTGTGGAATGGTACTTAGTCTGTATGTGTTATGCTGAAAACCTGTAACCTGGAATGTATTTTTCCAGTACCTTTATTGTGAATGGTATTAATATCTCATGTTGCCATTATTCACCTGAAGTTAAAGAATGCCTAGACGTTTCTATTTTCTTGATTAATCATGAAAAAGGTAAAGTTTTCATGTATGCTAAGCAAATAAATTTTTAAAAATAAAATTAACCCATGTGTAACTTTGCATGTCCTTTGTTGCATTTCTGCATTTAATTTCAAGCTGTCTACATACAATGCATGAGAAAAAAATCAGTAAATAAATTAAATAATAAAAAAATAATGTAGCAATATCAGACAGTATAGCTGAGCCTATGCCTTTCCATTTCACTTCACCCAGGATTTATGTAAGCCAGATGTAAGAAAAATAACTAAAGAAAACTTCTTAAAAAAAATTAACAATATAAAAAAGCTAACGATATCTCTGTCATGTTCTTTTTAATTGAAATTCCAGAGTAAATAAACCTGTTACGTTTTGTACATAGGAAAACAAAAGGAAAAAAAAGGAATTGAAAAAACTCTTCATATCCCATGTAGGACTTTTATCTTTTTCCTGATGATTATGTAAATTTTTTGTATTGTCTCCAAAGTGAAAAAACTACTATCACTACCTCTGTTTTGGACAGAATTCATGCTTGGCATTACTGTCCCAATTGTGCCAGATGCTGTACAAATGAGTTAATTGTAGCCCTCAGGTGCACTGGTGGAATTAATCATTACTTCTTGGTTCTTTGTTACATGCAAACACTGCTGGCCTTTGTTATGATGGCCTCCAATTACTCATTTGAACAACAGCATGCTAAACTATTGGGAAATCAAAGGTCATCTTGGCTAATTTGTGTTAAACATTGCAGGCCCTCTGCTTCACATTGGGGTTGTCTAGGATAACAGAACTAGGTGTCTGGAAAAGGAGAAGTCTTACTGTAGAAGTAACATTGGCATTGCTAGAGCTGGAGTGAAAATTCCTATGTGACTTTCAGAGGGCCAAGTTTTGATCTACACCAATTATTTTCCAAGATCTGTAGTTCCAACCCTACCATAGTTTACTTTGTTGGTAATCTTTATTGTCCTCATAGAATAAGTGGAAGGGAGAGATTCCAATCAAAGAAGTTTATGGGACATATACATGATTGCCATCAATTAAAACAGAAAAATAAACAAGCGGACATATGCACAGAGATCATGTGCTGAGGGATCTGTTTTATCAAATGACTAGCTTCAGAGTAAACAAAGCCAAATCACCTTGTATATTTTGAGTGTGGCACTAGCAAAAGATGCATTTTCTTAAGTGGTAGATGTCAGGAGAATGCAATTCTCCATTCATTTAGTCCATATAATGATGAGTTGGAAAGGTTGACTGTGACAGTAAAAGTTAATTGGAAGGAAAGTCTGACTTTACTGAATATGAAATGAAGATGGTAGCTTGATTCTTTACCAGAACCCCCTTGCTTCATTTCTCACTAAAGGAAATGCATAGAAGGGAATGATTAGTTGCAGCTGTGGTTTCCTTTTGAACTTGTGGTGATAATCATATGTTTTGAATATATACATATACATATATATAAAACACTATATATGCACATAAAGCATATATGCTTTGCTAACCTCTTTGGTATGGGTAACAGCTTATTAAAAGTGAAGAAACTTCAATTAATGGATTTTGAGATACTACTGTGTTGCTGGTCAGACCCTTAGAGAAACAAAAACAACAGAGCAAACCTGTACTCAGTGGATGGGTCATAACTAATTAACTTGTAACCAATAGATTATAGGCCTAATGGTGAAACTCCTGTTTCAACATTTCAGTCATTGTGAAATTGAGAGGTGGAAGGGAAAGAATCTGATTTCATCAGCACAGGAAAGAATTTCTTCTGCTGGTATGTTCACCAGAGAAGCCAAAAATCCATCAAAAAAAAGCTATAGCAGGTTTTTAAAATTACTTCCAATTAAAGCTGAAGGAATGATTGAAAATTTAAATTTATTTGAAGTAGTCTCTTTCTTTTTGGCCGAGTACGAGAGGGTCTTATCGGCAGCATGTTCTTTGTGAGAGCCCAGCCTAACTGTTCAACTTCAAAATGTGAACAAGTAAGCAACTAGAATTTTCATTGGGAGTGAAGGAGGAGATGGTGTGAAGTTAAACATGTTATTAATAGAAAATGCTTGTTATCTGATTACGAGTTTTGCAGGACTGTGCAACAGAAGGAAATTATTATTGTACATTGCTACATTCTAAACAGCTCTCCTAATTTTAAGATATTTTACTATAATTTTATGTGTATTCTTGCTAGAGGCAAGGGTATCTGGATTTTGATTGTGTTCTGTGTCTATGTCTACAAATGCAAATGCTGCTTGTTTTGAAGGGGAAGGATTAGTGGAGGTCTGTGTAGTGGTGTATCAATGAGGAGTCACAAATTTGCCACCACTGAAAGCCAGCTAAATCCCCCTAGGCATTCACTTCTGTCTGAGAGGTGCACATTTCTGTACAGTGAGGGTATAACTTCCACACACATTTAAAAAACCAGAAGCTTTAAAAAAAAAAAGTTCTGCTCATATGGTCATTTCACAAGTGTTTTCAATGTTATGATGTATTTATACAACTCCTTATTTCCATGGGGAATTTGCAGCCAACTATTATAGTCCAGAAACTTTTTCAAGTACTGCAAAAAATAGGGTTTAGGTTAATACTTGTTGAACAGAGTGATTGCACCATCCATTTCACTGCCAGAAGTCTCCATGATGGTCTGAGTCAAAGGGGAGGGTATTTTTAAGCTAAAAAAAAATAACAGTTTTCAGTTATAGCAAGTGGCAAGGTGGTTTCCTGGCATTAAGAAAGGGTAGTCCTTGTCCTGAAGAGCTATGCTGCACAATCAAGGGCTGGGGGGTGGGGGTGGGGGGCAAGGGGAGAGAGAACTAAATGGACCAGCACAAACAAGGTAGTGTTTTCTATGCAAATTAGTAAGAGCATCAACAGAGCAACATAAGTGAAGCCCTAAACATAAATCACTCTAGTCAGAATATTGTTAAGAGAAGCTGGGTTACCAGAGAATACTAGTAAATAAAGGTAATTTGAATCTTGTTTGCTCTTATCTTTCTGCCTATCAAAGGACAAAGTGTCACATAAAATCACTGCAAATGAGTTTGAAATGTAATCGCTAAGGACTCCATTCAATAGCATGCTTCTCTCTGTGCTGAGCTTCAAGCATGGGATGAGTCCACAGATTTCTACCAAGGAAGGATGTTTGCACATTTTCTGAAGCTGTTTTCCTAATCAATATTAGAAATTAAGCACCAGTACAAGGAAAAATAAGAAGGGGAAAATAAAAAGGTATTTTCAAGTCTTTCTAAACTTACCTCAAAACCAAATAAAAAGTCCACCACACCAAAGTTAGTCTGTAAAGAGCTTCTCAGTACTTACTCAGGCTGTCTGGAGGAAGGCTTGCTTGGACATAGTCAGTGTGCTGGAATTTTCACCACTATTTTAGTGAAACACAATGTATGAATTTTATAATCCCTCTTCTGAATTGGGGAAAGTAATTCATAACAGCCCACAATAATAAAGAAGCCTTTAATCAAGTCTGAACAGGGGCTAGGAGGAAAGTAGCCCACCACATTTTGAAGATAGTCAGATGTGTTTTTTTGGAAAGACATGTATTGGACTTGCGTAGGATGGGGCTTTTTGCATTCAGCTAAGACTGCTGAGGAATGATAGCCCAGCCACATGATGGGGAAAGGCCATCATGCCATTTAAAGCTTATGAAGGGGAGGTGACGGATGAAATCAAGAGGAAAGTAAGTGTCAGTAAATATATTACAGAAAAGGCCATGGTGAAATTTATGAAAAGAATTCCTTGCTTTGATGCAAGTTGGTGGGAGTGGACCAAGGGCTTACAAAAAAAGCAACAAAAGGATTGAAATGTGATTTTTTTGTTTTGTTTTGTTATTGTACACTTATAGCCTATATGAAGGAAAGTACTGTGAGGACGCAACTTCAAAGCAACTCTCTAAATGAAAGAATCACCCTTCACCTTCAGTGATGCAAGACAGGAAAAAGCTTTCTAAAGGGGTGGTGATTTTTCAATCAGTTAGAAAGTATTGGAGTACTATTCCTTCAAATAGCACTAATTCTTTCACTGCTGTTTGATAAAATGCACTGGAAATGCTAAATTTGTCACATTTAGCTTATTATTTTCTCATCAGCCATCCCTTGCACCAGTTGGACAGATTCTCCCGTTTCTCTTTCACTGTGAATGCTCTTCCAGCCCTTTTGGCTTTGCCATAAAAAAAACTTAAAATTTTGCAGGAGGCTAGAAAAAGACATTTCCAACAATTCGAGCTCTGGTGCCACCTCGTGGGTAAGTTGAGAACAAGGACAAGGAAATACAGCAGAAATTCAGTTGCGAACAAGTGAAGAACGTATTAGGGCACTGTTTGCCAGGCTGCCGGAGTGATAAGAACTAAAATAGTCCAGCTTATTATGGAAAATGGGCCTTTTTCTTTTTCTTCTTTTCCTTTTCTCTCTCTCCCCCTTTTTTTTTTCTTTCTGTTCTTCAGTATCTTTTTTTGGAACACTGGTTTCAAAAGGAAAGACTGGGGAAAAATTAACTAGGACTAGCTGATGTATTCTTAAGGGGAGGTGTAAAGAGAGGTTTCTCAGAGCACTGAGACAGACAATAGTAGAATAGGAAAAAAAAACCCACCCCAAAACAAACCAACACCAAAACTCCCCCCAAATGTACCAAACGTGTGGGTGCTTGCACCAAACCCTGCACTTGAAAGAGAGAATTACCCACCCTGCAGCCTGTCTTACTGTCTCTTGTGTGATACACAGGAGGCTCTGAGGAGAAGTGTTTATGAACTTGCCATTCAGCAGATTTAGGCAAATAAGGGTGAACTTGTAATAGATACCACAATAGAAGGTGCTATCGCAAGGTGATACAGCTAAGCAGCCCTGTGTGTTTACCTAGCATAAAGATAAAAAGACAATTTTTTTTTTTCTTTAAATTAAGCTGGTTTTCCATCTCCATTCCAGAGGTGACCTGTGCAGAATGTTTTCAATTGCTTCTTGCATTTACTACATGCTTCTTTTTGTTAAAGTCATTGCAATAAGGTACACCAAAAAGTCTTTGAAAATCTGGCCTTTAATTTTTCAACGTCTTGTTTTGTAATCTATGGAAGTACCTCCTACATTCAGCTAGACCAAGTATAGAAAAGCTGAACAAACTGCTTGTAAGGAATTCAGATATTACAAAAGTGGTGGCAACTTAGCATAGCTAGAGAAGGTGACTGTCACCATACTTAGTGTTGTTTTCTATGCTATTCTTTACAAATCAATGGATCAGCATGTTTCTGGATTTGTCTGAATAAAGAAGAGTAGGAATTAGATCTTGCATGTTCTTTGATCGTACTGTGCAGAGCCTTTCATTAAATTGTTCACTGTGATACTAATGTAGGTTTCCTGAATAGTTGCAGTTAATTAGTATTGTCTGATATGCATTTGTATCACTCTAGCAATAATAACCTACAACTGCAATAAAATTTACTATGCCTATGTCAAACTCCACTTAGTCCTTCCTTCCTATCCACATTAAATGATTGTGGGTCATTATAAAAAATTGACATTTGATTTTTCCAAATAGTTGATGAGCATGAATTGATGAATGAACAGAAAGTTTGGACTTCTTACTGCTCAGTTTTATCTATTTTGAAATTCAACTCTTTCTTTTTCTTCCACCACCTCTTACCATATTCTAACCTACGCTAGAACTTGGCTGCTAAGCTACTTAAAAATTTCTTATAAGCTTCCTGGGAGGCTATGTCAGACTTCAAGAAGTCCAGTTGAATTATAAAGGTTCTTCCATTATCTTTGCAGTTTTACAGCAAAGCACTCCACTCTTTGTGGAGTCATGCATGTTTAATTATGAAGATGATTAGGAGATTTTTTCAATATATTTTTCTAGGTCTTTCACATTTCAGTTAGTATGAAGTTATGGACAAATGAATGCTTTTGATTTCTGAATTGATAATTTTATTTCCAGACTTGTTTATTCCAAATAATAAATGGATATGAATAAATACCATACATTGTTTATTATTTCTGTGAACACTATTCTGTTCTTCAGAAAAGACTGGAGGGGTTGTGTGTAGAATTTCTGCTGAAATTTTCAGTATGTGGCATTGTTTGAAATGAATAAAGTTTGCTTCTATTTGATTGAGGTGAATGCTTCTGGAATGTCTAAAAACCATGATACTTGGCCTTATGGAAGATTTTTTTAATCCATGGTACATCAATTAGGTCTGGACACAATGCTATAGTTAGGTATTTTTCTTTTTACCAAATTAAGATACAAACATGTGGCAAATTACTTGGATTGCTTAATCCCACTCCACAAAATATAAATCTTAGAATCTGGAACTTAAAATTTCAAGTTCATTTCATCTATACATGTATTTAGCCCATTAATAAGGAAAATACACAAATGTAGAATATGAAACTCTTACAAATGCACAACTCAAATGTTACAATGACAAAGAAACCCCAGTCTCCACAGATTAATTTGCAGAAGATAAATTGGAAAAAAAAAAAGTAACTTCAGTGAAGCATCAGTGCTGTTAATTACGTAGCTCTACATTGGAGAACATTTTTACCTTTCCTTTTAATGAAAAATACAAAATACTTTCCTAATATATGGCTCCTTGGCTGTGGGAGAAATTGTACTGCCTAAAACCACTAGATGTAGCTGTTGACACTTGCAGGATAAAGGCACTAGCGCCCCCCGCCCCCCCCCACCTCCTCCCGCCCTTCCCCCCGCAAGTGGGTATTTCGTGTTTTTTTGTGTGATGTTTTGGGGTTTGTTTTGTTTTGTTTTGTTTTAAACAAATCTTCATATTGTGACTTTGCTTAAAATATTAGGGACCCCCTTCCACAGTCCCTGAATTTGTCAGTCTCTCTTCCATTACACGTGATACAAAAAGGTGAAGTAATAAATTTAAACATGACAGGAGTGTTCATAAATTAATTATGAAGTAACGATGTTTGAAAATAAATTAAGATATATGCTTCCAGAAATCGGCCTGACATTGCAACTAGAGTGGTGTAGTGCAAGTTTCTCTTGCAGCATCAATGCATTTTACATAGCTAGGATGTAGCAGTAATCCGATCAGCTGCAATTGCCACAATACCAGATGGATCCCTAAAAATAGAAGTCCTCTAGTAATCTGTCTAGATTATTGAATTCAGTGACCACTTCACAATGTATCAGGGAATTCTTGCAGAAATGGATCAAAATATATCATGAGGTTTTATTTTCAATGACATCTAGAAACCTTTTACGTTCTGTTCTACCTTTTTCATGGGAAATGCTTTTATAATGATACATCATTTGCTATACTGCTTTCTGAAGTTTTTTTTTTTTTCCAGCGACCAGTACTGTAGTAAAATTCAAAATAATATTGACAGTACCACTCTCTAATACTTTACTGGAACAGTTTAATTAAGAAAATACAGTGCAGAAATATGAATTTCTTTATCAACAAAAATAAGGCATAAGTGTAAGCATATACAAAACTTTTAATATCATTTTCCTCTTCAAAGGTTACAAGAAGTATGTTTGCAGGCACATGTATTTGTATTTAGATGCTTTTCTAATGTATAATTGTAAAATGTGCATTTAGGGAGAGAGAGACAGAAAGGATGAATATGGTGGTGGACAGCATCATGCATTTTCTTGGTTGTCATGTTTCATACATGCCCTGTGAATTAAAAAGAATGAAGCCAGGGGTCTGATGCTGCTTTTCATTTCTAGCTGATAAGGGCAAATAAATAGTTAATATAATAAAGTGGCAGTTATAGAAAAGAATTACTGACCAACTGTTGACAAGCACATGTACCAGTACATCTATGAATGTTATATTACTGGGAGAAATGCATGAAGATTTGGGTTTAGTTTACTGTTAGTGAAAGTATTTTATTTGTTATTAACATGAGTTGTGTTATGCATGCAAACTACTGGTAGGAGAGTGGCATCTACACCCCTATCTGAATGAAAATAAACTGCTGATACAAATAACCTGTCACATAACAGTGCCATCGACTCCCTTGCCCACTTGTCCCTTGAGCCCATCTCCTGTTCTTAGTTCTGCTTCTGTGACTTTGTATAGTCTTTAGTGGAATTGCTGTGGTATAAATAAATCTATATCAACTGTAGATCCATATGTGGTACTCTGCCTCCATGATGACCATCTGACTTGCACAGAAGCACCAATGGATTGTCCAGACATTGCATGGCAATTGCCTGGTCCAAACAGAAGTGCAAGTAGATCATCAGTATAAGAAACAGTCTAATGGTCAGAGTGATAGGGTTAGAGGTATTTAAACAAACCCAAAACGTGGCTCCAGGAATTTTGCCATGAGGAACTCCAGAATTCAAAGTAAAATTAATCCCTGAAGCATTAAGTTAATAATGAATTACAGTGGTTTCTTAGGCTTCTTTCCCTGCTCAGCCAGGAGAAATTCACTCCAGCCACCAAGCCAGGAGAAAAACAGCAGTAGTTTTACCCTTTCTGAAGTTTTCCTGTTTTGTTTGATCTTCTCCAAAAGTGGAGCTCCTCTCCTCTCCTCTCCTCTCCTCTCCTTTCCCCTCTTCTCTTTTCTCCTCTTCTCTTTTTCCTTCTTCCCCACCTTCTTTCCCTTTCACCATTATTTCTGGATTTTTTCCAATTCTGTATCCTATGGATATAGGAGGAGAAGTCAAGGACTGAAGATGTTGTAGCAGAAATCTAGTACAAATTCAGATCTCATATGAAGACTCTTTTTGTCATTCATGGCACTATTCACCCTGCTTTGGTTTCTAACGTGATAGCTGTCCCCTTTTTCTTTTTCCTTCATTTACTGGCATCTCTAGAACAATCACTTCTCTCTTGGAAATAATTTCAATGTACGTGCTCAGTTCCTCAGTCTCTGTCTGTAGCAGAGACCCATATTCCTTCCTTCAGCACTGTCTCTGAAGCCAGTTGCATGTGGAGAATCCATACATCTCTCGTCCCTTCCTACCCTGCATCAAAGAAAAGGTCTTTGGCTTAGTCTCCTTTCCCCTGTGACTTGTATTCCTTCTGCCCTTTTTCAATCTTTTTCATTTTGTGAAAGACATTTCTGTGTTTGGCTGTACTCCATTGTCAACATACTGCCTTACATTATCTGTTTGGTCTCTTCGTGTTAGCTTTCCTTGCAGACATTGACTTCTGTATGTCTATCATTGGAGTTGTCTCTCTTTCTGAGTAGTTCATCTTCCATGCTGACGACTCTCTTATGGCCTTACCCTCATAAATCTTTAGTCTCATCTTTCCAGTTGACTTGCAGCTCTGCCTTCACTCACTCAGCTGAAAGGCTAGTAATTTGTTTTGCTTTTCCAACTGCACAGTTTTCTTGCTGATCTTCCTGTTACTTCTTTGACAATGACTGGTGCTTTTCATCACTGCCTGTTTGCCCTCTCTCTCTGATACAGTTCACTAGGACTTTCATCAGCACCAATGCATTTTCTCTCTCCCCTTCTCTCTTCCTTCCCACTTTGATACAGTTTTGATTATTTTCCTCCTCACCTAGTTTTCCCACCTAGACTTGTTTTTCTCCTACCCCACTGCAACGCTGACAGTTGTACAGCGAAACTTCATTTCCCCTTCTCCTTCTGCTTTTACAGTTTTTCCTCTGGAACTGTGAAGAATACAGTGACACACAGTCAGCCAACTCTTTCCACTACTAAGTCATACTCTTCCCCTCATGCCTGCTTCTTCAATGCTAGCCATTAAGAGGAGATTGGTTGTGCCTCATTTCATATTTTATAATGAACTAGGTGCAGGCGCATGAGGGCACACTGTGTGAACATCTACGGTACAAATGAAAGACAGATGAAAGATGGACAGACAGGAATTATCTGTCATTAATGACTAGCATTCACCAGGTGGTCATTAATCCCTAAGGAAAACATAGTACTTGGATATTTATTCTTATATCACTGTAACTTGCTTTTTCTATTTAAATCTGTTTTTCTGTATCTGTATACCTCTTCTCTCCAGGCAGGTGCAGGATGAATGAGCCATCACTTAACAAATTACAAGAGCTGATGTAAGAAGATGTACTTTATTATGAATAGTAGTTCTGCATCTCTGTTTCAAAACTTCGCATTTCTCAAGGGGGTAAATAAATTGTGAGCTGTACATTGAGGCTAAGCCTTTCAGCTGATGTTGAGTCATATGAATTGAAAGATTTTTTTTTTAAGGTAGGATTTTGCGTATCCCCAGAGCCTTACATTATGCACACAAATTGGAGAAATCTCCAGATATTTCTACTTGCAAAATTCTGTGGAACTGAGTTAAATTTCACCCATAGGTTGGGTGAAAATTGTCTTTCAAATCAGGCTTATTTTCACTGAATGTATTTGTATTTATGTATAACTTTAGGTATTCTGTTGTCATGTTCGTTTTCCTGTACATGGAAAATATGAAATTGCATTGGGATGTATGGAAAAAGTAAATTCTTAAATCCTAGTTGTTGGTCATTTATTTGTTTGTTTTTAAAGAAAGGAAGTATAACTTGGCACTATGTAGGAAGCTATTTGTTAATTCTCAGCAGTTCCACATATTTGGGGGATTTCCTCACCCCACCCCCACCCCCCATCTACCTTATTTCTCTACTTGTATTAACAGGGCTGGAGGGCTACTTAACCCCCTGTACACCAATGTTAGGTAGTAATATAATTTTCACAGGTAAAATCATATTCAGGATAGCTGCTGCCATTGGAAAGCCAAGGTCTTACAAGGCAAGAGCTGCATTACAAACTCATACACAGGTGAAAGAAAAAGTGTATGAAATGCATTGCCAGATATTATGAAGATGATTCTGAAACTGAGTTGCTTGCTGCCACACAAACGTGCTCACTTGGAAAAGAAATGCAAATACAATGCTTTACTAGCATTCTTGATTTGCTTAAACTGTCTGCTCTCAGACTAAAGATGCCTGTAACCTTTTTAGCCTGCTGTCTATGATTACAATGAATTTGTTGATCCAGTTCAAAACAGGCGTTGAACTGCATTTCATGCACCTAGAAATAGGGAAAGTCTGTTTTCTGTACGTAAACAAGTTACTAAACATCAGAAAACATGACTGAAGTTCTACTCTGTCCTTTGTGATTTTTCTTGTCCTTGGACTGGAGTAGGTAGCCCTTTCCTTCATCATACCTGCAAAGTACATTAGGATTCCTGGATGCATATATAGCACTTGCAGTCAATGCTTTGGACTGATGGTGGAAACAAGTAAGATGGAGGTAGTGTGATCTCTTTACAGCTGCCACGGCTAATAGAAGGGCAGCTGCATCCAGCATCAGAGCTTTCAATAGCCTTTTGAGGATATTGTAGAGAGTACCAAAGTGATTTGGTCTAAAAGTTACATGTGCCTGACCCACTGTGGTGAGCCTGACCCTTGATGAAAAGCTTGTCAGATACAGATCAATATAAATGCTTTCAACCAGGAGAACCAAATGGAAATATGAGAACAGTCCAGGTTCAAAAAGCAGTCCTAAATTACAACCCTTTCAATAACAGGGACAGGAGCTATGCTTGTTATAGTCTCAAATACCTGTTGCCACATACATCCCTTTTGGTTGGACCTAATAATCTTCAGGTGGGTGAAGTGCATTTTAGACCCTGGAAATTTTTAAATGCCTTACAAGACAAAAAAAATAATAAGAGCACAAGGCTGTTGGTGTTCAGCACAGACTCATCTGCCCGTACATATATACTTTATGTAGATGCCAATGACAAGAAGGCTGAGATGTTTTAAGTAAAATAAAAATGAATCTTTTTCTTTATATGTGATTTTTCACAAATATTAGTATTCTTCGTCAGAACTGAAAGTACCATGTTCCGTTAAATGAGTATTATCAAGAATAAATTTTCACAGTACAGCTCATAGTATTCCTACATTGAAACAGGCAAATCCAATAAACAAGCTGAAAGATGAGCACAGCTACACTGTATCAAGATGTCTTAATAATACATCTAAGCATGTACTTACATGCAGTAGTTATTCCAACACTACATTACAGATTGTAACCCCAAAATGACCGTTGATCATCATTTAACACAGGAAGAAAATATTCACAAAGATACATCTGAAAGTGCACATTTGGTCAAACTTCCTTAGAGGTTCCCAGCGGACATGTCTTGCCAGCCCATTGACTCCCATTAGCCTTCATAGTATGTACTTTAAAACATCTCACAGTTCTAATGACAAAGCAGGTCAGCCTGTTGCTTGCTGTGTGATGTAAGTGTAATTGCTTTCATTTCACTGGAAATGTTAATGAAAGCATTGGAACACACTGAAATCCAGAAAACATAAAGGAGTGACACCACATGCTCTTTAGCACTGCTCAGGGCTGATGCTGAGGCCAATGCCACAGGTAAGTGTAGTTGCTCAGAAGTGGCCAGAATGGCTGTTGATATGTCTCTTACCTTCCTGTTTCACTTACCTTTTCAAACAGATTTCTAGTTCCACTGACAGTTTTGGAGGACATGCTGAAGCCATTTGAAGCTATTTCCAAGGTAGGGGCTATGCTTTCATGCTTGCTTCTGGACTTATGGGAAATCCTCCTTGAATCCTCTTTGCACTCTTACAGTGCCCAGCCTTTACTTTGGAATACACGGTTCTTCCAAGGAATCATCTTCTAGAAATCACATAAGAGTTAAAGAGCTAATTTCTGTTGCACACATACACTCCAGAGACAACAGCTGTCTTATCATTTTTTAAATGGAGCTGTATGTTTTGCTGCTGAAGAAATATGACTACTCCCATAACTCATTCAGCAGGTGCTAATGAATAGGGAAGATGCTTCAAATTAATTTTCATTTAATTCTGTCCCTCTAGCTAAGAACTTTAACTCTATAGTCTTTTAGCAACAGAAAAAACAAGTGAACAAAAACATGATACTGAATATCGTTACTTATGAGATGTATCTGACAAAGTTTGATTTCACTTTTCAGAAAAAAAAAAAAAAAAAGACCTAATGGAGACAAGAACTGCCAGAAGGGATCTCTGTCATTCTACAACTTCCTTGGATTCTTGAAGGCAGGTTTAAGACAAATGGATGCCAATAATGCCCATAGGAAATACGTAGCTAACATTACTACCGCCCTTATGAGAAAGGTATGCTGCTTTGTCTGGCTGCTCTTGTATGTAGGCAATACATCCCCACAGAAGAAGATGGGTGATAAGATGTTTCAAAACACTCATAAGCAAGTCTTTTTTGAGGTCATCCAGCTCTTTTCAAATTTTTCATTCATGTGAGAAAGTCAACATAACTACTTGTAATACATCTTCAGATACTGTGTGCAACTTATTGCTGAACAAACATACACCCCTGCAAGTTAAAGGATATTTAATGATTGGCCATCCACTGGAAGGAAAACAAACAAACAAAAAAAAATACTGAACTTGGACTTTTCCTGCCATCTCAAATTCCATCTGATCTTTCAAGCCAGCTGCTTTTTCTGATCCAATGATGAGCCATACTGGCAATTAATTTGCAGTGCATAAGTACAAGAGAAATCTCCACTGTGATGTCTGCGGAGGTAAAACAGCCAACTCTGTTTTTAAAGCTGAAATTCCCAGTTCTGTTCCCACTTCCTCTGAGCTCATTGACATCAACAGAATTGCATTTGCATACCTCTGCTGTTACTAAAAAAGCACCAGACTCCACACTCTAATCTGTGGTGGGTTTTAGTTCATCTGGTTATTACCTTTCTGTAGTGTGCTTAGGGGAACACTGTACTGTGCTGTACTGAGTTATGTCTGGACTGCTGCCTTCACAGAGATAGAAGTGAGAGTACTCGTAAGCAAATGAACTACCAGAGTTTGCAGAAGTTGTTAATAGCATAATACAATACCCAGTAACAGGTAAGCCTGTCGCTGCTACATTGTTTTCAGACACAGCAACAGAAATACTTGCAAACCAGGGGAGTAGCAGGCTGCAATGTGACAACTCGGGGCAGGGAGGGGAAGTTGTGGGTTTTTTCAGGTGCCTAGGTAGAAAGTCCTTGTTAGCATCTTTTTAGAGGCAAGGCTGCCCGGTTTTCTCAGCTTGTAATTACAGTGACATAAAATAAGCAGACAGTGGTAGTCAGTCAGCACCCAAAAAATCTATTAAAACACCCTGAATATCTTTGATCCGCATTCTTGATGCTGGCAAAATGTTAGAAGTCTGCATAAAGTGACAAGAGAACAAAAAATCCAAGCAGCAAAGAATTACTGTTATTCTTTTGTATCAAATCAGAGTCCTGTCTGCAGGAAGGGATGGTCTAATCAGCAAGGAAAAAAAATGGTCTGAGGTCAGTCTCGTTGAATGGCAACCTGGCAGAAAAGACATTTCAGCATCTTCCTACCATTTCCTGTAGTTGATTGTAATGGCTGTTGATTGTAATGGTAGTTTGAGCCATTTTTTATTATGGGAATTGTCAAAATCTGTATTGTACAAGGACTCATAGGTTTACAAAAATACTCATTAGGAATTGCAGCTAATGCAATCTATATCCTTCCTAACTACTAGATAGAAGCAATCTCTTACCACACTTTTCCCCTCATTTCTCCATTTCTCTGTCTTTCACTATGCTATTATAGTAATTATTTGCTTTGCTCTGTTTCATTCTGAGGACCATTGTGAGGGTTCCAGGATTGTCCCTGGTAGGAATAAAGCCTGTTATAACCTAAGAGCAGAGTCTCCTGATGTTATGTAAATCACATTCAACAAAGCTTATGCAAGAATCACTCTTTTGACCATCAGATGATGCATCATTATAAAAGCAGCATTTGAAAACTGCTGCTGTTTGTATGGTTGCTTCAAGAATGCTGATTTTTCAGCTGAAATTTTACGTTATTTTATAGCTGAGACAAAATACTACAAAACAATCTAAAAAAAAAAAAGATTTTTCTTTGCCTTCTTCATGTCCTGTTTCTCTCTATCACTATTTTGTTCTGTTTCTCTCTGTGTTAGAACAACAGAGGAAGTTACTCTTTACCTTCACTTGTCTCTAGCATACAATATATGGTTCTAATTCTACCAATTCTACTCCTGAGTATGATGGTGCAACCAGCCTGAAAGCTTATGGTGCCATTGAACCACAATTTACTATAGAAGACTTTTCACACATATTTTTGTAAATAAAGTTGAAAAGTAGTCTAGCATTAAGACCATAGGAATTCCCAGCTTGTCCCTGAATGCACCCTTTTAGCCTGTTGAATACCTACATGTGGTTTCCAAGTATGTTTTTAACTTTTGGCCATCATTTTACTCAAATGGCCTGTCTTGTAAGAGATTAAAATTGTATACCACAGTGAAGAGAAATAAAGTGAAACTGAAGATCCTTCAGCCATAAGGGGTATATCTGTTAGATGTAAGTCAGGAAAATAAGTAGATTAATGAAAAACTTTTGGCTATGAGTACTAGAAAAGTTGTATAAGCCCCAACTAATCATCCAAAGTGAGCAGTAAGATGTAAGATGTCATGTAAGAAGGCTCTTAGGTATACATCAGTCATGTATTTTAATGGGGCTTGTTAGAACTCATAAGAAAATTTCCTGACCACTTCTGTTCTAATTGCTTCTGTTTTCATTTAAACAATCTGCAGTTGTGGAGGGCTGGTATGGCCACAGCATGACTCTAATCAACAAAAAAATATGCAGCTGTTATCAAAAAAAGCTGTCTGCAAAACTGGAAAACATGATTTCAGTATATTTCTTCAAGACTGAGTTTAGCTTTATTAGACGGGCACTTAAAAAGGAACTGGTTTCCATAGTTTCAAATTCTTTTCACAATTCCCCCAAAATGGTTTTCCCTGTCCTCCCCCTGCCCCATTCCCTTTATTTTTCTTCACAGAATTAGTACATCTGTGGGAGAAAACAAAAATGGAACCAAAACCCAGTGGTTTCTGTTGTTTGTTTGTTTGTGGTTTTGTTTTGTTTGTTTGTTTTTTTAATACTCTTAAGAGCCAGAGAGCTTTCTAGCAATGTTCTTTGTCACCACTTATATTTATCTTTCTGCTATATATAATGTTGATGCAATTTTAAGAATCTGGCTACTTTGTCTGTTTTAACATCAAAAAACCCAAACAATGAAAAACCCCAAACTCTAAACAAAACTAAATCCAACATGGACTCCTTTGTCTTCTCATCAGCTTCTCCCTCTCTTCCCTCTCTGTGATGACTGATAACTACCTCTACTCTGCAAACTGTGGCTTTGCTTGAACAACAGCAACGTATAATCAAAACCTAAGCTGAACCCCCAAACAAAATTCTTTTCTGTTCAAGCCTGGAAAGAACTGGAAAAACATAGGGAAAAACATGCAGCTAACGCAGAGCCTAAAGAAATACTGTGTTATGCTTCCTCACTATTAAAAAAGCACTTACTGTAAGAGACTCTCATAAAGGGAAGAACCCCAAATAATCTTTTCCAAAGCTTTTTTCTTTCAAAAAGTATCTAAAAGAAAGAGGAAGTTCTTTTTTTTCCTCTCTCTTTTTTTTTTTTTTTAGCTTTTCCTTTTTTTTCACCTTTTCCTTTTTTTTTTCTGACAGTATAAATTTTGATCTGATTTGAAAGTAGTCAAGGGCAAGAACAGAAGGAAAAAGAACTTTTGATTTTAGGTCTACACCAAAGCTCAGTGACTAGGCTAGAAGACGACTCAGGAGCCTAAGAGGAAATCAGAGAAAGAGAAAATTGGCCGCAACCAACATGTAAAACCGCACACAGACTTCTAAAACATCAAGAAAATCTGAAATAGAATTTGATTCCACTGTGTTTCCTCCTGCTGCTCTTACTGTTGAACCCAGTGGTACTGAGAAAACCAAAATTACAATGCTGTCCTCACCCCTAAATCAAATGCCAGGACTGCCTGACTTAGAAAAAATCTGAATCTGCTTTCTTACCAAACCTACCCAAAATAACAGTAAAGAAAAAAGGAAAATAATAGAAAATAATAGAAAAGAAAAGAAAAGAAAAGAAAAGAAAAGAAAAGAAAAGAAAAGAGAAAAGCAAAGTATGTGATTGTAGATCTTAGAATGTATAAGGGGTAGAGTTTCCCATCAGGAAACATTAGAAAATCATTGTCACTTTCTATATAGTAACATCCTACTGGGACAAGCCTGGAGGGATCTAACTCTAAAGGCTTTTGTTTGGGTCACCTTACTCAAGTAAATAAATTTTTAAGCAGTATGTATGTAAACCTCCTGATGGCTTATAATGGCTTAATCCTGGCTACAGGAGGACCTTCTCTTAAAAGAGATGCTGGTCTACCTCTGGTCCATGAAACTTAGGGGCATCAGGCACTTGCTTATGTTTCAACACAAAATGGATCAAAATGATTCTAGCTTTGCAATTTTGGGAAAAACTTTATAAAGTCTTGTATGCTCACCAAAACAGAGAGTAGTCTAGTTATTTTTTTTTCCAGTCTGACAGACTCTTACAATATTTTTTTAACTGCATTGACACCTACAGAACAACCCCCCCCCTTTTTTTTTTCTCCAGGAACATACTTTTGCTTGTATGCATGGGCATGTTATTGTATCTTCATTCAGGGGCACTGGATGCTGGATATTAATATTTGAACTAAGGAGAGGAAAACACATGTTTTAGCAATAAAACAGAGATAAAGAAGAGAAACTGTGGGACTAGGTTTGTAAACATACCAGAATTAGGACAAGCTTTAGGTACTGTAATTCTACATACAATTATGCCAGTACTTGAGAATGGGCTTAAGCTTTTCTCTGCTGAAGGGGTCAGAGGATAGTGACAAAGAATATGAGAGTTTAGCAAATAATTCCAGCAAGAGCCATGGAGCATAATTCCCATCCACTTTCCCATTTGGTGAGAAAAGGTTAAGAGAACAGTTATTGTTTATTCCTGCTTTTGGGGTTGGTATTGTGATTAGGTAACACTGTTCATTCTGCAAAATGATAACAGACCCCAGTAATCTTTATGGTTGATGTTTTTTTTTCTGAGATTCACTTAAGAGGCTTGCATAAAGCTACTTCAAACAGCTATGAAGAACCTGGAGAGCACACCTATCTCATAACTTGGCTTTGCTGCACCTTTGCTGTCCTCCAGGAGACGTTCCTTTCTTACTCCCATATTATGAAGATGAGGTAGGTGATTTTTCTCAGATTCTACCACTCTGCCTGTCTGAATATCACACAATCACAGCAAGTCCTTTGAATCATTAATATTTCTGTGTTTTACAAATTGAAAATTCCACTAAGAAGCAGCACAGATTTTTGTTCATTTAATAAAAAATTATTTGTGTTAATTTAATTGTAAAATATTTTAGATTTATAAGAATTTAGGGATAGGACATAGTATCAACTTGGGAAGTTTCATTCATAAAGTGAAAAGACTTGAGAAGCTTTAACCAGATCTTACATATGTGAGGCTAAATTCATTCCTGGTCTATGCTGGTATTCAGTAGTGGGAATCCCTAGGGAGGACTAGGAGTGGAGCTTTTATTCAGGACGCTTGCAACAACTCCAGATAAAGATGAATTCCATTTCATAATGAGGGTCTCCAGGTAGCCAGTATGATACAGCTAAAGTATTTTCTGTACCCCAAAATGGATTTTATTCCCTTTCCCCCCTTTTTCATGAGGATACAAACAAGAGTTTTCATCAAAGAAAGCAAAAAAGAAAATTCTAACAGCTTTGTATTATTCACATCCAGATCAGGAAACAGAGACTGTATTCAAGACAATGCATAGTGTCTCTAAAACAAATTATACAACTAATGTGTAAAATTCAGCACAAAATTGTATGGGCAATAACATCTGTCTGACTTTCTATTCTGTTATGCTTCTGGTCTGCCATAGGCATTGATCTATTCACAAATCAATAGAAGGACCTAGATATTAGACCGTTAATTATTCTAAGGAAACAAGAGAAACCAAGGCCTAAGAAATCTTTCCTGATGTTTTCATTTTAACAGTGAATGCAAACACTTAGAACCAAGGAATAGTTTAGATTGCAAGGGAACTCTGGAGGTAATCTGGTCCAAACCCTGCTCAACACAAATCCAGTTGCTCATGGCTATGTCTAGTTGAGTTTTGAGTATCTGCAAGGAAGGTGATTTCACACCCTCTCTGAGCAATGTCTTCTACTGCTTGACCATACTTCTGATGAAAAAGCTTTTCCTAGGATCTATCCAGCATTCCCTAACAAAGCTTCCAGCTTTGTTCTCCTTACGTCCTCTTCATTAGGTAGCTGTGGACAGGTATCGATTCTCTTCTCAGCCTTTTTATTTTCTTGAGGACAAATAAACCTAGCTCTCAAACACTCTTTGCATGTCTTGTGCTCCAGCAACCTGACCAGCTTGGTAGCTTCTGCTGGTCTCACTCCAGTATATCCATGTCTTCTACTGGAGAGCCTAAAACATGATACAGCCCTCCAAATATGGTCTCCCAATTGCGGAATAAGCAGCCAGAATCACTTTCCTTGACTTGTTTGCTACACTTTTTCTACGACTTGAAGCAATGTATCAGTTATCCTGCATACTTTTAAACCCAATTTTTCACCAGCTTTTAAACATAAATCTTTTTAACATACACTTTACCCTTTTTGGTTAAGAGTTTGGAAAGGCCAGTGTTCAATAATATGGCATATTTGTCAGTTAGAGATTGCTTTTCACTAATGACACTTTGATTCTGTTAATGTTTTTTGTTGCCTCCAGGAACAAATACAGACACAGAGTAGGAGTTTAACACACTGAGATCTTGGTAATGATGCCATGAGTGCACTCTGAAATGTATTCTATTTTAATGCTTCAGGAAGTGATACTTCTCTTTTAGGCAAGCCCCTTTCTTTTACTAGCAATGTATTTGAAATTAAACCTGAACAATTTAACTTCATATTTACTATCACATAGATAAACACTAGCCTTGGGTTTTTTTAATCGCCAAAAAGGTGGCATATCAATGTTTTGTTTTCTTATTTGTATCTCTAGTGTACATTAATATTTTCTGTTTTCACAGCAGTGAGGAAACCTGTTGTTTCCTCTTAAGCTGGGAGAGAGAACAACATGCAGAACACTATTTAATCTTCCTTAAGATGGCATTAATTCCTACTGTCCAGTTGCACACTCATAACAATATTTGCCTGAAACCCTGTGCATTCACTTTTACTTCCCCACTACATAAGATAGAGCTTCCTATTCATTCATTAATGTACTTAGGCTTCATGCTGCTAAAAGCAAATATGGATGTGGATCCAGCCCAATTTGATACACACATCTGTTAACAAATGACCTCCTCACAGGGCTCTTCTATCAAATGAAATAAATTAAAACTTGAATAGCTTTCCTGTGAGTGGGTTGTTTCACATTGGATTTTCTGCATTTGGAAATATAGCTATGGAAATGCAATCAATCACAACAAAGCATGTTCACTGTGAAAGTACAGGTCATTTATACAGAGCACTTTCCTTTATATTTAAAATAGAAAGGGGGAACGACCTCAAGCACACATTTTTCAGGTAATCATTTTCATTTGAGTTATAGGTAGTATTATTGTGCCAGGCTGCTACCAAGGAAGATTTACTCTGGCACTTGAAACATTAGTGAGACCAAGATGTTAGTTCTGTCACTGGACAGAAATGGTTTTAACTCTTCCTTCTTGTATCAATGAGGATGTGATCTTGAAACATAACCTTTTCTCTAATACATATGTATATATATTTATTATATTTGTTACGTTTTCAGACAAAATTTTCTGGATTTAAAATTAATTTTACAGAAACTTCTGTTTGATGAGGTGTTGGAAATACTGTCATGTAAATATACTTGTTTGGAATACTAAAACACATTAAATGAAGATGCTTTTGCTGAAGGTTAGCCATTTAAAGATGATTTGAACAGTCTGTGCTGCAGCAGCAGCAGCTGGAGTAGCTGCTATTGACCATTTAGTTCTGAGAAAACAAGGCCTTGAGCTGCCTTGATTGTGACCTTGGTGAGAATTCAGCAGAAGGGTCAGTCCTTAGATATCTGATATTTTACCTGCGCTAAGAGATTTATGGGGGGATCAGACAGGTTTGAGATGAACATCTTCACTACAGCTGCAGTCTTTTAGAGAGAATCCCCTTCCACACTGTTAATTTATATTTTTGAGTAGTGCTACTTCTTTACTTGTGGGTTTGTTTTTTTTTCCCCTAGAGAGTTTTACACTTCCTCTGTTTCCCACGTACCTGTTTTTACTGCTATCCAGTGACCATCTGTCACATTAAAGGTGCGATTAAGATTTTCTCTTGGGTGGAGGTAACCCTTCATTTACTGTGCAAATACAGAAAGCACACCCAAAGCTGCAGCTGCTGCAGGCAGGGTCTTCAAACACAGCTCCGCTGTTTCCGTAATGGATGTCCTAGTATCAGACTCCGGAGTTTTGTTCATCAGGTTACCCAGCCCAGGAAAATGTGTGGCCTTGAAACCTGAGGAATATTTAATATAAAGCTTCTGGTGGTACCACTCCTCAGAGATGCTCAGAATTTTACAAATAGCATTTTTCAAAGCCTATGGCCAAATCTTTAACCAGGATCTTTTCTATTTCAGTAACATGTTAGAATTACAAAGTCAAGTATCACCAGAACTGTTATAGGGAAGCCAGGGAAGGTATTCCTGGGTTAAGAGAAAAAAAGCTGAGTCAGGTTGACAAGTGATAAATTCAGCCAGGCTGAATTGGACTTTGGCCTTGTTTTGAGACTGTTTATATTTACCTTTTTCTGAATCCCTATGTTCTTCCTCCTAGACTCAAGCTGAATTTGGTTGCTCCCATTTCTTCAAGCGTGAAAGGACTATGTCTCTGATGAGGCCCAATCCTAGTTCAAACTCATGCTCTGCCTGCAAAGCTGAGACAGTGAAAAAACCCCAGGCATTTTGCCATGGATCCTTTCTAATTTCAAATTTCAAGGCATAGGATCCTCTTGGCTGGAAAACAAAGTGGGGAACAGTTTCACACACAGGAAAAGAAAGGCTTTCTATTTTTCACATTGAAACACGGAACTTTATTGCACAAATATTTCAGAAGTTTAACAGTATTGTTGTCTTCTGTTCTCTTTTTCTTCATAAATGAATTTTATTCCCTTTCTCTTTTTTATTTTTATTGATGCCAAAATATTCTTGGTTTTCTGTAATTTTTGAAATATCCAAACATAATGGAAAGGCATTATGAAGCAGCAGACCACCTGTATGACTGCATAGCTTTCTAAAAATAAAAGAATGCACATGGATAAAGTTGCTTGATTTGATTTTTTTTGCCATTTTGCTATTTTTACGGAGCTGAGAAAACTGTGCTTTTTGTTGAACTCTGCCAATTCTTCTGTAATAAAAAAGAAATACCAAGAGATCTCTGATAGATAACTAGACAACACACTATTTTTAGAAATCAACAGTACTTGCAGATAAATTATTTAGAAACAAGAAAAAAGCTTATAATTTTTTACATGTTTCAAAACTAGTTGATTAGTAGATTATTCTCCATTTTTCTTCTGTTGCACTTATTCATTAGAGGATATCTTCTGCTATACCTCATTCGTAATGAATTAGTTTAAATGATAAAAGATGATTCAGAAAGTGTTAGGGATACTGTAGATGAGAGGATAAAGGACACCCAACCTGCTCATTTTGTCTGGGAAGGTTAGACTATAAATAGCTGTCTTTTGCCCTCCAATACACACATTCAACTCCCATTGAAGTCAGCAACACAGAAATCAATGGGAACTCTGTGTGTATGTATTAGAGCAGATTTTTTGTTCAACCAAATGCTTTGTACTTACTATAGGAAGATCTAGAGATTATAAGAAATCTGAAATGTTCAGAATAGTGATATAATCTATGCATCCACCTAATCCTACTGTGTATATTTGACTGTACTGAGGCATTGTTAACACGTATACAATACACATTGGAACAGATTTAAAATAAGCATACCTATAAATACACACAGCTTATTTCACCTATATTATACACATTATACTTTATAGCAGAAAATAGAGGATAAGTTTCTACTATTTCCTTCTGCTATGAGTATTTTCCATATTTTTGAAATCTTGTACTTCTATTAGAGAGCATTATTCCTCTCACTTCAAATGTATATAGTCCTTCAGACTTTGATGGAGAGTTTGCATGCAGAGCGACACAAGATTCAGCCTTATTTAGATATGTTAGAATGTCTGGAAAATAACTCTAAGAGATAGTACAGTAGAAAAAATATTAAAAAATGCTTACTATATTTGTATCTGCCTTCTTCACATCAATCTTCAGAACTCAAGAAGGAGTTCATGTAAGGCCCGTTTTACTAAGGAATCCGTTGTCCCAGAATAAACTGGTGCCAAAAGAATGGATTTTGAACAAGCACATAATTTAAACTGGAATAAATCGCTAGGCAATTTGGGAGTGTCTATGTTTTCCTTTATGGAGTCTGTAATTATGAATGCCGTCTGTGAATGTATTCCTAAATCTATTTACTGCTAAAGCCACAAGCTGCTCTTTGCCTTCATTTTATATTTTCACCCTATTTGATCCCATGACTGAGGGGCCTGTTGGCCAGGCTACCAGAAAACTATTATTATACAGAGGTATCTCTCTCTCCAGATGCAAATATCTATCCATACTGGAAGCTGTGTCTCACCATGAAAAACTGGTTTGTCCAGAGAGAAGTCTGCAGTGTCATACTGTAGCTGATAAAAAGGGTATATCCTCCCAAAGGATGAGAAAGGCATTTCTTAGTATGTTAAGGTAGTGGGAAATATATGCAAGAAGTTTTGGTGGGGGAGAGGAAAAGATGGAAAAATCTTTATAGGCAGAAGAGTACAGTGCAGCAGCACCCTGCACAAGAAGAGTCTTAAAAGTCAAGACTAGATTCTGAGACAAATAAGCAGCATGAAATCAGGAGTGAAATTTAGAACAGGTATTTGGCAGAAGATACACTGTTCAAAATCAAAACATGGGAAAAGAATTGATATTGCTAAATCTCCAGAAATGCCAAATATCAAGTACTCCAGTAGCTGAGTCCTTCTACAGACATCTTGTGACAGGCCAAACTCTGTCCCTGGAATAGCACTAGGTATTTTAACTATTGTTAAAATAATGGCTCTAGGATTAATGCTCTCTCAGTGCTTCTTGGGCTATATACAAATGAGTAGAAGTAATAAATGAAGGAAAACATTGAATAAAGATCCAGATGAATAGCATATGAAAAGAATGGTGAGCCTAACATCTGCGGCTGGAAAGGCTGGTAAAGGAGAGCAAAGGTAGGCTCCTTGTGATGAGGGAAACCTTCCTTTTCTGTAGTGGCTTCCAGTTTTGCAGACTGTTGGACAAGGTGAGAATTCACTCAGGAAATTTTCCAAAGCAGAAATCCATCCCTGTCTTAGTCTCTATGGAGCATTACTATCTATCCTTTTAAAGCCATCAGCAAAGTTTATGGGGATAAGGAATATGGCAGGTGGGGGGTGGATGTCTGTTGATATAGTTGGGAATAACTGTTCATAAGTGTTTGTGCCAAAAATCTTGACTGTTTTCTTCCCAGCTTTATTGGTGGACATGAACGATTTTACATTTCCTTGCCTCACTTGTATGACAGCTAAAATATTACTGCAAAAATGAATACTGTAAATGCTCACCATAACCAATCTAATTCCCTTGGTTTGGACTGAAGCACCTCCTTTTCTTCTGGCAACAGCCAAATCTTTAGTACAGCACCAGCTGAGAATCTCTCCTGGGATGTAAGACCAGGACATTTGTGTGTATGAGATGCTACTTCAAAATGGTGCACAGACCTGTGAAGAATTTAGCAGTAATAGTTAGCTTGTTAGAAAACACAGACCATATTTATTCCTTTTCCACAGCCTTATTTACGGTACACTGGCACTTTTGAGTGAAGGAATGGAAAACAGTTAATAAAACATTTGATGGGTATTAATTACTTTCCACTTAATTACCTGCCATGTGGATCTTGTTGAGCTATTGATTACTGGCAAACATGCATCCCACTGGGGATAGTGTGATTTAACTTCATCCAGTGAGTCAATTAGCCTAAGTAACACTGGGAGAGCTGGTGCTCTGCCTCAGTAGCTGGGGTTTCTTGCCAAGAATGGTAGATAAGCCATTTATTTGTTCATTAAAACACAGTACTACTGTCAACAGGAGGCACTTACCAGGTGTTATTGAGATTGGTAAAATGTCACATTTTCATCAAAGATTAGCAGCAGTTGTAGCTGCAAAGTGGGTGAAAACACCCTCTGATTTGAGAGCACAGATGAATGGATGAGGTCAAGATGTTAACCCTTGTTTGCTTCTCATTTGTGACAAGTTCAGTTACAAATTTTCATTAGCTCTCCCAAGTGCAAAACATCTTTCACTGTCATTAATTCAGAGGCTGTGGGACAACAGACCCTGAACTGTGGCATGTGACATTCAATTAATATCACCAAGAGTGAAACACATGGCATGACCCCCAACTCACCAAAACTAAATACATCTCTGTTCTTCAGTGAGGGTGATCTTCCTCGCTGACAAGAATAGCCTGCTGACCTCCCATGAATTAATCTGAGAACGAAAAGATCTTTTTTATTTTTTCTTTCTTGCCTTGTGATTTAAGTTACAGATACATTAAACCATTATTCATATTGATAGTTCCCCTAGTATGTAACTGAAGGTATAACCCCCCCCTCTTGGCTGGAAACCAATGTTCTATTAAAAAATCAAACCAACAAACCAACAAAACCCCTCCAACAAGACAAGAGAATATAGGTGGAGAACTAAGGTTGTTCAAGGAATTCTTAAAGTGGACCTTACATGGATTTGGTTAAATTAAAAAATTGGATATTGTAACCAGAAGATGTCTAGAGAAATTACTTTTATTTTAAATATGAAAGTTTGATTAAAATACAATTTAGAGATGGTGATACATAATATGCCTGATAAATTGACTTAGTGGTGGGTTAAAAAGTCATTCTAAAATGAGACTCTTCTAGGAAAACTGAACAACAAATGAACAAATGACTGACCACAAGTACTTGATTACATTAGGTTAGATATATATATAAATGTATAAGCCAAAAAATTAACATAGGGAACACATCCTTCAGTTTTTTCTTTTAGAGGAGTCATGAGGCTGTCATATGAGATGATTTATTTGACAGTAACCTGCACAAGAATTTGTATTTTCAAAATCCATGGAAAATATTGAGGAAAGGATTCAAATTCTGTCATCTGCCATAAATGAATGATATGATTTACCTATGTTATGTTTTATTTTGCTTAATAGAATGCATTATTTTCCATTTTACGGTTCATTTTATACCCCTAAGAGCAGAAACTAACTTTTAAATATTACTCCAGATAACACTGAGAAATGTTACAGATTTGTCCTGAGTTCATCTGCACAAACTAAGTTTTTCATGTGTTCTGTAGGAGAGGGTCACTGGGTTTTGAGGGTGTAACAATATTATTATTGCAACATAAGGAAACAAACAGATTCAACAGATATTTGTCTTGGTATAAGACAAATTGTTTTTAAGGCTGGATGTCCTGGTTTCAGTTGGGATAGACTTAATTTTCTTTCTAGCAGCTGGTATAGTGTTAAGTTTTGGGTTTAGTATGAGAACAGAATTGATAACTCACTGATGTTTTCAGTTGTTGCTCAGTAGTGTTTAGTCTAAAGTCAAGGATTTTTCAGCTTCTCATGCCCAGCCAGCAAGAAGGCTGGAGGCACACAAGAAGGTGGGAGGGGACACAGCCAGGACAGCTGACCCAAACTGGCCAAAGGGGTATTACATACCATGTGACGTCATGCCCAGTATATAAACTGGGGGGGGGGGGGGGGCTTGGCCTGGGAGGGCTTGCTACTTGGGAACTAACTTGGCATCGGTCAGTGAATGGTTAGCAATTGCATTGTGCATCACTTGTTTTGTGTATTCCACTCCTTTTATTATTACTGCCATTTTATTATTGTTGTTATCATTATTAGTTTCTTCCTTTCTGTTCTGTTAAACTGTTCTTATCTCAACCCATGAGTTTTATGTTTCTCCTTCAGATTCTCTCCCCCATCCCACTGGGTGGGGGCGAGGGAGTGAGTGGGTGAGTGGTGCTTAGTTGCTGTCTGGGATTAAACCATGACACTAGATGAAGTACAAAATTGCAAAATAGAAACAGAAATATTTAATTTAAAGGGGTTTTTAAAGGTTTTGGTTCCTTTAAAGTTAAGTACACTTTATGAAGACATTGCACACTATGAAAACAAAGTGGTTCTTTAAAATTATATTTCCAACTGAGAAACAGCTGTGTAAGAATGGAAACAGCAAGGAAAATTTCTGAATGCTGTTGATATCTCCTTTTAGATGTGAGTTTCCACTTTACAGCCTTGTGAATAAAATTTTTAAAAATATGGATTTTTTTTAAGTATGTTTCCCATGTTTCTAGAACTTTGCAAGGTTGTAATAGGTTTCTATAAAAGTAGCTATGTAAGTTACATTATGTTCTTGTAAGTTACCTTAGTTGCACACATTTATGTATGACCTCATTTATGTCAGTAGAATAATTTTTGATTGTTACAAGCGGATAAGAAGGATCAGGCTCCAAATTGTTGCTAAAAAGAAACATGCTTTATGATACTACTCAACAGTGTACTGGGTCTGGCTGGGAAGGAGTCAACTTTCTTCATAGGAACCCATAGGGTGCTGTGCTTTGCATTGGTGGCTAGAACGGTGTTGATAATCCACCAGTTTTGGCTATTGCTACACAGTGCTCACACAGCATTAAGGCTGGGTCACCAAACACCCCTCTCTCACCCACAAGGCTAGGAGCCTTGGGCGTGGACCAGAGGCTGGGAGGGACTCCAACTGACCAAAGGTATATCCCATGTCATATGACATCATGCTCAGCAATAAAAGCTGGGGGGAATGAAGGAGGAAGAGAAGGAGTTAGGAATTAATGATGTTTGTCTTCCCAAGCAACTCGTATGCATGTTGAGCCCCTGCTTCCTAGGAAGTGGTTGGACTTCTGCCTGATGTTGAGAAGTAGAGACTAAATTTCCTCTTTTTGCTCTGATTCCACACATGGCTTTGGCTTTTGTTATTAAACTGCCTTTATCTCAGCCAATAAGCTTGTCCATCACAGTGTCTCCCCCTGTGGTTTGAGAGAGCGCCTGGGTGGGAGTCTGGCAGCCAACCAAGGTCAACCCATCACAAATAGTTACAACTATAATTGGCTTTTGGGGAGTTTGAGCACATGGTCTGTACACATTTATGTACACCTCTCATTTTCTGTTTAAAGCTATTGGAGCACATTAGAATGTGCTGTTTAATTCAGTCATAACCATCACTGCAGTAAAACAAAGAAGGCACAACTCAAAAGAAAAACATGATCAATAAAATATTGGATTAACTGCTATAAATGTCTCTGACATATTAAAGGCATGAGGAGAAGAGAGGAAATTCTTAAAATTTCTATTTTTATGTAATTTTTTAATGCAATATAGGTGTCACTGTATCTCGCCATAAAGCTCAGGGAAGCTGTGAAATAACATAGGTGAGCAGCAGGGGATAGGGCAGAAATTACTGTAAAACATTCTTGTTTTTCCTATTATCAGGTTTCTGTGGTGGTAAATTAGCATGCTAAAATGAAAGCAATTGACCTATTTTAGATGGTGGTGGAATTTGTGTGTATGTTGAGGAATTATTTAGTGGAGTGTTGTGCTTTAATGTGGTTAATGGTAGTACAAAAGGGGAAAGGGACCTTGTTTTTCTGCTTATGCTGTAAACAAGGTTTCAGGGGAAATTCTTTGAAGTACAGAGATCTAAGCTGGCCGGTTTTGAATCCCCCCTGAGGTACTACAGAGGAACAGTAGGTATCTGATAATGTTTGCACTTCGAGTAAATCTTTTTGGGCATCAAACACAGTGTTGACAAACAAGATAAAAAGTGGATTATTTAAAAGCTCTGCTTAAGATAAATAGGATACTCATATGATTTGTGGTGTCGAAGTTTTTACAGTCTCTTCCCAGACTTACTAAAAAAGAATGTAAAGCAGTAAAGGACTAGCTTTTCAAAGGATCCCTGCTCAGCTCGTGTTCTTGCACCAAGATCCATGGCTGAGTTTTTGAAGAGACAGGGACCCAGGCCACAGTGAAATCTGGAGGTGTACTGCTGACATCATCATACGGAATTCATTCCTAGCACACTCATCTCTTTGTAAAAACTGGGTATGAGAAGCACAGTGGCATTCCCCGACTCTTGAGTATTTCGAAAGATCAGGTCTAAATGTCAGATTTTCTTCCAACAGTTCTGACATGTGCCTTTGTTGGACTGGGTCTGTCTGTCTCTTTAAATGCACAGAGAAATATTTGAGTTACAGTGCTGTGGTGCTCAGTCAAAATGGTATACTAAGATGTAAGCACTGCTGACAGAAGCCAGCAGGGAGCACTGTGGTTTAAATGTAGCATTTCAGGACTTCAGAAGGGGTTACAAATTCTACTACAAACAAGGATAACTTGCACTATGTTATGGTAAGTCTATTGTCTTTTTGTGCTTAAGTACAGTTTTATTTTCTCTCTCATTAACTCTGAAAAAGAAAACAATACAAAAACATTGCCATGAACAATATTGTTGTGAAATATTGTGAAATATTAGGTTTGATTATAGTTATTATTATATGGCTTGTAAAGTATTTTTATGAATACATTTGGATTCTCTCTATTTGCAGGATCACATTGGTACCCATATGTAATGCAGCCTTCACCGGCAAGTGCTCCAGCCACACTGGAGTCTCAGAAGGCAAAGGCAGGGACTGAGAAAATGAAGAACTGCCCACTATAGGAGAAAATCAGGTTCAAGAGCATCTAAGGAACCTGAAGGTGCACAAGTCCATGGGACCTGATGAGATACATCCACGGGTCCTGAGGGAACTGGCAGAAGAAGTGGCTAAGCCACTCTCCATCATATTTGAGAAGTTGTCGCAGTCTGGGGCAGTTGCCACTGACTGAAAAAGGGGAAAAATAACCCACACTTTTAAAAAGGGAAAAAAGGAAGACTTGGGGAAATACAGGCCAGTCAGTCTCGCCTCTGTGACTGGCAAGGTCATGGAGCAGACGCTCCTGGAAATTATGCTAAAGCACATGGGTGAGTAATGAGTGGATTGAGAGCGGCCCTGTGGAGAAGGGCTTGGGGGGTATTAGTGGATGAAAAACTGAATATGAGTCAGCAACATGTGTTTGCAGCCCAGAACACCAGTTGCATCCTGGGCTACATCAAAATAAGTGTGGCTAGCAGGTCGAGGGAGGTGATTTTCCTCCTCGACTCCGCTCTCGTGAGACCCCAACTGGAGTACTGCATTCAGCTCTGGGACCCCCAACATAAGAAGGACATGGACCTGTTGGATTGAGTCCAGAGGAGGGCCATGAAGATGATCAGAGGGCTGGAGCACCTCCCCTGTGAAGATAGGCTGAGAGTGTTGAGGTTGTTTAGCCCGGAGAAGAGAAGGCTCCAGGGAGACCTTATAGCAGTACCTAAAGAGAGTCTACAGGGAAGATGGGGAGGGACTCTTTATCAGGGAGTGTAGTGACAGGATGAGCAGTAATGGTTTTAAACTGAAAGAGGGTAGATTTAGATTAGATGTAAGGAAGAAGTTCTTTACTGTGAGGGTTGTGAGACACTGGAACAGGTTG
The DNA here is from genome assembly GCF_000737465.1 of Haliaeetus leucocephalus. Classification (NCBI taxonomy): domain Eukaryota; kingdom Metazoa; phylum Chordata; class Aves; order Accipitriformes; family Accipitridae; genus Haliaeetus; species Haliaeetus leucocephalus. The sequence goes on along the minus strand of NW_010972687.1, from coordinate 1,507,827 downwards.
ACCAGAGAGGTTGTGGGTGCCCCGTCCCTGAAAGTGTTCAAGGCAAGGTTGGATGGGGCTTTGAGCAACCTGGTCTAGTGGAAGGTGTCCCTGTCCATGGCAGGGGGGGGTTGGAACTAGATGCTTTTTAGGGTCGCTTCCAACCCAAACCATTCTATGAATCTATGAATAAGGTTCTTATTCTGTACTGTTAAAAATTGGTCTCCAAAGTTGGCCTGTTTATTGACAGGACTGTGAGGTTCTCATTGCGCCTTCCATAAAACTTTCTTGTGATAGATTCTGGTTATTATATCTAAGATGATGTATTTGACCTGTCATTCCAGTAGCAACACTGGAGACCTGAGAAGCTGAAAATTATGGAAATTAGAGCTACTGAAAAATTGAAAGGCCTTCTAGAGGATTGGTTTACAATATTGCTCAAAACAGTAAATACTTGCTTAGTCATAACTGCTGATAGAGATAATGGCCCACAGTGGCCAACTGTGCACTGTTTCAGCAAAACATTTTTTTTTTTTTTTTTAAATCAATGGTGCAACTTATATTCAAAAAATAAGGCTGTGAAACATAGGTGTGTATTCTCAAATTCCTTTGATTGCAGCGAGACACAATGCCCCATGTGCAAGAACCAAGTGCTGAGTGTGTTAAGACCAAATCCTCAACGTGTTAAAATCAATATGTAACAGCTTGTTACAGTGTGCAGGAACTGGAAGGGGCTGGGGGGGTAAGGTCTGGGTTTAGGCCTTGCCCTTCCTCACAGGCAGCGATGTTATAGAGGAGCTCAGAAATAGAGGTAGCAGTAGCAAGCTAGGTGGGACATAGTTGTGGAGGATTGACTGAGACAAGACCACTTCTCATCTTTCAAGGATTTCCATGAGCTTCCTGGGAAGAAGAAAGATTTCTAAAGAAGACATTTTTCTTCAAATGCATGACCAATCTCTTGTGTAACAGCAGTGACCAAACCTGGTAGAAAAGTCTGCATAATGCTACAGGCAAAGCCTCAGTTACACATCTATGGGCCACCTGGAAGTGAAGACAGAAGAGTCATCATGAAATGGTTAGAACACTACAGAGCTACAAAAGGCCCACTGTCTTCAGCAACTCCTGTCTCTTGAGACCCTTCTACAAGTATGAAGATAATAAGTGAAAATTAATGCTGTCACTTGGTCCTTTCCAAATGGAATAGACACCTAAATGACAGTGATTTATAATTCCCAATGGGATTTACAGCCCCATGTGAACTATATTCTCTAGTTCTTGGGAAACACAATCTTGCAGCACATTGGCCTGCACACTGGATAAGGTCACCTGTCATTCTTTCAGTTGCTTCTCTGGGAACAGGTCCAAGAATAGCTCAATCTAAACCATTACATACAACTTACATTACCAGTCCAGGAGGAGATTTTCTTCCTTTTCCAGATGAGGTAGGACAGATCACTAAGGCCAGGACTGCACTGGTCAATGATTGTACCTGTGGGGTGTGTTGGAAAAGGAGAAAATCTCCTCTTGGACTGGTAATGTAAATTGTCTGTAATGGTTTGGATTGAGCTATTGTTGCACCTGTTCTCAGAGATGCAATACAAAGAATGACAGATGACCTCAGAAGTTCAGACCGGTGAACTGATCTAGCATGCTAAAAGGCTTGATCCATCAAGAGCTATTCCTTCTTAGTCTGGATGGATTTTCAAGGAAGTTTACAGTATTATTTCATGATTCACACATAAGGGCAACCAGTCCCCTTGCAAGAACTGAGAATATCAAAGCACCAGCTTAATAAAAATTTTCTCAGTCTGTCCTGGTTTAAGCCCAGCCAGTAACAAAGCACCATGAAGCTGCTCGTTGACTCCTCCCTGCCCCGCCTTGATGGGATGATGAAGAGAAAATACAAAGAAAGGCTCATGGGTCGAGACAGAGACAGGGAGGTATCACTCACCACTTATGGTCACAGGCAGAGAAACCAGACTCAACTTGGGGAAAAAACAAAATAAATTTAATTTACTACCAATCAAAACAAGGATAGTGAGAAGCAAAAACCAAATCTTGGAACCCCTTCCCCCCACCCCTCCCTCCTTTCCGGCTCAGCTGCACTCCTGGTTCTCTCTCCCTCCTCCCCCCCCAGCAGCGCAGGGGGACAAGGAATGGGGGCTGGGGTCAGTTCATCACACCTTGTCTCTGCCGCTCCTTCCTCCTCAGGGGGAGGACTCCTCACTCTTCCCCTGTTCCATCATAGGGTGCCTCCCACAAGACACCGTTCTCCATGAACTTCTCCAGTGTGGGTCCCTTCCGCGGGCTGCAGTCCTTCAGGCACAGACTGCTCCAGCTCAGGCCTTCCCATGGAGTCACGGCCATCTTCAGGGGCATGCCCCTGCTCCGGCGTGGGCTCCTTTCTCCCCGGGCTGCAGGTGGGCCTCTGCTCCCCCGCTCCCCTCCGTGGGCTGGGGGACACAGCCTGCCGTCTCACCACGGGCTGCAGGGGCATCCCCTCCTCCCCCGCTCCTCCTCCCCTCCTTCCGCACTGACCTCGGTGTCTGCAGAGGGGTTCCTCTCACATTCCGATCCCCCCACTCACTGCAGGTTCCCCCTCTTAAATCTTTTCTCCCAGAGGCGCTACCACCGTCGCTGATGGGCTCGGCCTGGGCCAGCGGCGGGTCCGACTTGGAGCCGGGGAAGCTTCCAGCAGCTTCTTACAGGAGCCACCCCTGCAGCCCCCTCCCCCACTACCAAAACCTCACCACACAAACTCAAAACACAGTCTCACATAATTCTTGCAATAAACATACAGGCAGATAAAAGGATGCTGTGTGCTTTTATGAATTACTGAATAACTCCTTTCTTGGTTGACAAAATGCACTCCTTCTACAAGGTCAAACACTACTCAAGATGCTCACTTTCAAATTGTGTATCACTATCTACAGCCTATCTAACTGTAGCCTTTGGCTTTTATGAGACCAGGAAGGCTTTCAGGATGAAGTGGTCATAACCTTCCACTCTATTCTGCCTGGTGTCTCTAAACACCAGACCACAGAACTTGAATCAGCCTGTAGATTATTCATGGTCCCAGAAGGAAGCGCTGGCTTGCAATGTATTTGGGACTCCTTCATTACTTCTTTTCACTCTTATTTCTTCTTTTCTCTCCCCCCCCCCCCCCCTTTTTTTTTTTTGAGATTTTTCTGCTTGGGCCAGTTTATGACAATTGCTTTGACCTTGATGATGAGAACTGGATGTAAATGCCCTTCAGCAAGTACCATGTATTTGATGGAGAGCCAAAGTCATTAGAAAGGCCTTTTAATAGTAACCGAAATATTTGAATACATACTGAAGTTATCTAAAATATAACCAGAACATTTTGGAATGGATCATGAGGGGTAAAATGTGGTGGTTTTAAAAACCAGGGGACAAAAATCCCCCTCATGCTTTCAAGCCTGATTGAGAAGTTAAGGTTTTTATCAAGGAGATTATTGCTGGTTTTCTTGCTTAAAAGCATACTGGAAATAAAGTGGGGTTTCAATATCAAGTAAAAATTGCCCTCAACAAAATTTCTTAAAAGTGTTTTCATATATGTAAAACCAGTTTTGCTAGAGAAAACTATGATAAAATCAATTATTTAAGATTTAAAATTTTGTGTATTTGAAACTGACCCCAAAGTGTACAAATAAATACAGAAATATTTTATCACTTTCAGTTAAAATACTGTCTATATTACATAGATAAACTTCTAAAATCCTAGAGAGCAGCTGTTAACAGCTAGCTTTGTCTTTACCTTAAAAGTATATAAAGATGAGAATTAGTGTAAATGAGATGTGGAGTTTTATAAAAGATTTTATTAGCTTGACTTTAAAATCACCAACATATTTCATCAAAGCTTAGCCACTATACAGAGTCTTCCTGCAGAAATGCCAATAGACTTTTAACACATTACATATAGTACATTTGTTTATGTTCAGTGCTTCATGACAAAATATTTCAGAAAAGTTTCAGTTTATGCTTTTAATTGGTTTTCCTTCTTTCTATCTTTCTGTCTACCAAAAGCAGATTCCATGACCATTATGAGCTGAGCTGTCTACAGTGCAGAGGGCAAGAAAATTATAATGAAGTTGCTTCGCAATGATCTAAGGAAGCTTTCTCTAAGTGACAATGCCTGCTAAATACATCAGATGTACAATTAAAAATGGTGTATCAACTGCCTATTTTGGAAAGGAGGTACTGCCAGACTGCTTCCATTGGACCCATCCTGGATGTGGCTTCCACACAAATTCCCATTCAAGTTATCCCCTCAAAATGAAAACCTGAAAGAAAGCAGCCATGTCTCTGCAGGAATTTGCTCAGGGCTGGCAAGATGACAGGAGTCTGGCTCTCCCCACTACCTGAGGCTTTCAGATCCTTTTGGAAAAGGTCCATAGCCTTACCAGTCTCATTGCATTTTGCAGACCTCTGAGAAAACTGCTCTGGGATGGGCACTTTGGCCGTTTCTTTTGCAGTCACTTGTACCACATGTATCACACCTTTCGTAGTTCAGTTGTGTACTGTGTTGGAATGGGGGAGGGATGTGAACTTTTTGCAAAGACAAACATTCTGTTGTATACATCTGATCCTGGTAGAGTTATGCTGATTTATACAGCTGAAGAACTGTCCCACAGGATATAAATCATACCTGTCCAGACAGATACAGTAACAGAAATGAAAAATACTGTATCTTGAAAGACAGCCTATGTAAAACACAACCTTTGAGAAAAACAGCCTGTTGTTTAAAACAAAGACAAGTGCTATTAACAGATAGAAGTTATCTGCTCTAAATAGTGGGTCAACAGGACACAGTATATTTGCAAGAAATATACAATTCCCATTTGTGACCGTAAACACTGTGGGGTCCACATCTCTATGGGTGAAAACCAAAGTCTTTTAGCATACAGATGTGCGATACCTTTTAAAATCCCTGCAGTATCTTCCTACCTGCTGTGCTTAATTTCAGATTCAAGTGCTGTCATTAAAGGAAAAAAAAACCCACAAACTGTTTTCGCCTTTATCTGTGCCCTACATTGCATTGGCTTTTCCTCAAATATTTTCCTGATGCTGCAGCTCCCTAAACATTTTTTAAATAAAGCTCCCACTTTTCTTTTTCAAGTTAGCACATGTCTGTCTGACATGTAAAATCACAACTTTTTAATTGTTTTCTTACAAATAAATTTTCTTGCAAGCAAGCCTATCTTGGCATCATTCCATAAGTAAAAAACTCTGTTTCAATCTGGCAAGCCATAAAGTCTCTTTAAGGATAGGTTGCACTAAGCCTAATTCTCATTTTGATTTATTTGACTTTGGATATAATGGTATTAAATTAGCAAAGACAAGCAATGAACAAAACCCTGGAGATGAATTAGCCATTGTATCCAGTCCATTAATCTCTTCTTCAATTCTTGCGAATTGTGGCTCACCCAGACCCAAAGATCAAATAAAATGCCTAATTGGGAAAATCCTAAACAAGAGTATCCTGGGGAGTTTGAATTTATTTGTCAACTGTTCAAACAACTATGTTGTTTATATGTCTTTAAAACCCTGATACTTTTCCACCACTATATCTTAATCCAGATACTTTAAACACAGGAGGGTGATTGAGAATTGTTTTCAATTAACTGGAATAGGGAAAGACACTTATTCTAAAAACAGATAGTTGTGTTGTGAACATTCTGCCAAACATGCTGAGAATTTTAGATCTAAACATCAGGTTTGAGGGATGCTCTGAAAACTCTTTGAGGGTAGTAGTAGACACAGCTAATGGGTATTCTCTCCTTTCAATAACATTTGTATTAAGCACTGTGATTCAGAAAGTGGAAGAAATACGGTATAAATGAATGATGTTTTTTAAAAAAGAAATTCAATAACATTTTTAAAGACGTATGAAAGAGAACAAATACAGGAGTCTTTTCTGCTTGTGATTACTCCAGAATTACCTGCTGATTTTCCTGGACGTCCAGGAACTCAACTAGCAAGACTCATCTCCACCTGCTTTTGCAGTGGAAATGCAGAGGACGGTTAAAAGTCCATACCTGGTTTTGAGTCTGATAACATCCCATATTCCCGTTGGTACTAAAAGAATTGGTAACCATTAGTCACCTAACATGAAATAATATATTTTCTGACAGCATTGTGACTCATCAATAACCTACCTCTGGTCTTTATTTTGGGGAAAAAAAGTCTATGGAAAAATCTGTGACCAGGGAACACAGGCTGAGGTTGTTGGGTTTTTTTCCCCTACTTATGTTTTGTGGTCTTAATCACCAGTTTAGTTTTGATATGGCATAGAGATCACAAGTGCTACATGAATTGGTGCCTCTTTATTCCTACAGATTATGTCCTTTTCTCAGCTGCAATAACAGTGATCATGAGATTACATTAGTTTACTTACAGGGTGTACAAATTAGCACCGGCATGACTGCATTACATATTTTGATGGTATCCAGAGGGCTGTCATTGGCAATTGTTTCTCTAACCTAAAGGTGTTTTTGTTTAAGTCGCCACAGAGATGTGTGTATGACAACATTCTTGTTCAAATTTATAAAACTTCAACAGAGGTTACTTTGAAACAATCACATTAATGACAAACTGTACTACAAGACAGAAGAAAATCTGTCAGGTATGACATAAGTATAGTTGGGGACACATTAAAGGACTTCTTGAAGCCTCTTCTTCCATGCCTGTTCTTTAATGATTGCACATCTTTGTCTCCATCAAGTACGAGTCAAGCAATGAAATAATAAATCTAATAGGAACACTCCAGAAAGGAAAAGCAACATTTTGACGACATAAGACTGATAAAATAAATTTTGTCCACAAATTTCTCCTCTTTTTGTTTCACAGGACTAAGAATGAACAGCTTCTAGATGAAGGAGAACCAGAGGGAGAAAAACAGATAGATTAGGGTTATAAAAATCTTGCCCTGAGAAGACCATAATGTATAAATATATTTTCAATCTAATATGAAGGATTTGATGTTTCTGAAGGTTTTCTTCCAAATGTTAAAAAGAAACTAAAATCTTTCTTTTAAAAAATTATTTGTATTCATTTCATGTTGAGTTTATTTTCATCCTCAAAAAAAAAAAAAGTGAGCCAAATAAACAAATGCACAAATGAATTGCTCCTTTTCAGTGTACGCCATAAACATTGCTCCCTCTAGTCTGATTTGAAGTGCTAACATACCCAGCTGCATACTATGAAGGAGAACATATTTTGAATCCAGTGATGACTGGGATTTATTTATACCGATATGCAGGCTTTCAGGGGACAGCAAATAGAATTCAGAAATTGCTTGCTAACAGGAAAAGAGTTAAATTTCTTAATATCAAGTACAGTTCATATTTTTGTACATGTACAAGTGATGCTCTCTTGTTTCCCACATTAGTAATTTTTGTTGGTCTGTGACTTTTGCATTTGCCATTGCTTCCATTTCCTCACCTATGAGAAAAAGTATAGATCTATTTCCTCCCATCTTCATAATGAGCTGGACACAGATACCCTTGATGACTTTTAAATCTTCTACTGAATCACCAACAGAAAGACTTATTTGATGCCACTTTTAATGACTTGCCATTATTTGTCTGTGCTGACAGAGATAGCTCCACCACCTCTTTCACTTTAAAGGATTTTTTTTTTCCATTTCAGAACAACAAATCCTCAAATTACTCACTGATGTTGCATATCTTACTAGTACAAATTGTTGCTTTTTTTACTCTTGTGCTGGTTTTGGCTGGGGCAGAGCTAATTTTCTTCTTAGTGGCTAGTATAAGGCTATGTTTTGGATTTGTGCTGGAAACAGTATTGTTAATGCCAAGATACTTTCATTATTTCTGAGCAGTGCTTACACAGAGTCAAGGTCTTTCCTGCTTCTCACCCCACCCCACCAGTGAGGGGGTTGGGGGGCACAAGAAGTTGGGAGGGGACACAGCTGGGACAGCTGACCCAACTGACCACAGGGATATTCCAGACCATATGATGTCATGCTCAGCATATAAAGCGGGGGGAAGAAGAAGGAAGGGGCGGACTTTCAGAGTGATGGCATTTGTCTTCCCAAGTTACCGTTATGCATGATGGAGCCCTGCTTTCCTGGAGATGGCTGAACACCTGCCTGCCGACGGGAAGTAGTGAATGAATTCCTTGTTTTGCTTTGCTTGTGCACACAGCTTTTGCTTTACCTATTAGACTGTCTTTATCTAAACCCATGAGTTTTCTCAGTTTTATCCTTCTAATTCTCTCCCCCATCCCAATGTGGGGGGAGTAAGCGAGTGGCTGTGTAGTCCTTAGTTGCCAGCTGGGGTTAAACCATGACAATTTTTTGTTTTTTCCTTTTTCAACTCAGTTTCTCTCTTAGCCCTTCTCTTTCTTTCATGGCTTCAGAGACTACTGTTAATCTCACACAAGCAATTTTAGTCAAAGATTATTTTCTGAGCTGTGATATTGGAAGAAGCAAGGATGGGAAGCTGATCATTCAAAAACACCAGTCTGTACCAACTCCTCTTCCTTGCTAGACAGTTTTCTTTCTATTCCTTGGATTACTCTTGAGGAACTCTTCTGATATTCAGCGTTTATCTTCCTCTCACTTGTGAATACTTGATCTTGTTTGTGTCAAGACACTTCCTCTTCATTAGTCTTAGTGAATGGCTATCCTCAATCTAGTGTACAGTGTACAGTTCTTCAAATGCCTTATGCTTGAGTCCCTGGTGCTCTGGAGCCCTCCAAGTGAAGGAAAAGCAAACAAGTCTGCTTGTCCCATGAACCACAATCAGTTTTATTAAGTATGTGCTACAAAGTCTGGTTTTGAAATCTCACTTTAACGATAGTATGGGAAAGATTGTTTGGAACAACTCAGTGCTTCTGCCTGGAAAGTTGCTACCTGCTGGCTGCCTGCCTCTGTAAGTCATCAGCAGTTTCCTTCACAAGGGGTTACTTATGATTCTTCCTATGTTTTACTCACTTTAGGTAATCAAAAGCTGAATAACCCTGGACCAAAGCACTCTATTTCTCTACAGAGAGTCCATCTTTGAGCATTATAAACAGCCTTGGTAGACAGCATGAAGAAAAGACTTAGACCTCTGCTATCCATGCTGTACCTGTGCTGTGGATAATTAGTTGAATTCAATCACTTCCACTGTAAATCTGTCACCCTTCATGATCAGTAAAATTCTTATTAAAACATCCTTTTTGCTGACAAACCTGGCACTGGCAGACTTCATTAAGTAATTAACTCAGATACTGAACACCAATCCATGATATTGGGCATAATTAACAGATCGTGTTATCTGTTAGAGGCAGTTAATTTTCCCTTACTGTTGGGATACAGTCAGTGGACAGGCCTTCAAAACTTGCACATCTCCAGACATAGTACGGCACAACATCTGTGATTTACACAGAGGAGAGCTATTGTGTTGCTGTGTGATGGGAACACCTATTATATGGAAGTGCAGTGGAAATCCACAACCTTTCTGCAAAGGGAATATGAATTATTACTGCAATATATGGACAATTTTTTCTTCTATGAAGATGAATCACAACATTAACCTTCTCCTACAAGGAGATTGTATCATACAAGAGAGTAACATAATCAAATCAAGGTTTGATTGTAATAAATGCAGCCTTAGCCAGACATGGAAATATCAAGAACAAACCAAAGATCTCTGATTTATTGTGTATTTGGTGAGCCTGAATAGTTCTTGAAATGGTAACTGTCCCCATTGGAATTTGGTAAATGAAAGAGGTTTTATTTTGGCCATTGAATGATAAGCATAATATGGCTGTTAGCAGTTGGATAGAAAACTGTTCACCAGTCAAGTTTTGTCTGTAACACAAGACATGGAGCATTACAGGCCTCTTCAGTTCTTTCTCAGAAGTCTAAATAAATTCCTGGACTATATTCCAGAGTGAAGTTAACTAAGTAACATCTTGAACTTGAACCTGATTAGATACTAAGTCAGGCCTTTCTGTTTAGGCTTGAATGAGAGGTACTTCATTATCACTCTGCTAAAGACAGTCCCAGAATGAAGACTGATAGATCATTATTCTTTCCTTGCAGCCAGTGTTGTTGAGGGGAGATTGAACTGCAGCCCTGTGAAAATGCGCTTCTCCTTGCAGATGGCAAGGTAAAAAGGTGGTGGTGTGAAGCCTTTGAAACACAGAATCTGTCTACAGCAGACAACTGACAGAAACCTGATCTGAGTCATTGCTCAATATGATGTCAAACCTAGTCATCTGCTATAGATGTTATGAAATAAAAGATGTAAAAACACAGAAACAAACCCCAGAAAATCCTGAAGAGAAGAATGGTGCAATTTAGAGCTCCACCAGACTCAAAACTATGGAAATGTGGAAGATGACCAGAGAATGTCAAAACAGTATTTCATTCTGTAACTGTAAACTATTGGGTCCTGTGAAAAGGATGACATTCAGAGTAGTAATATTTTTCACAGTGACTAGATCTGAAGCAGTTACTGTGCTTAACAGTTTTCAGCTAGTACAGCTAGGAGTAGCTGAGCATAAGATCATAAGAAGAAAAAAAAAAGAATAATAAAAATCAGAAGGATAGAATAGTTTATGCCTGACCTGAAGCTAAATTTGAATCTATTTTTATAACTGTTATACATTTTTGCAATTTTTACAACTGCAAGTTTGGAATTTAATTAAGGATCAAAAACTACAGTGCAGGAGAAGCTACACAATTTACTGTACACAGACAATCTACAGTTTGCCAAGCCACTTCAAAAAGAAGTTCACCGGAGATAGAAAGTCGGCTGATACCCTCATGAAAAACTGAAGCAGGTAATCTTTTAAGACTATACCTCACAACTTTAAACTACTATGTCCCGTTGGCTTTCTCCCAGCTCAGGCATGATTTCCCAAGTCTTCTATCCCAATCCTAGCAGAGTTTCAACTTTTCAACCAGCAAGGTTAAAAAGGAAGACTAAAATTTTGATCATTTGTGATATTATTGCTATGCTTCATTTTATCATGGCAGCTCTGTCCTTACATGTTCCTTATATATCTGCAAGAGTTATAGAGAGAAATTCTTTTATTTTCCTACCCCCCCCAAAATGTTTATCAATTTTTTAAAAAATTACATTATCAAGTTTTAGACAAAAATTTTTAATGCAATTAATCAAAACTGATTCAACAGTTTTACCATAGAAGTCACCACTTCGAATGTATTGGTTCCATTTCTATCTTGCATAGTCCTTTATTGCACCTTGGAAGATTCAATTCTTTGCTTCCATCTGAGTTCTCTGTCCAATTTAGTCTTACCTGCCACAAATATATCATGTATATTCTAACTATATTTTTCTACTGTTACTGCCCCTTAAAAGGCAAGAATTAATTGGATCTGTTATAAATGACAGTGCAGATACATAATTTGTCATTCTAGAAGAAGTATCTTACAGTTCATCCCAGGTGAATACCACAGATCAGTGTCTATATTCATCCTTACACTAGAGAGCAGAAACCTGTCTCATTCTTCTGTTTCTCCAATTAATTGTAAGCATGCCAAGAAATAGGATTTATCTAGATAAATAATGTTGTCTGGCAAACTATGCTTTGTGAAGACTTCATTTTCACCAAAACAAATAACCCCTCCCCCAATCTCCTCCCTCAATCAAAACAAAACTACAATCAAAACCCCCAAAATAATAACAACAAAAATATAAATAAATAAAACAAAAGAAAAAAAGTAAAAAAATTGCACCCCTTAGCAAAGAGATAAAGGAAATTTGGTTTTGTTTAGTATTCATTTAGACATGCTCTTGTGGATCCTAAAATAGCATTTTTAGAGAAGACTAAATAAATGGCATATTTTATCACTACTGTTATCACTTAAAAGGACGTACGCAAATGCAACCAAGCTGTATTTCTGCCTTTCTGAACCAGCTGTTTTCAACAGTATGCATCAAGTTCTCTAACTGTATTTGTCAGTAGAGTATGAAAGTAGGTGTTCATTGGTGTTCTGGCACATGACTTTTACTACTTATTCACAGTTTTGAAGAAGATAATCCAATCCAACCCATCTGCCACATGCAGGGACATCTTTCCCTAGATCACATTGCTCAAAGCCCCATACAAACTGACCTTGAACACTTCCAATGTTGGGTCATCCACAGTTTCTCTAGGCAACCTGTTCCACTGCATAACCACACTCATCATAAATAAATTCTTCCTTATGTCCAATCTAAAGCTACTCTCTTTCAGTTTAAAACTGTTTCCCCTTGTTCTGTCACTACAGACCTTGGTAAAAAGTCTTTCTCCATCTTTCTTATAAGCCCCCATTTTATATCAAAAGGCTGCAATAACGTATCCCCAGAGACTTCTCTTCAGCAGGCAAAACACTCCATTCTCTCAGCTTTTCTTCATAGCAGTTATTTATTTATCAAGAAATTCCCTTTCCTTACTCCAGTCATTCTAGCAAGTATTTTTTTCCTGTTAGCAAGAAATTAATTCCAGAATCATAAATGTTACAGAACAGTCAAAGATCTAGAGGGGAAGGAGGGAGTTATCTGCTCCAGTAGTACTAAGTTGTCTCTCTCTTAGGGTTAACTGGTCAAATAAAATATTTAGTAAGATTATGTAGACCTCTTTTGACTCTCTATGTCTGTGTCTGTTGATTAGGAATTAATTTTCTCTGAATCACACTGAAATGTGTCTCACTGCATACATTTTCTAGCTCCCAAAGAGAGAAGAAAACTTCAGTGGGGTTACTAAAATGAACCTCAGAAACAAGCAGTAATACAGAAAAACTGTGGCCTATATCATCAGAGTTACAAGACTTTCTATGGACGCAGTCCCAAACTTACCTTTATTATGTGTGTAGCCACAAAAGACTGTAAAGATGTAAAAGTAGAACATGCTTCCTTTGGTACTTTCAAGGGTGCTATATGTTAGAGAGAGATGAACAAACAGTAGCTAAAGATTCCTGAACTTTGTTCATGGGCATGGTGTAGTAACAATGCAGATTAAAAAGAAGACATCTATCATTTTGAATTTTGGAGACTGACTTGTAATTTTAATGGCTATTTATAGCTAGATGGATATATGAAAAAGGCATTCTGTAGGAGTCTAGTCATTATGAAAGAATATAGGTATCTACTTTTTAGTTTTGATTACTTGAACATCTTCTGGTAATTGAGCTAGATAACTCAGTAGATTGTCTCACTATATCTCCTGCCCATATAATCCTTTCCTAAAGTAATACAAATAAGGATATTTCAATGCACAGTTAATAATACCAGCATCTTTGTTCTAGAGCCATCAGAGAACTTCACAAATATTTGTAAGTCTTCACTGTGCACATTAAATAAATGATCTATGGAGAAATAGTTTAATGGAATACCAAAAAGTAATTTTTTGAGAATGACCATTTTTTAAAGTATAAATATACAAAAATTTAGGATAAATTCAGAGAAATGTTTTCTGAATCTAAGTGATAACTTAGATTTACTAAGATTTACTTAGTTCCCAGGCTCCTAGTCCTGAAATAATCATAGCAGAGAATACTAGATAAAAATGTCAAAAAGTGGAGAGAATCATAAATGCGAAGGAACAGTAATGAAAGAATTAAAAACTCCCATAAAACTCTAGTCCTCAATATATATATCTACTAAAAACATTACTTCTGTTCCCAGTGTAATTAGTAGTTAGTCCACATGTAACTAAATATATCCATAGTCTTATTAGCTGACAAGGATTACTCACATGTTTAAAGGAAGAAAAAGTAATCTCTTTTATGTCTTGTCTTATAGAGGGGTGTCTTGGTTTTTAAGAACTCCTCACCCACAAGAACAGAATTACTCAACAATCTGTATATGAAGAGACAAACTTGTCAGCTTGAGATGACTGAAGGGTGACATCAGGTGTAGAGTGAAGGTCTGCAGAGTCACAGAGGTGAATAGAAAATTACCAAAAAGTAATCAGGTAATTTATTTAAATATAATAAAATGAAGCACCTTTTTTATACTGTATGGAATGAAACTGTAGAACACACAGTCTTGGGATGTTATGGACTCCAAAGATATGAACAAGTCAAAGAGACTTTAGATAAAATCACAAGGGATAGAACTACTGATTGTTTTTCAATGCAATGAGCTGAATTCAAACCCTTGCTATGAAGTATTTAAATTGATTAATAGAAGCTGAAAGACTGTGTATGGAAGAATAATTTTTATTGTCTGCACATTTAATATGTATTTTCTCTAACTTTGTACCATAAGAAAGGGAAGGCCACTGTGCTAGATGAACACTTGGTCTGATGTAGTATGTCAGTGTCACGTTTATGTTTCCTGCAAAACATGGAGACATGTTTACTGTTCACCAACATTTATGTTCTTTATGTCCTGTGTTCTCTGACCTTTGAGGTTTTTATTTCTGTTTCATTATATTCACAAAGTTATTCTACTACAGAAGAAATTGAGTTTCTTTGTCCTAGCCTTGCTCCAAAATCTTCCTGTGAAAGACTGGTCTTTTAGAAAAGCTTTAGAAAAGTGAAGAGTCTTACATCATGTGACATAGGGTAAACCATTAAAAAATGAAGCAGTGTGTTTTAAATTTTCACTTTTGTTGTGAATTAGGAGTTAAAGTTTTACAGATGACAGAGAACTATCACTTTTCATAATGATGGCAAAATACCCATCAGATAAAAGTATGGTAATTTTTCTCAGGGAATTTTTTTCTGATCACAGCAAAAACCTCTTAATCTTCACCAAGTATCAATGCAATTCAAATTTTTGAACAATTACAAAAAGTTTCTCCTTGAAGTTAAAAAGTTTGCCTCCTCCAAACTACAGAACTGCACTGTATTATATAGAGTAATACAGACATTTTTTTGTTTCTAAATCCTTTTCTTAGTCAGATTGTCACCCTGCTTGAAATCTACTTATTACAAGGTGTTTCCAGCCACAAGAGGCAGTTGTATTGCTATTTTTTCCTCTCCTTCTGGGACAGGTGGTAACTTTTCAGGTTTCCCCCAAAATTATGGGAGTCTTCAGAGCTAATGTGAAATAAGATAAAGTGTAATAACCATCTAAGAGCAATTTGGTTGGAAAAATAGTTGCTGTTTATGAAGTAAGGAAAAAGGAACCAACAGGTTGGTCCAGTGCCAAGTAGCTCTATATCCTTAGGGAAAAAAGCATTCCAAAGGAGGATTGATCCATTGCCTTTCTGAATCTTTTGTAGATCCAACAACAGGAATGTAGTGAAACTAAAAAAAAAAAAAAAAATCAGTACCTGTTCTTATGAACTTCTGTTAATGTAGATTTCACAGAATTGTCTGTCCTACAGTTCTGTTTACTGCTGAATTTCTTGAGATGATCACTCTTTAGAATTCAGCAGTGTAGTGGAAAATACAGATGTTCCTACACAATTCATAGGTAATGGTTAGCTGTTGTTAAAAATCCACTAAATCATATGATAAACTCTTCTTTGATAATGATGGCTTTCACATGATTTGTGTTTATGTGAACTGTATTAACTTTCACAGCCTGCGGCTATGAAAGACACTATTCATTTTAGAAAAGAGTATGTAATTGAAGATAACGTCTCATGCTTGCAAAATTCTTTGATAAAGGACTATTTTAAAAATGGGCTGAGGTTATATTCTCCGGCATTTCAGGAGGACTTCTCTTTTTTGATATTCCAGTCCTTGTACGCTCCCAGTTATCATTGGGATGTTTTTCTTTTTTTTTGTTGTGCTAAAAATGTCTGATCTGGAAATTTGAGAGAAGGTTTAATGTAATTTATTCCTAATTTTTGTTTGAATGAATGGTGTTTAAATACCATATGATATAGCAGAGGAATGATTGTAACACAACCCACAGTACTAATGAATTTATAAGATGTCGGTATTTTTATTTTCTATTTCCTAAGAGTTCATAACCATTTCATAACGGATCATAAGATTTAACATTATGCTAAAACATAAAATTGCATTGTGCTTGTCTTGAAGCAACACTGTGCACTACTGTTTTAGTATGAAAAGTCTACAGGTGTGGAAATCATCCCGAAACAGTACCTGAATAAACTTTGATTTTGTTCTGGACATAAAGAGGCATAGGCTGTGTTTTGGGTTTGTGTGGTGGGATTTTGGCAGGGGGGGAGGGGGCTGCAGGGGTGGCTCCCGTGAGAAGCTGCTGGAAGCTTCCCCGGCTCCAAGTCGGACCCGCCGCTGGCCCAGGCCGAGCCCATCAGCGACGGTGGTAGCGCCTCTGGGAGAACAGATTTAAGAGGGGGAACCTGCAGTGAGTGGGGGGATCGGAATGTGAGAGGAAGGAACCCCTCTGCAGACACCGAGGTCAGTGCGGAAGGAGGGGAGGAGGAGCGGGGGAGGAGAGGATGCCCCTGCAGCCCGTGGTGAGACGGCAGGCTGTGTCCCCCAGCCCACGGAGGGGAGCGCGGGAGCGGAGGCCCACCTGCAGCCCGGGGAGAAAGGAGCCCCCGCAGGAGCGGGGGGATGCCCCCCAAGATGGCCATGACTCCGTGGGAGAGCCCGCACTGGAGCAGTCTGTGACTGAAGAACTGCAGCCTATGGGAAGGACTCAAATGTTGAGGAAGTTTGTGAAGGACTGTCTTCTATGGGAAGGGACCCACACTGGAGCAGGGGAAGAGTGAGGAGTCCTGCCCCTGAGGAGGAAGGAGCGGCAGAGACAAGGTGTGATGAACTGACCCCAGCCCCCATTCCTTGTCCCCCTGCGCTGCTGCAGGGGAGGAGGGAGAGAAAACAGGGAGTGAAGCTGAGCTGGGAAGGAGGGAGGGGTGGGGGGAAGGGGTTCTAAGATTCAGTTTTACTTCTCATTATCCTTGGTAGTAATTTAATTTTTTTTTTTTTTCCCCCCAAGTTGAGTCTGTTTTTTGCCTGTGACCATAAGTGGTGAGTGATACCTCCCTGTCCTTGTCTCGACCCATGAGCCTTTCTTTGTATTTTCTCCTCATCATCCCACCAGGCCGGGAAGGAGTGAGCAAGTGGCTTTGTGGTGCTTTGTTGCCAGCTGGGCTTAAACCACGACAGGCTGGAATAAGGATTAGATTTGGGAGGTGTATCTAATCTTGCTAGGTCTAATTCCAAAATCTACTCTCCTTGTGCTATTAAGGAAGTGACCAAAATCTGTCTGAATCTGTCAAGAAATCATGGCTGCTACTGACATTTACTGTATCACCTGGTACATCTAGAACTGTCTGCTGAAAATGTCTGGACAAACATGTATTTTAAAATAATAGTTTGTGGGCTGAATTTAGATACACAAAAAAATCTAGACATTTTCCTACAGTTTCTGGCTTTGCCAGCAATTTATATAAATTTATACAAAGACATCAACACAAAATATGACCGCATTAAGTAATCTAGTTTACATTATTTTTTTGACAAACTGTTTAATTTTTCTCCCATTTCTGCAAGTTGCATACAGTTTGAATTATAGTTAATGAATTATGGAGAGAGGAATGTGCATGAAATTTGCATGATCTGGGGCATCCTTTGAAACAGTCAAAAGTAGTGCAAGGTCTTTCACTATCACCAATAGGTGCTCAAGTAGGAATTTTGTCATAAGTGGGACAGACTTATGATTTTGCCATGCATGGGAAAGAAATGAAAGCATGTTAGCCTTATATCAATTATAGTTTACATGTTTTTTTAAGAGAAACAACAGAATCAATTTCTGGTGTTTTTTTGTAAAGAAAGCATGAACTCAGTCTATTCAGACCTCAAGAGATTATTTCCAGATCAAAATTCTGATTTTGATCTCACTGTCTTATCTCACTTCCAGGCTGAAGTGGTTAACTCTTAGTGAGTTCTGCACTGGTTTGATATATTTCTTTTACAATCTATATTAATAGTCATTTATATTCTACAGGGATGTAGGCAAGCAGAATGAACTTTGGATCTCTGAATAATAGCAAACTGGCAACTACAAGTACATGTTATTAAATATAATGGAAGAACTATTTGGGCTGCTAGATGTGATAACTGAGATACCAAGGGATAAACACCTTAAGATAGTTGGTCTCTGCTTTAGTAGTCACAGAGCTGAAAATATAAAGCCTTATACCTATATTTTTCCTTCTGAATAAAATTTTCCTTTTCAGGTTTACATTCACAATAATTTACTCCCTTACACACCCTTTTCAGACATAAGTAAACTGCTTTAATGTAGAAAGTTTATAGAACACTTAATAGTTTTAGGGCAGATGAAGCAGTTGACAATATTCAGTGAGAGGAGCAATGTAAGTAGGTACTATTTCTCTACTGCTACCAGTAACTTTTTAGTGCATAAAAAATTAAATGTTAATCTTTTTTTAAAAAATGTAATTATACAGCTTTTAATTGAACTCCCAAACTACTTTTAAAATGACTTGTCACTGCAGTGTACCCAGAGGACCAGTGTCTCAGTCATCTGTATATGTGACCTAAAGACAAACAACATGGCTATTTTCCATCCCATGTGCCCTACTTTCCTTTCTTCTGAAACCAAAAAGTGTAATCTTACCCTGCTTGTGGAGCCAGGGCATGGCAAAGGCACATACCCTGGAAGCCTGGCAGTCTCTTTCGGCTGTCCATTTAGGCACAGCCTCGGTTTGCAGAGGCAGCTGGGATTCTTCTCACGGCATTCATTTCTTACATAGATTGAAATTTTATCCTGATATTTATAATCTAAGAAGATCTCAAACTAACTGCAGTTTAATGAGTAGAATGTAAGTGTTATCTTGAGATAATCTCATGTTTTAGTGGAAAAAAGGAAGAAAATAAACTTATCCCTACATTGCATGCATCTATCCCTTCCCTCTCTTTTACCCTGTCTTCTCTTTTAATGGTGTTCTTTCTGTTTTTCATGTTGCCTAACTGTATACAAAGATGTGCATACTAAAGATATCTTTTTTGAGCAAATCATATGGAGGAGGGTCATAGAATGATAATCCATAAAGAAAATCCAAGCTTTAAAGATTTCTCGTTGCCCAGCATTTCCTTATTTTAAATAGTATGGGAAGTCAGGATTAAATATTAAATAATTATATTTGCTTATTGATCCTGTGTTCACAGCATGGATGCCCTATGTGAATGACAAACATGAGGAGCACAGTAAGGAATACACAAGCCTGGTTCAACATCACTCATATGACATGAACAAAGAAAGAAGCAGTTCTGTGAGTAAATCTTGCATGACATCTTGCAGTCCCAATATTTCTAATACATATTATAAGTGCAACAACACAAGCAGACTCTAGTTACTTTGTGTGCTGTTGAAAGGCACCACCCTGAACCTTATTTTTATGATTGTTGCCCACTGTTCTTGATTCAGTGGCTATTTCTAGGAATAACAGATTTCTTTGCACACGGAAACCTGCATAAGATTAGCAATTAATCTTTTTCAGTTATTTTACTAAATTTTGTATTGTTCTGCCTAATAAAGATTACTGGTTATGTTACTCTGTTTCTCCTGATAAAAACTGAAACATACCCCAACTCTCCTGGTCTGGTTATGAAAACAAACACAAGTGTTTTGTAATGCAAAGGAAACTGCCATCCTAAAAGTGTTGTGACCACCATGTTACAGTCACTACAGCAATATTTGATACAGACCTGTGTAAGAACTGTTATCTCAGTCACACCAGGACTGTTTTGCACTTCTGAAAAACATTGCTGTTGCACTTCACCTAGCAGACACTGAATAATCCTGATGCTTCATGATTTTTCCTCACAAACATTGGTCCCATGTGTCTCAATTCATCAGTGTGCTTCAATAGACTGCAAAAAGACAAACACAATGGCGATGTTGCCATGTATAATCAGATGCCTAAAATTCACGGATTTTCAATCTGATAATAAATAAATAAGTAAATAAGTAAATAAATAGTAATCCTTGTCAGTGTGCACATATTTTAATGAAGAAAATTGCACAGAGCAGGTCACATTGTAATGAAGGAAATTGTAGCATTAACTATAATAAGAGATCTCTGTATTTTCTTTCTCTGCAGCACAAAAGCCCTGTGTCTCACTAACAGCAATTGCTTCAATCTAAATCTTTGATCTTGCTTGGAGGATAAGTACAGTCTAAGTACTTTGCCAACCTCTTTTTCCCATCTAAGCTATTTGAGCTTATGTGTTATCAT
Source organism: Haliaeetus leucocephalus (assembly GCF_000737465.1). Lineage (NCBI taxonomy): Eukaryota > Metazoa > Chordata > Aves > Accipitriformes > Accipitridae > Haliaeetus > Haliaeetus leucocephalus. Next base: position 1,487,712 of record NW_010972687.1, on the reverse strand, counting down.
TCAGAACTTGGGTCGACTTTTAAATAAGACAAGCCCAGTAATTGTAACTATACTTATTTTACATAAAGAAGGCAAACTTTAAAATTACATCATTTGGCTGCCAAGACTAGTGTTTCTCTGGGAAAGCTGTCTGTACATGCTGTAAGATCATGGAGAAATGTGATTATCAGGGCACCAGAGAGGCTGGGGGCTGTGTGCAGCTTAGGCAGGTCCAAGAGCAAGAGGTTCATTGTAAAACCAGCTCCCAGGGCAGGAAGGGACAACCCTTGCCCTCTTGTGAGGTCTGTCCCAGCCCCTCTATCTCTGCTGCTCTCACCAGCTGCTATTGAGGTGCTTGGTGAGGTCCATGGCCTGGAGATCCAGCTGCCTTTTCCACAGGAGAGGCTTGTTTGGAGCCCTGACAGGTGTTCCCATATTGCTACAAAGAAAATTCAGATTTTTAAAAGAAGATTTAAAATTTGTTTACTTCACAAGCTCTGAAATGGTTTTCAAGAAGAGTTTTGCATCAGAATTTCATACCCAGTGTTTTTTGGGATATGATGTGTACCGTACAGAAATCTTCCCAGGGCAGACTTACGTTACTTCACCATAATAACACTGTACAATCCATTTCACTGTTCCCCTGGTAAGAATCATATTATTTTAACTGGAAAAGCTGGCCCAAAAAGATTCAGTGAAATGTTTTCCAGTGTCTCTAAACAATGGTTAAATGGCTCAACTAATCTAAGTGGCACATCTGTATTGCTGTACAGCTCTTTACAGTACTTTTCAAATGGTATTTTTTAAAACACACTTCCTACTGCATGCCCTTTGCTCACTTCATGCTGTGTGCTCTTTATGATTGCTAAATGAGGTCTTTCCTTAATACAGTTTAATGTAACCCCTCCATTCATATCCTGCTTCTTCCCTGCCTTGCCCAAACATGACAAAATCCAGTAATTCACTGTTTAACGTATTGTTTATAATCAAGAATTACTTTTTTAATAAGAATTAACAAGTGTATGATAACTTACATGATCACTTACTGAAAACATTTGTTTTTAGCACATTGTATTAAGCAGAGCTAATATTGTGGTTATAGACCCAGATACACCTCAAAGCTATGGCAAATGAAGAGCTCTCTATCTGATTACTTTGAGCTTACATGCAAGACAAGGTTTCACTGAGAATGGCTCCCTGCTGAAAATTATGTTGGTGTTTTGACCTTCCATTTCATGAGGTGAGTTCTTCAATTTATGTACAGAAAAATATGTGTACTTGTGCACTACTGTATCTTCTAACAATTGTTTACCAGGAAGAATTGATGCACCTTTTACTTTCAAGTTCTCATTCTAAGTTAAGAAAAAGAACAAAACATCCTAAAACATTTAAAAATATGTCTGCTTTTAGGGAATGCTATTCCAATCAAAATGCATATCCTTTCAAAACACATTAATCAATGCAAATGAAATTTTTTTTTTCTCTGTGGTAGGAAAAAAATAATTTTGTGGCTTTTAGAAATTAGCTTACCCTTGTTAATGTAGCCTCTCTAACCCTCACAGCTTGGTCCTAAAATAAAAAAATCAGGCATCAAAGAGCTATTTTAATTATTTTCCTTTAACACATTTCAAGATAAACTGGTTTATAACATGAACATTACCTCCTTCCCTCCCTCTATAAAAAAAAGACAGAAAAAAAATCATGAGTGGTCTAATGCATGGAAATATTTGGATTTAAATGGAAGTATTTTGGAAACTGAAATTCCACAGTAAAACATACTGAACAAAATATTGTGAAGATACTTTCAAATTATGTAAAAAATGTTGTACTTAATCGAGTAGAGCAGAAAACAGGTCATACTCACTGCAGATTCACAATTCTTTTCTGAGGCTTCCTGAAGAATACATGACTGATCTGGAATCTGCAGGGTACCCCCATGAGCAAGTGAACATCCTACCCCAAAGCAGTGATGCAGACAAGAGCAGCGACAACCTTTTACTAGAATCAGTAGCAAAAAATAGTGAGAACCCTGAAGGTCCAAAAAGTACTTGCCGACCTTTGCAGTATAAGGAGTTTCTGAACCAGTCGCTCTCCAGAGAGAGGTGGAGAGCTGTTTTACCATGAGGTTGTGGAGATCAGATCAACAATGGATTTCTGTGAATGGTAATCTGCGTGTGCCAGGGTCACTCTGAAAGTGTTTGAGCAAGCAGTTTTCCCAAATCAAAATCAGCATCCTGTCTCTAAGTACATTTGTAGTTTCAGACTTTCATAAGCCAACTTTCTCTGAAGCCATTTGTCTAGGCCTGTGAGAATACGTAGCAATTTATATTAGTTTCTTTACCTAACATGCAGAATTTTGGGAAGGTGCTAGAAGAGCAGCTCCTTATCCAAACTAAACTTAGATGTCTTGTCTAGGATCAGATATTCCCATTTTCAAACTTCTATGTATTACTTAATCACCTGATATTTCTCACTTTAATTAAGTATATATAGGGAGGGAATACTGTCCTGATCTACTCCCAAGTATATGAAAGACTAGACTTTTAAATGAATAATAGAAAACCCAAATAAGACATGCAGCAAGCTGATTAGAAAGCAAATTATCTTACTTCCACATACATTCATCTTAATTCTTTTGTTTGAAGATTTTCCTCTTCTAGTATTGTTAATTAATCAATCTCTTTAGCTATAGCTTCATCAAAAGAAGTAGTGCAAGAGTTGCATGTAGCTGAGGAATTTTCACAAAAAGGAAACATTTACCTGAATGGGTCTTTCAAGCCCTTAATGCACAATCTCAGGGCCACTTACCTGCCTACCCTACTCAGAACGTTAAGAAGTCAATCTGTTGATTATGGCACACTGTTTTGGTAATGTGGCCTTTCCTTTGTTGTCCTGTCACTTTTACGACTTCTCTCCAGGTTTCCCACCTTTTCCTTTCTGTCCCATACTTCCAAGACATGATGGGTAAAAAATCTTTCTTTGCCTTTCTCACCACACTCTGGCCATGTTGCCTGCTCTTGGAATCCTTCTGTTAATTAGTCATATCAAATAAAACTCATTGTTATGAGCTTTTAACACATTCCTGCACTCACGCTTTCTTTCTTTTTTTTTTCCTTCTCCCTTTTATATTTGTTCTACCCTTCTCATAAGTTTGCTTTCCTTTTGCAGTCTATCTACTCTGTTTTAAACAATTTCTTCTTATCTCCATTCAGGCTCTTAAGCCACTAGATCTCTTCTTCCATTTTTCTTTTCTCTAAATTTGTTTTTTTAACAATTATGTCAGCTATTGATTTCACAACATCCAAGCAGAAACTACATTTCTAAGAAAGGCTGCATGAGGCAATACAAGAATTCTAGGAGCTGCCGCTGTCAGGGAACTTGCTCTGATCATTCAGTTTTATTTTGATTTTACCTGCCAGAACTGTGAATTTGCCATTTAAATGAATTAATTCAAAAGAATAGGTGAGATTACTGGCTTTGATGACTGCTTTGTTCAAAACTACCATAAGCCAGCCAAAATTCCTACAGAGGCATTCTCATTCTGTAGGCAGATTTTACACCAGCTGAGAGCCGGTGTAGATCCCACCTGCTCCCTTTTGCAAGCACACAAGGATAGGTGGCTGAAGGTAAATGTATCAAGGGAGGCTGAACTGCGCCTCTTTCTCTGGGATGTGTGAAATGAAGGATCAGGAAGACAGAAGAAGTGTCCACTGTGTACATAAACACAGATGAAAACTAAGACCCATGTTCATGTGTATAACAGGAAATTACTGATATACAGGGTTTGTTATGTGTGTTTAAAAGGGACTGGGCTAATGCATGTGAAGACTGAGCTTCTAGCCTCTCAGCAAGCTTCAATGGACAAACAAGTGAGTGGTTTCTCCCTCTCACAGGACTGAAGTAGAAGCCCCTGTTTTCTTCTGGGGTATCCATATTATGACAGACAGGTTTTTCCGTTCCATTAATTGTTCTAGAAATGAATTGTTTTGTGACCAGAAATACAATCAGAAGCTATGCACTCAGTGGATAGGGTAAAAAATAATCTCAGGGAACTGTAAGCAGAGAGAGAAGTGAAGGCGGTAGGCAACTTAAGCTAGCAAGAAAAAGAAGCAAAGGTCAAGGTAAAAATCCCCTTAGGCTATTGTTTCATATGTGTTAATACGAGCATGATAGTAACATTTATGTGTGTGCAACTGAAATAGACAGCTGAATGAAAGGGATGTCCTAATGTGAGCAAAGTGGCAAGGCACAGATTGCAGTATACAGCAAACTGAAGATTTATTTAGTGAGTAGAAGAAAGGTCTCTGTCTAATGCACTCAAGAGCTATGGCTCTTGGCTTCACAGCTCCGATGCTAGTGAAAAGCAAAAGGGAATAAAAATCTCACCCAAATTACATGTAATTTAACAACATGACAGTGTTTGTAGAACTGCATTTTTATGTCTTTTTATCTGTTCTAAATGGTTCAAGATGAGCTGCTCCAGAGAATTGTTTTAGTGCTAGCCAGTCATTCTAGCTGATACCAAAGGGCCTTTCAATCAGGGGAAGGGAAAGCTCTTTTTGATCATCTCTAAAGACAAAACATGCAGCTAGATTTTTCTGTGTTACTTTTTCCCTCGATACTTACACCAGTAATCTCTGAACATCTGGCATGTCTGCTTTACTTACAACAATGAACATGCTCAATTACTTAGTTTATTATGTATTTCAGCTTTTCTGTTTACTCTATACTAAAAAAACTATTAAAACACAATAGATTAAAACAAAATAAACCAGATTGAAGGATTACACTTCATATTCAGCCCATCCTGCCATGTTTGAATCTTTACATTGCATGTTTCTGTGCTGTCTAGTATTGGCAACACAACAATTTTACTCAGAGACAAACACTTTTTGTGTTTGTGCTTACACTGTGGTTTTGGAGTGTCTTCATTATTCAGTGCATGATCTAAATAATACAGGTGGGAGGGGTTTTGGAGGCAGAGGGAGGTCTCCTATGCACTGGAGATTTGTAACATCTTCTTGGTACGTTTCATCTTGTTGAATTTATTTTGTTCAATTCTTTCACTTCATCTCCTCTTCCACTATGTCTCCTCAGAAAGAGAGGGGAAGATGAGTCTGCAGAGACAGAGCAAATCAGACACTACTGGAGCAGTTATGTACTGCTCTTGTATTTTGAATACCTGCATTTCCTTTCCACCTTACCCGTTACAGGCAAAGAATGCAGAGGGGTTTGAAAGAGAAAAGCAGGGTCATATTATGAGATTCAATTACTTTACAATAGCAAAGGTCAAGGATTCTAAATCAGAAAGAAAATATGAGTGGAATAGAATTTGAGGAATAAAAATCAATAATGATGTTTCATGGTCAGTATTTTTGTCACTGCACTGTATTTACATTCAGAAAAAATGCCCAAAGTACAGAGGGAATACAAGTTTTTATTTAAGGGAAAGCTTTCAAATTCTTTGTCAAGTAAGGGAGGGTGGCAGAAAATTGGAAACTTCCTGGCAGAGGCTGTTACCCAGTCTGGCAGGTTATTAAGAGCTGCATTTACCAAGAGGGAAAACCACATTAAGTCAGAATGACGTGACCCAAAGTTTCTTCTTAAAGGAAACTAGTTAAAAGATAAATTAATAACTCTAGTACATCATGTTATCTAGTAAAGTAATTTAAAAAGCTATCCATCTGCAAAACCAGAAAAGCTCTCATGTTCCTAGGACTTCATGATCTAATTATGCCAAGCATGCTCTGAGAAACTCATATGAGCACAGCCTCCCACTATGGCTAAACCAAAAGCAATGTTAAGTACAGTGAACTGTGGCTGAAGCAGCACTGAGAGGAGAAAGGAACATAGGTAAGTAAACCTTAAGTTGGTAGTGCCTAAAGTGTAGGGCTGGATGAAGGGACTGCAAGGATTCATTTGTTCATTCCCTTGCCTAATATTGGATCAATTATACTTGGGAGAGTCCTGAAAGGTAGCTGTGTACTATGCTAGAGTTTCTGTTGAAATCCTACCATTTCCTTAGGTACTCTGTTTCCAGTTAAGTTTGCTCAAACCCAGTCAGGTCATTGCTGCCACAAGGTTGGTTTTTTTAATCTAGTCCACTGTATATACAGAGAGATTACTCCCATTCTCTTTTGGTATTTTTACTTGTTTGTTGATGCCTGCTCAGATGACACTGAACATCCTCAGAGCCCTAGGAAGTAAAGGTTAACATTGTACCAGAAATACAGCCCATATCTCTTCCTCATCCACTGCCTTGAGGCCTGGGACCTGGAGGAATGACTCAGTTTGCTTTGCAGGTCAGGCCAGTTAAGCGCAAACTGTTACTAAAACTACATCTAGTTCCTTAAAGGGTTGCTCAAAATAGCTTTCAGTGAGCTTTGCCCTCTGCTAGTCCTGTTCTCCTGCATAGCTCTTTCTTCTGTGCACAAGTTAACAGACCTTAGCCTCTTCCTGCCCCGTTTTAGAAGCCTGCCCTTCTGTTAGTCCCATCCAAACACACTTCCTACAGTTGCTGTTATTTAGGAGCATACCTCTGTTTTAGCCAGTCTTACACTGTAGAAGGAGACAAGAGTTTTCACGGTGTCATAGTCAGTGGATACAGATCCAACGAATGACATGACGGGCAAGAGAGGTAGAAATAGAAAAGGGCAGACGCTGTGGCAGCGAGAGAGGGACTTCTAGAGAGAAACTACTACACAAGCTAAGGGAGAAGCCCATTATTTTCAAATTCTCAGTGGTTTCACTTTTTTGAACCTGGAGGCAGTATTGTGTAACACACTTTTATTAAAACAGTTTTCTTTCCTCTTTCAATTTTCTCACTACTCTTATTTTCCTTCTATTTATCTTTCAGTTTGCTATCCTTTCACTTTTTTTTTTTCTTTCCATTTCTCTTCAGACATAACTTTACTTCTCTATTCTCCCACTGACCTTTACATGTTATTCATGGTATTTCCCTGACGTCTTTCCTGTTCCTCTTACTTGGATGTTATCTCCCTAGCTATTTTGCTAGGTCCCCTTGGACAATCCTTCCTCCAGCCTTTTCTGTTGAACTTGAGGATGGATGCTGTGGTTCTTCAGTACTACCTTTATCTTTGCAGAAATTTAAAAAAGACAGTTTATAGGAAGCAGTGAAGAACAATGTGTTTTAAATGGAGCAATCAGACAATTTATTTTTTGGCTTCAGCTCATTAGGAATCCTTGTAGAATTAGAGATGGAGAAAAAGTTGCTTAATGTTAATTATTCCTTTCCTACTACTAATCCCACAACTACTTTGTGTCTTTTAAACAGGGAAAGGAAGGGAGACCAAGAGGGAAGGGAGACAAAAAGGTTGGTGAAATCCATTAGCTTTATTTATTTTGAGCAGGCTAAGTGGGGCAATAACCACTCTGAAAAGGGTTTTTCTTATTCTACATGGACTGCTTCCCATCACAGGAACACTTTACAAATTCTGATACCTCTACTGCCATGCAAGCACATACAATGAGAAATAGAGACACACATCCTTCTTCGAAGAACTATATAGAAAATAGAACTTGTGCTCTAGATTCTTCTTCTCTTATTCCACAAATCCTCCCCGCCCCCCCCATTTTCTTCTATAGTTCTTGAATGAGAAAATGCTATGACTCTTAAAGCCTAGCAGAATAATGCATTTAGGTTACCATAATTATTATTTAGGTCTGGACTTACTACCCACCTGTGCCACAGTGGTGACATGACTTAGTGATGGAAGGTTAACAAATATTTATTTTCATTTGTTTGCCCTTGGGACATTATGCCAGTTTTTATTGATTCTGGCAGTTCTGAGTTTCCATTTCAATATCCCAGTGTTAGAGCCAATAATTATATCAGCCCAAGAGAGATCTGATGGAAATTGGTATAAGTAAACCAGAAGGCTCCAAGTAAGGGAGGTTTAAACACCCTGCTATTATATACCAAGCACATGTTGTTGTTTTAATTCTTTCTAATGTCACACCCAGCCACCATTTTAGTTACTGAAAGAAATCTGAAAGCAAATATTGACCTTTGACAGGTTTGGCTGTAGACGTCTTTTTATGGAAATCTGGTCTGGAAAGGCATTGATTTTTCTGTACGTGGCAACACAATTTAATATAACAACTTGATAAGACACAGCTTAATGCAAAGTGATGGCTTGGGACCCAGGCAGTATGCAGATAAGATGTGATGTGAAGAGGGGAAGAGCTAAATAAAGGGAAGGAGGGAATAATAAGAAGAAAAGTGTCAAAGAATTGCTGAGAAGAAGTAAAATCAAGGTTTGTCTGGAAGCCTATTATTATGCTGCAAATAATAACAGAAATTATACAATTAATTATATAATAAGTTATATTATTGCATTATTATATTATATAAAAATATAATTGTTTTGTGCTTATTACTGCTTTCAAAATAACCACCAGCATATTAAATACATATATTTGTTCAGATGCATATGAGATGAATTTCCAGGTTTATGGAAGTTTAGGAGATTTCAGCAGGGTCAGGATTTTCTTACTGGTTTTGATATATGAGGGATCAGCAACATACAACAGTGAAGATTTTGTTCATTTCTTTAGAAGCTTCTTGGATACTCTGGGAATGGCCATTCTCATAAAGAAAACCAGGCAGGTTAAACTGATGTCCAGGATTTTCATGATATTTGTGTCAGTATCTGCAACAGCTAATCTGCTTCAATGAGGTTAATGATATATTTACACTTTCTAGTGCAATGCTAGTCAGACATAGCCACAGAATAGACCAAAGTTTACCTGAAGGATGCTTTGCTATTGAGATGGATTAACAAGCCGAAGTGTATTGTTCTGATAAATTCTGCACTGGCTCTAAGTGTCACATTTGTTCAGTGTAGACATACCTTAACAACATTAATGACAGTGAATGTAAGTGCTGGAATAAATCTTCTGGAGCAGACAAATGTCTTCATGCTGAATGGAAGACCACAGTGCAGTGTAGTGCAGCATCACATGACCTATATCCAGTACTAGAAGCAACCAGACTGCAGGAGCCCTGAGCTGTATCACGCAGAAAGTTAACTACCACTTGCAGCATAGTACCTCAATTGAAGCTAAATTGGAGATTGTTATATTATGCTGTGTTTTAGAGGATAGATATGTCAGTCTAAAATTTGACATCTCCATTTAGCCATGGCAGGTCAGAAACAGAGTGTACAAATCAAACTAAACTCACTCTCAGTATCTCAATCAGTGAAGGTAATTTCCAAACCCACAATAACAATCTTGCCAAACACTGGGGAATCAAGGAACACTGCAGATGTGCTTAACTTAAATTACACTGGGGTCCATATGGTATTAAATCAGACTTATGTTATTGTGCCAGCAATGAAAAGCATAATAATGGCAGCAGCACCACAAATTTGTGAAAAGTTGAAATGTCAGTCATGTCTTTAGACATCTAGAAGATGTCTAATACAATGGTAGAAACTTTTTATTGTTGTTGTTTTTCCAGCATTACCAGTTTTCAGGCACAAATTTAAAGTGAGCCCTGTATGGGATATAATCAGCTGAAATGTATATTTCAGTTCTTTCTGTAGGAAACCATTGAAGTTGGTCAGTTCCTATGGTTGATCTGTGATTTTTAGCTTGTAGAATAATTCTGCTTTTAGTAGTGTGCCAACAAACAAGGATCAATACATGTTTTGACAGTTCTTTATGTCAGTGCTTAGCATGTTTGAAACCGTAAGTGGATATATTAGATGGTCTGTTAGAAAATTACATTTGTGGTAACCTTTTCACAAAGGCACTAAAAATGCTGGATTGTTTTTCTGCAGATTTAATAATTAGTTTAGTGGCTCCAGTAGTGCCCTTTTATAACTTTAAAAGCACCTATTTGTTGAAACTATTAAAAACATTATGATGAATAATGATGCAATGAATATATGATACAATGAATAATGAAAACATTGAAAGCATTTTAAAAGTAAAAAAAATAAATTTATCTCTTTGTTTAAAAGTTGCATCAAAGGGAGGTTAAATACCATACTGGGCTCCAGTAATGACTGCTTTTGATTGAGAGTTGTATGAAGTTTGGCTGGAGACTATTTCTGAAGTCTATCATTAGTGAGCTAAAATATGGGGACTGGGGAAGAGAAGGAAGGAGAACCCAAAGCAAGGCTATGTTTTGATTAGATCTTGAACTTTCATAATTTCCTCTTTGAGAAGAGGTGTGAACTGAATAAACACTGTATTCATTAAATATAGAGAGGTTATTCTGACAAACTTCCAAATTAATGACAGTTTGTTCCCTTTCTTGAGCATGGTGAGAGTTGCTGTTATTTCAATGATATGATAAAGATTTCTAGGCACATCTTTTGTTGTTATTTTCTCCTGGTTTCAGATAACTGGCAGATTATACTGAATTTCAAACAAAAGTACTTCTAAAATATTTTTGTCTCTGGGAACTCTGTCTCTGTCTCTGAATTCCTTCTACTTCTGCTTCCAAGGCTTAAATAAAATATACTGCTAAACAAAATCTTTGGTTTTCCTTACTGTTTCTAACATTTCTTCTGTATCTTTCTCTTACATTTTCCTTTAGCCAAAGCTGGTTTCCCACTACAATTTCCAAATAAAGAAATATATCTCGTCAGTTTAGATACAAAAATTTTGATTAAAATGACAAAAGAACCAACAAGCAACTTAATTTTCTTATTTTTGGCTTAATAAAATCTGCTGGGATCACAACTACCTTGCTAAGAGGAAGGCACAAGATAAAAGTGTGTGCAGCCCCACACTGGAAATGGGAAAGCAAAATTTTAGGGTAGGAAGTACGGAAAGTCTACTTGGAAGTTACAGTTGAGTGAATGGATAGGAAAGGATGTGTCCTAACAGTTTTAGTTTAGAAAGCAAACAAGATTTACATAAACTGTGGATGTGAAGGCTGGCTGACAACCTCTTACACAAAAAAGGAAATGGAATCTTAATGGTATGGATGCCATTTCCACTGGGAATGAAAAAGAGCTTATGGCAACCCATATAATGGGATGTGAGGGAACTAAATGAGCATGGTATAGCTCTGTGTGTAGATAAAATGATTACACAATTTCTCAGTATTCCCTGTAAACTCCTAGAAAAGGATGAAACATTTTAATATGATTTCCTAAAATCTTTCCTTTACAATTATTTTGATAATTTCAGAATTCTACTAGGTTTTTCTGTTTAGCTACATCTCAGAACATATGAAAAAGATCTCTGCCTTTCTACTAAAGCATGGGTGTTTTTCTAAGAAAATGCTGAGTGACTGCCAACTTGATCAGCTTGCACTGCCTCTTCAGGTCAAACACTACACCTACAATGAAATTTAATCAAGGATTTCATTTTATGATCACTCTCAGTTTAATGTAGTTTCCCTGCTTAGCAGTGACATTGGTGACCTGTTCTGTAAGAGCTTTACAAGGTGATGCAAGGGAAGTTGTAGTGTAAAACATGGTGTAATAAGGGAGTTTAAAAATATCCTATAGCTCAGAAAATTTATCCTGTCTGTAATTACCAGTAAAATCCTGTTATCAGTCAATCAACAAAGAACAACATTATTTACTGAGTACAAACTGGACTTCTTTGCTAAAGAGCTCATCAACCTAATGTGTATATTACATGTTTTTGTCTGGAATTAAAATAGGATTAAAAAGAAATCCTAGTTTCTTTTTTTCTGTGCTCTCACAGTGGAGCTGTGTGGTAACTAGAAATTCTCAGATGTTTTTGGAAAAGGTAGTTCTCCTCCATTCCAATTTCCAAATGCTGAGCTTGTTAGAAAGTACATAAGCTACCAAAGCTACACAGACTCAGTGCAAAGCTATAGGTCCCTGAATCATAATTAATGTCTGGCTATAGTCATTTCATTTGTGTGGAGTTGTAAGCAAGAGGTAAACTAGCAGACATTGCTCCGTGTCTTTGCCTAAACTCTAGAAATAATTTTTAATTTCCCTGATCATCAAAGTTCCTGGATTTTTAATGCCATTGAAACCCAAAACAAAAGAGCCATGGGAATCTATTACAGAGTTTTCAGTTCTTGGAATTATCCACGGTCTTGGATCCCATAATGTATCCTGTAGTCTAACTCAACAAGAACAAAACTGAACACAGAGTTTTGACAACAAAGAACAAAGAGTACAGTCATAGTAAAAGGCTTCAGAACTCTAAATGAATTCTGTCATGACTTGGAAAAACTGGCCAGTTTGCTCTGCTTTTCGTTCTCTATCTTGTAAAATGATGTGCTGGCTTTGGCTGGGATACAGTTAATTTTCTTCATAGTAGCTTGTATGGGGCTATGTTTTGGATTTGTGCTAACAACAGTGTTGATAATACAGGGATGTTTTCATAGAATCATAGAATTATAGAATCATAGCTTGGAAAAGACCTTCAAAATCATTGAGCCCAACCATCAACCATGCCCACTAAACCATGTCCTGAAGTTTTCATTACTGCCAAGCAGTGCTTAAACAGAGTCAAGGCCTTTTTTGCTTCTCACCCGGCCCCACCAGTGAGGAGGGTGGGGGTGGGTGCACAAGAAGTTGGGAGGGGACACAGCTGTGACAGCTGACCCCAACTGACCAAAGGGATATTCCAGACCATATGATATTATGCTCAGCATATAAAGTGGTGGAAGACAAAGGTGGTGGTGGGGGAACATTTGGAGTGATGCTATTGTCTTCCCAAGTAACTGTTACACATAATGGAGCCTTGCTTTCCTGAAGATGGCTGAACACCTGCCTGCTGATGGGAAGTGGTGAATGAATTCTTTGTTTTGCTTTGCTTGAGTGCATGGCTTTTGCTTTACCTTTTAAACTGGCTTTATCTAAACCCACAAGTTTTCTCAGTTTTATCCTTCTGATTCTCTCCCCCATCCTGATGTGGGGGTAGTGAATGAGCGGCTGTGTGGTGCTCAATTGTTAGGGCAGTTAAACTGCGACAAGTAAGAATAATAATTCTTACTTCCCTTCTTGGGTTTTCTGTAATATTCTTTTTCACATTTACACAATGTATAAAAAAAGCAAAACATGGTATATGCAATCACTGTTTGGTTTTATGATATTGTACAAATTACTTAAAAATAGCATCTAGGAAAGTATAAGCATAATCTTTAAAGTCTGACATGGTCTTTGTCAGGTCTTTGTCATGTCAGTGTATAATTCATATAATCACAGAATTATAGAATGGCTTGGGTTGGAAGGGACAAAGATTATCTAGTTCCAACCTTCTGCTATAGGCAGAGACATCTTCCACTAGACCAGGTTGCTCAAAGCCCCATCCAATCTGACCCTGAACACTCCCAATGCTGGGTCATCTACAAGTTCTCTAGGCAACCTGTTTCAGCGTCCCACCACCCCCACAGTAAAGAATTTCTTCCTTATATTCAACCTAGATCTACCTTCTTTCAATTTAAAACTGTTAGCCCTTGTCCTATCAGTACAATCCCTGATAAAGAGTCCTTCTCCATTTTTTCCTGTAGGCCCCCTTTAAGTATTGAAAGGCTGCAATAAGGTCTTCCCAAGAGCCTTCTCTTCTCTAGGATGAACAATGCCAACTCTCTCAGCCTTTCTTCATGGGAGAGGTGTTCCAGCCCTCTGACCATTTTTGCAGCCCTCTTCTGGACCCACCCTAACTGGTCCATGTCTTTCTCATACTGGGGCCCCCAGAACTGGATGCAGTACTCCAGGTGGGGTCTCATGGGAGTGGAATAGAGGTGGAGAATCACTTCACTCAACCTGCAGGGCATGCTTCTTTTTATGCAGCCCTGGATACTGTTGGCTTTCTGGGCTGCAAGTGCACATTGCTGATTCATATCTTATTTTTCATCTACCAATATCCTCAAGTCTTTCTCTGCAGGGCTGCTTTCAATCCATTCATTCCCCAGTCTGTACTGATACTGGGGGTTGCCCTGAGCCAGGTGCAGGATCTGGTACTTGGGTTTGTTGAACTTCATGAGGTTCAGATAGGCCCGCTCCTCAAACCTTTCAGGGTCCCTCTGGATGATATCGTTTCCCTCAAGTGAATCAACTGCACCACTCAGCTTGATGTCATCTGCAAATTTGCTGAGGATGCACTCAATCCCACTGTCTATGTCATTAATAAAGATATCGAGCAGTACCAGACCCAACAGGGACCCCTGAGAGACACCAGTTGTTTCTGACTTCCATTTGTATATTGAACTGTTGACCGTAACTCTTTGGATGCAGCCATCCAGCCAATTCCTTATCCATCAAATAGTCCATTCATCAAGCCCATATCTCACCAATTTAGATACAAGGATGTTGTGTGGGACCGTCTCAAGGGTCTTGCAGAATTCAAGATAGATGACATCAGTTGCTCCTTCCTAATCCACCAACACAGTCACTCCACCATAGAAGTCTACCAGATTAGTCAGGTACAATTTGCCCTTTGTGAAACCATGCTGGCTGTCTCTGATTACTTCCCTGTCACCCATATGCCTCAACATAGTTTCCAGGAGGATCTGTTCTATGATCTGACTGGGCACAGAGGTGAGGCTGACTGGTCAGTAGTTTCCAGGATCCTCCTTTCTACCCTTTTTAAAAATGAGCATGATGTTTCCCTTTTTCCAGTTACTGGGGACTTCACCTGACTGCTATGACTTTTCAAATATGATGGAGAGCGGCTTAGGGACTACATCAGCCAATTACCTTGGGACCCTGGGATGCATCTCAGTGGATCACAGGGACACATGTATGTTCATGTTACTCAGATGGTCTTGAACCTGATCTGCTATGATGGGAGAGACTTCTTTACCCCAGTCCCTGCCCTGAGATTCAGGGACTCAAGAGATATGGGGAGAGCATTTGCCACTGAAAACCGAGGCAAAAATGTTGTTGAGTACCTCAGCCTTCCCCATGTCAGTGGTCACCAGATCCCCTGTCTATTTATGAGTGGGGGTACAAATTGTTTTGTCTTTCTTTTCTGACTAATGCACCTGTAGAAGACTTTCTTATTCCTCACATCCCTTGCCAAATTTAGCTACAACTAAATTTGTTCCTTAGCTTTCATAATCTCATGCCTACACCCCCAGCCAGTATCCACATATTCTTTCCAGGGTATGTATCCCTGCTTCCACTGCTTATGCATTTCTATCTCGTGTTTCAGCTTGACCAAGAGGTCCTTACTCATCCATGTTGGTCTTCTGCCTTCCTTGCCTGACTTCTTGCACATGTAAATTGCTAGTTCTTGTGTTATAAGAAAAATGTCTTTAAATACCTGCCAGCTTTCTTCTGCTCCTTTATCCCTGAGGGCAGTTTTGCAGGAGGTCCCATTCACTAGTTCTTTAAACAACTGAAAGTTCACTTTCCCAAGGTTTAGAGTCTTGACTATACTTTTTGCCTGGCCTGTATCCCTTGAGATAATGAATTCCACCAAGGCATGATCACTGCAGCCCAGGCTACTACCAATATTGACCTCTCCAGTAAGCTCATGGCAACAAGCTCTGAGAATAGCTACAGGTGTAATAATCTTCCTTGCAGGAGACTTGTGTTTGTATCAAATCATAGTGACAGAACAATAAAATGAAACTGAACCTGACTGATACCTAGAACTTTTAAATTAATTTTTCATTCTTTGGAGTTTCAATACTTTAATGCTAAATAAGGCAAATGAAAAGTATGTATATTTGCTTTAATGCAAAGGCTGCCAGCTAACTACTGATGCTTAAGTAACAGTGGTAACCAACACAGGACGGTGTGCTGCATGGAGCTGAACAACCAGCTGCTTCTGACCAGTCTTCCCTGTGTTGGTTGCTTTGAGGATCTCTGTGCTAGCTGATTGTGAGTGTATAATCTTCTCATTATCTTGATGTAATGGTGGAATAGCTGTAGCCAACACTTTATTGGGTAGAAGTGTAATGTAGTGGCCATCCAGACAGAAACATCAACGCCTAATGCACTGTACATATCAGCAAGATCTATGCAGTATGTGGAGGGCTTCTTTAAGCCAAAAAGCCTTCATACATTCAGTAAGCATAAACACAATCACCCTCAGAACTCTGCAGAGGTCAGTTCCAAAACATTTTGATTCGACTAGCCAAACATCAGTGTTTGTGAATGTTGGATGGCATTTCAGGAGCAGTAAGTGGGAGAGGTGTCCACATTAAGGGTCTTCTACAAATAACTTCCCTTCACAACAGAAAGGGGAGCCAAAGTTTTGTTTTCCAATCCTACTGCCAAAGGGAGAAGACAAGGTGATTAATAGATGAGGCTATTTTAGGATCTGAAAATTGTAGGATTTGAAATAACTACATTTATTTTTTTTCTTGAAGTCAACTCATTAGAAGGAATTTATTTCCTTTTGCAGTCCAGTAGAGTTCCTGAACATCCCACATGAGTTTCAGAAGTAAGTAAGAGATGATAGTTAATTAGCTATCTTGTGCAGTGCATGGATTTCATGATGGAACTAGAAATAGCATTTGGGAAGACCATTCTTTTCATAACCTGCAAGTAAAGTTGTCTCAAATGGAGATTACATTTTTAGTTTTGAGATCATCTCAAAAGTTTCAATTCAGTATCTGCTGCATTAGAGGCTGGAGAAAGACAACAGTAATTTACTTAGATATACTCTCCAGTAAAATGGATTGGATC
The DNA here is from genome assembly GCF_000737465.1 of Haliaeetus leucocephalus. NCBI lineage: Eukaryota > Metazoa > Chordata > Aves > Accipitriformes > Accipitridae > Haliaeetus > Haliaeetus leucocephalus. The sequence continues at coordinate 1,471,123 of NW_010972687.1, read as the reverse complement.
GATGGGTAATTGTATGAATTAGTGCTGTATATCATTAATTTGTGGAAGCCAGAAAGCACTGTCTATATCCAGACGTTTTCCTATTCCTGCAATACAAGCACTTTTTACTTTACAGTAAAGATTTTCATGTGACTTACAAATCTCCTCCAGGGGGTGTGGTTATCATAAAATAATCACACCCTTGGGGGATTAAAAACACTTGTCTGTGGATCATGACTTGTAATACCCCAGGGGTGTGATTATCTCAAGAAACTCACAGTCTCCGTCATGCTTAATTGCTTAATTATTGCAGTGGTGAGTTCACACTACTATACAGGAGCGAAGGTTCTGTCAGTATTTTTCTTAGAAATTTCTGTTTTCAGAAATCTGCCATGAAAATCTGCTGCAGGCTGAAACCTGGCAAAAAAATATTCTGCCTGGAAGCAAATATCTCTACCAGATTTCTAAGAATTAGCTTGATTATATTTTAACAATGTCAGTGAGAAATAAAAGGTAACTATATGTGTTTACATGACAGCTGACATTCAGCCAAGGTTCTGACATTGAGTTAAATGGAGTCAAATATAGTAACATATATTTAAAAATATTTATAAATATGTATTCATTCAAATAGTGCAATGACTCACAAAGTCTTTTGGGCAAAGGTATACAGTGTTCAAATATCTGTCTGAAAGTTTTTTACTGCTTCAGTAAAAATCAGGAAGGGATCAAGCTTGCTGAGTTATAGTACTGATGACTCCAACCCAGTTTCTACTCAGTGAGCACAGTACCAATCATGAATAAGTATGAACTGATCTTCTTAACCAAGTTCAGAGAATCACTGTTAAAATGGATGCACAGACAGAAATTCTTACTGGTACAAGTTTCAAAATTTAGATATGTTTAGTGATTCTATTTAAAAACCTTGCCAATTTGTATTTGCAGAGGCGGGAATTGCTGCTTTTTTATTTTTTAGTCTAAGTGTAAGTGGAAGCTTAGCACTCAAGATACTGGTGTTCTTGTCCTGTAGCTTAAATATATCTAAAGTAATAATAATAATGGTAATAATGCAATATATTTCACACCTTCAGTAATCAAAAATATTCTTCCTATCTTCCATGGAAAGTTAATTTTAAAATGTTCATTTAATAGGCTTGTGTGAATTTATTGCTAAAGGTCTATTTTTTGTCAAATAAAATTTAATACACACAGTATATATTATTGCCTCATTTTTATTTTAAGGAAATAAAAAACCCCCATGAAAATAACTATATTTAAAAATATTTTATAAACAACATGTGTGGAAGTGGACAGTCTATGGAGAATCTGGAAACTAATCAATGCTATAATTCTTTTCTTATAAAATAAAAATAAAAATTGAAATTAACCACCGGGTTATGTGTTTTATGGAATATTATATACAATTCAAAAAGTATGCAAGCAAAACACTATGTTTCTGTCGATATATTTCCTGACACAACAGGACCTGAGCTGATTGGAATGACAAGACATAAACTGTAATTTAAAGGATTTTTAAATAATATTTGTACATGTATTATTTGTTGTTTTTCTTAAAAATAAAAGGAGCAGGGCTCATATATGTTATTTATTTTTCTCTAAATTGGGTATGGCTAGAGTGACCATACCATTCACAATGGAACATCTTGAAAGCCATAGCCCATAATCTATCCTGACATACATTCTAATACCCTAGCCGTCATGTGAGCAACACGCGATCTTATAACAGGTACTTTTGTGTCACAAGATGTTAGTTACTGCACCTGGAACATATAAGGAAAAAGGAAAACCTAGGAGTAGGTTGTAGGTGGCTAGAATAGCTCATCTGTCAAACCAGTTGATAGTCTCAGAAGAGAAAATTGTTCCCCAGAGACAAACATGAGGAAGAGACAGGTGGATTATATTGATGGACTACAGATTGCCCAGGTGTGCTGTAAGCCATCAGTTCACAGTTCATAGCTAGCAGATGATAAATACCAAACTCTCCTTGAAGCCTAAAAAGTAGTCTAAGCAGCATGAAGGAGTGGGTAGAAATACAAAGAACATTATTACTGATTATAAAGTTGACACATTTTAATATATTTTTTGCATTTAGTGGGATTAATTAAAATACTAATTTCATGAGGACAGTTTAGGCAAGTTTACAGAAGGTGTATGTGAGCTATTAAGAAGATGAATGTTTACCTCAGTAGAAGAACTTCTATATGTCAGAAGATCTCTCACTGCAGTGAGGCTGTTCTATCACTGTGTGCTGAGTTTTCTACTTCAGTATTGCATTCATTTTTAAATGACAAGTTTGAAGTTAACCATATGAAATACTGGCATACTTTGCTTCAAAGAAATAATGCATTGTGTATAGATTCTACCACATGTTAAGAATTTAATCCTTCTTGCCTGCAGATACACAGTCCTGGAAAGAAGGCTGAATGCTGTGGATGACTGACAGTGCAATACTCATTTGACACTGTGAAAAAAGACAATTTAATCTGACTGGTTTGTTGTTGTTTTATTCCTCTTTTCCACTTTATTATTCCCCACCTGGCATTCTTACTTTTACAGTATCTTCCACCTGGCACTATTACAATAATTATACAGATGTATTGACAGCCAATGGGTCTTAAACAGTGGGGAAAAACAGCTGGTGTTTTTGATTATGGAGTTCAAGATGATACATAGGGAAAAAACTTAATGAACAGTTGCTAAGTGAAATGATGGAAGGAGTAAGATCCAGGATACATTTTTGCTACTATGAAGGTTTTTTGTTGTGTACCGCTAGAAAAACAAAGAGGGAGATTGGGACATATGATGTGGAAGATGAGAAGATAAAATGGATATCTCCTATAAATTAAAGCATGATTCCTATAAAGATTAGTGAATGATATAAGTAGAAAGCAATAAAGGAGCTTGACATTTCATACTAAGGACATTAGTTAATGGATAGAGAGATACCATATGGTGCCACTGTAGAATGAAAGATGAAGATTTCTTGGCCACTGGCTCACGATTATGGTCAAAGCATGTTTGGATTATACCCTTTCAATAAGAAAGTCATTTAAAATTACTTACCATGAGTGCTCGCTGTCTGGTTATGATAAGAGATAACCTGACAACTTCTGACATCAATCCTGAAATGTTTTTGTGGGTGTTTGTGTGTGTGTAATGAGGAAGCAAAGAGTATTAGAAGGCAAGGGAGTGGCAGAGTTGTGAAGCATAGCAAGAGAAATGCAAAGAGTAAGAGAACGAGAAAATAGAAGAAAGGGACAGAAAGCAAGAGAAGAAGAATAAATTCTTTCTTCCTGTGAGCAGAGAGAGCAGGGAAAAGGGACAAAAAAACAATTAAACTCTGCAGTTAACCAGCATTGGCATAGCACTTCACTTTTTAATCTACTTCTTCAACTTAACTTTTTAATCGACTTCAGCAACACATGGGGATGAGATAAAGAGGTCATGAGCAATAAGAGTGACAAAGGGGGAATGAATGAAATGCGGAGAAATAAAAGACAAGTTGCCAACCACTTTTCTGATATAAGTGATGAAATTCCTGATTACGTTCCATGCAATGCTATAGTTTGGCTGACTAGTGTGTTTTGATAGAGCATTTTATAAGTACTCATTCAAAGATAAAAATACCCTGATACTTCTATGGAATTCCCATTAATACTATATTCAGATCATGGGCTACCAATCAAAATTAAATAATTTTTCTTGCATATTTTATTTTCTAGCTTTTGCAACTACAACAGAAACAGTATTCAAAAATGTTTAATAATAACAAAAAAAAATACTGAAGTTTGTTACTTGGTCCAATGTAGATACGTAGATAGCCTTATTTGCATAAATAGTGACAGCACTGACAATTTGGTGCCCACTTGTGGCTGTAGAAAGCTAATGTTAAACATGAATTTTGACTAATATTTTTGCCTCAAGTCTTTCTGTTTGGTTTTATTTGGTTTTGTTTTCTAATGGAATAATAGTACTTTTAATCTTCATAGGTGAAGTGGGGGAGTGCATTTTCATCTCCAGGCAGTGTTTATTTCCATAAATATGCACTTCATTTTGAGTATGGTTTTGATTTTGATATTTCTGGGCAATTTATTAAGTTCCAAAATATTTGTTAATCTAGTCTTCCTGCCATAAATAGTTTCAGATTTCATTGGCAATGATGTTTTCAGAAAGCCAGTTTCCACATCCTACATACATACTTTCAGAAGTCCTTCTAAGCTTACTTTTTTTGAGGATCACCCAATACAGAAAGAAAGAATGGGACAGTTCAGTCTCAACATCCTGGCTGATCACAACTTAATAACATTAAGAATTCACATAGAGAATATGAAGAATTGGTCATGATTAAAATGAGTCTGAAGAAGAAAAGGAAATATTTAAATACAGAAACACAGTAGGAGGCAGCATTTAGCACAAACAGAGGTCACATTTACATGGCATTTTTTTCCCTCAAGCATTAGACATTCAGCTGTGCTAAAGAAAATGGTCAAAACATTGCTGGGGTTACAAGATGGCTGTTTCTTCACCCAGAAATTCAGGGAAGGGATTCTCATTGCTGTGTTCTAGCCAGGTAGACCTGTTCTCCAGTTTCACTTGCTACTGTCTTTAGCATCTTCTCCTTTAAAATAGATTATTTGCTTGTAAACAATACCTCTGTGGTATGAAATAGACAAATACATGTTATATGTGCTGTGCAGGTGGGGGATATAGTACTCTACTCTTTGGAAAGAACTGGGTCTTAGTCATCAGCAAAATCTGAGCTGTACCATTCCTTTAATGACTGAAGATGACAGTACATGCTCCCCCCCTCCCCGTATTAACAGTATGTAAGCCAGGCAAAAAGAGCTATAAACCCATCAGTTTAAAAATAAGAGTTCTTACACATTTCTGAATCTTTACCAATTGAAATTGAAGTTCTCTAATTAAAAAAAAAAAAAAAAATTATTATCCAGATACAACTGCCCAGGAAATTCAAGAACATATGTCAGTAACTGATGTTTTTTTGTCTTCCATCATAGCACATACTGAAAAGAAAAGAAAAAAATATGTACAGCAATTAGAATTATTCTGACCATTATTTCCAGAACAGCTTCCTTTCCCCTAAGTACCAAAAACTTAATTGCTTACTTTATCAAAATTATTTGTCACTAGTACAGAGCTAATCTCACTTTGCAAATCCACTTCTCAGACAGTTTGTAGGTTTGATGTGTTCTGAGTGTAGATTATACAATCAAATAAACTAATTTACATTTTAAATGTACTTCTTGCTTATTATAATTTTCACCATGTTACTAGCACCATATTTTCTAGTGGCTGGTATACTGTAGGCAGCTATGAACATATTTATTACTTTTCCTTAGTGAGGAAGAGAATGTTCTCTTTTCTCTCTTTTTTTTCTTTTTCTTATGGTACATATATATACATTTCAGCTATATGCATATGATCAGATTAAACAAATTATTGGCAAATTTATGTAATTCTTATACAGCCGAAAGAGCTTGTGAGGACAAAGTATATTTTAAAGAGTATTTACCTACATTGTCAATGTAAGTTTATGAAACAAGAACAATGGATAAAACTTATTTTATTGAATGCTGATAAACCACTATAAACTTTGTTACTTCACTCCAATTTAGCAAGTCTGACCTTGTGTCTGACATCAGCCATGCAGTTTCTTATTCTTAATGAATTTTGGAAAATACTTACAGAAAGAATGACAGGGTCTGTCACTATGAAGTGAGCATATGTGACCAGTTGTAATAACAATGTTAGGATCAGGCAGTAATTTTCATTTCAGTATAGATCCTAAGAAATCTTACATATATTCCAAGTATGTAATTTCTTGTCCTTCCTGTGATGAAGAGAACATTTAACTGAGAAAATATTAGAGTGTTTAAATCTCTTGTCTGAGTTGTAGTCTTCCTGTAAAATAGAGTAGGATATGGTTGACTGTGGGGTAGGAGGGGAAGACGGGCTGAGCTGTTGATGGATGTAGCCTCTTAGTTTTATACCATTCCAGTAGACTGTGTTAGAAATAATATATGAAAAATGTGTTGACATTTTATAAATGCTGCTAAATTCAAGGAGTTGTCATCTAGATGACACCATTCCATTTACTTTTGTCAGTTACGAGAAATGAACCAAAATCATAGTGTTGACCCAGTGCTCTTTCTATTACCTTTTACTAAGCAGAATGAGTCAAATCTTGCCAAGAATATTTGCTTTTCTCACTTAATGATAGAACAGCTTTTCTTTCCTGAGTTTTGGTGTTTCAAACAGTCCTGGGGAAACTCTCATCACCAAAGGCAAATATGACAAAGACAATGGTACTCATAGAGAGCCTCAGAGTGAACTGCTATTATGTCAAAAGCTCTATGCTTTTTTCCATGCTTTTTTTAGGGAAGTTTTTTTTCAAATGGCAGCTGCTGTAAGAACTCAAAAAATTTGTAGATGATGTATTGTGTGTGACAGCCTCTATATAATAATTTATCCTTCATGGCAGGAAGGAATTCCACAAGTGCCACCACTTATTACAATTGTCACAGTTCATAGAGCTTATAGTTGGAGGGAGCTTCTGGGTCATTTGGTGCAAGAATCAACCTATGTATTAGATTTCTTCATGTAACATCTACCATCTCTTTGAGCACGTCTAATGAAACTTTAGTGACTTCCTTGTTGGCGACTGCATTAATCCACTGATACCTAACTCGAACTTCTTCTGTCAAGCTACTATTTTTTGGCTTGATTCCAAATTTAAGCTTCCAGCTTCCTGAGAAATCTCCCCCCCTTCCTTTTTTTTTTAAATAAACATTTATGGTGAAATGAATGAGCACCAATCTATGCTTTCCAAGTCAGAAATATTAAGCCTAGCTGAACATAATCAGATAGCTTCATAGTAAATGGGATTGTAGAACCATTTGAGACTTTAGCTTCTCGAAATTCAGTATGGTGTCCATTACTTTCATTGGCAGTATCTACAAAGACAATGTCAGTTGGCAACAAACCCAAGTTTCATCAAGTTCTTCTACAACTGGCATAAGATAAAAGAAGCCAGAGTCTTGCCTAGTAAACTGGAATACACAGTGAGTGTTACTTCTACTCTGGAGAACTGGTGAACAGAAAAGCTCTAAGAATTTTCTTTGGAAGGGCCTTTGTTTGACAGTAGATGAGAAACAGCCTGGATGTGTGACAACCCCTCAGGTTTTTCCAGATTTAAAATCCATTGTGCCAAGATCTTCTAAGGCAAACAGCTGTTGAATTGACCCGTTCACCATCATATTTCTCCAGCGCTTAACTTTGATATCTTTTCTTCCTATCTCTTTTTCAAGCTTTTTCTAAAGTTACATTTTATGGAATGTACCATGTTAACCTTTCTTCATTTTTACATCCTTTCTAATTCATTGTCATCCTTTTGTGAAAGAAAATTTGACGTGTATACTACTGTGTTAATGTTGTGTAAGAAAGTATTACATCCCTTGTTTTACAGACTTTAAGATTGAAGTGCTTTCATTGCAAGTTTTGAATCTCCTGCAGACTGCCAAGGAAGGTTCCATACTTCCTGAATCTTCTCCCTCTGATCTATTCTCTGATTTGTCTTGTATCCGTTCAAGGTAGCAGGAGTTATTTTGTTGAGCTTTTGACTGATTTAACAATTGTCTTATGGAGTGTTTTGAGTTGTGGGTTTTTTCTTTATTTATTTTTCTTTCTTTCTTTCTCTTTCTTTCTTTCTTGTTATGTATTTGTTTATTTATAGCAGAATTTTCTGCTATATTTATTGGCAGATATTTCATCATTTTGCAATTTACCTTTACTTAGTGTAAATTACACTTGTACCTTGACAAAAGGCAAGAGATAGCTGAAGAGGGATCTCTGCAAATTTCATCACTTCATGGAATGTATTTTCTACAGAGGAAATACAAGAAACTTCCACAGTTACTGGAGATTCTGAAGAATATTTTTTGTCAACATAAAATCTTACGTTGGGATGGAAAGTGTCACTCAGCAGGGAATTGGTGAAGATTTCCTTGATAGTCCACCTTTAATAGAAAAATCACCAGCCAGGCAGGCACTTCTTTCCCTGACATGAGGGGTTTCAATTACACATCACCGGGCTTGACTCCAATTAGGAGACCAAATTTTGGGGAAGATATTATCATATTTTAACCTCTCTAAAAGAGATAGGAAGTGGTATGTGGCTAGTGGTATGTGCCTGTGACCCTCTCAGGAATATCTGAGTCCTTTCCAAAGCATGGTCTATTACTGTTTCAGATCAAACCTAAAACTGTGTAAACTGGGAGGTATAGTTTCCTAACTTTGTTTTGAGAAATGGCTGATTTGGTTTTGCTGACATTGAAAAAAGGTCAGCATGAGGCAGATAGTCAACATGGACAATTTTAACCCGAACAGCTGAAGTCTGACCAAGATATGTAAACCAGGATATTTTAATGGAAAGCATTATACAGCCTTAATTATATCAGATTATGATCCCTATGAACAAGAATTAATCCATTGGTCAGTGCTGGCTATGCTTTGACATCTATGCTATCAATATAAACATTTGCTCTGCCAGAATCTCCCTGATGATCCCATCAATAACTCAGTAACAGAAAGCCCCAGTAAGTAAAATCTTTTAAACATGATTTCAGAGTAGATGACATCCCTAGAAATGCTGCTGCTGCAAGAAATTATATGGGTAAATGATACGTTAACATAAGGAAAAATAAATGACTCTTGACTGATTCTTAACATTTCTGTCATAAGAAGGGCTGATTTAATTCATGGACTTTATTAAAGGAAGTGAAATACAGCTGGGTTAGTATATTGAGACAGCACTAGGAAGGTGTGCTCTGCATAAGCACAAAGTTTTAAGGATTGAGGTTAGATTATCTTTCTGCCAAGATAATATATTAGTGATCAAAGTTGACATTGACAGCTATGGGAAAGAGATAACGTACTTAGACATCTTACAGCGAAAGATGTGAGCAAAAGGCTCCTCTGTCTCCCCCACTTGCCAGTTTCTGCTGAAGGGCATTTAAAGTCTTTTCCCCGGTTGTTATGCTTGCTGGTGGAAAGGAATTCCAAACACGGACTCTGTGGTCTTTCTACCCCTGCTTCCCAGAAGTGTAAAGGAATGCTTCATTCAGTCTTCTCATTTATTGTACATTTGTTTGAAAATCAGCCAAAGTACTAATCTGCTATCAGGTGTAAATCCCACAGGATTTCTACAGTTAGGCTGGTCATATATTGAATTTGAAGGTAAGAATTCAGGCTGGAGAAAATTAGGCGCTTAAATACAGATTAGTATCCCTGCAATACCTTTCTGCAATATCAGAGCAGAAAGTGATAACAATACTTTTGACAGTTAAAAGTGAGGTTGCCACTCAGCTTGCTCAGAAACAGTTGTATGACAGATTATGCATATGTATATTATGTATATACATATCTGTTTCACAGCTTTAAAAAGTTATCAGGGCTTTTCAAAAAGCAAAACAAAATTTGAAATACTGAGGTAATACTTTTGCTCTTGGTGAAAGTAGACGGAAATGCATTTTGCCCCACTGTGAAAACCATTTAAATATCACATATTCAAGTGTTTAATTTGGCGACATTTTTTATGCATGAATCTTATTTAAGATGCAACCATGAAAAATGTATAGCAAAAATATATATCTCTGTGTGTCTATGTAATGTGTAAATGTGTGTGTACTGGTGTTCAAATAAATAAATAATATATTCTGGGTTTTATTTTTAACGCACACATGGGAACCTCAAGTGAGAAGTGAAGTTCTACAGGACAAGATTAATAAGGTACTAAACAGTGTAAAGACTTGTTTGCTGATAGAAAAGGAGTTAAGGGCATATTTCCTGTAGAGAAGGGAATGAGGTGTGGAAAGATTGCAAAAAGATAAGTACCATATATAGCAGTGGAAATGAAGTCTACAACTTAAGCAGTACTCAGAAAAGGTACAAGGAAGTAGAGATGAGGTGGGAGGCCAAAGCACAAATTTACTGTAGTTCAGAGCAGGGTTTCAGACCAAGTCTCTGTTTAGTCAGGCAAATTCTCTCTCCCCTGGATTGCTGAGTATCTTCAGAGAGAAATCCTTTAACCTTTGCTATCAACCGATCCCCACTTGAGGACCCTGAGCAAGAGAAAGAGGGCTAGCAGGTCTTCAGCTTAATTTCTGGGATTCTGACTTAGGAGTGGAAAACACTATAGTCAAAGATCCTGGTCAAGATTTTAATGGCATTTTACACAGAACAGTGCAACTCCAAGAATACATACTAGAAGTATCCGCACCAGAATAGCCTAGTGTGTGGTGGGTAGGACACTCTTGGGAGATAATGCTCTAAATCATTTATCAGTTAGATGTCAAACACCACTTGTATTTTGTAACTCTGTGCAGTCAAAGAACTACCTTGCAGCTGAAGCTGCAATCAAATTCAGACCACATTTGTCAATAGGAAACTGTTTCAAGAGATGCCAAACAAATATAAATAAAAATATGATGTTGTTTCTTGTTCCAAAGGGAAAAAAAACACAAACAAACAAACCAATAAAACCCCAAGCCCCACCTCACTACCCTCATTTTCAAGAAAACTGAATGCCACTGCCTTCCGGTCAGAGATTTAGTTGGGCCTATGGAGACAGTCAGAGCTGTCATGTGAGACCTTCAGACTAGTCCCTGGCTTGACAAAGAAATAGTCAAATTATTTTTTCTTGAGACAATGGCATCCAAAAGAGGATTTAGTAACGTTAAACAATGGGGAACATTTCAAGTGAAGCTAGCAAGCATAGATACTTGTGAAGAATGCAGTTACCAAATGTAACATTTGCCACGGGGCCCTAAGTACTTGCTTTTTAATGTTTGCTTGTTTGAATATACAGTTGTATCTTTGTAGATCTCAGACACAGTACACACAATTCCCCTGTAGATATGCAGATGGAGAGCCTAGAAAAGCAGTCTAATGCCACCCTTTCTTACTTACTGAGGCAGTTGCTGCATCTCAGTGCAGAAGTTCCCCATCACAGTGGAGCTCTTGTTTCTTTACAGGTTTCAGTGCATGGTCTGAGGCACGGAGCTGGCAGGATCTCTGCAGATCCGTCAAGACAGGGATTCAGTTCTAAGTGTATCTATAGAGAAGAAAAACCATTCCTGCCAAAGGTGTTCACCTCCATGTGCTTCTTCCTTAAATAAAGAAGATCTGGGCTTTTGGCAGTGTTAGAAAAGGAACACAATGTGTTTAGCTGCAGTCAGATTTGCTTTGTGCCACAAGAGTCCCTGTGCCAGCTCATACGTGACATATAACCTGGATGTGGATACCCTGCAAAGTTTAACTCGTAGGGCCCCTTCAAATCAAGGCTGTCTACTCCTTTCTGTTCTTCTGCCCTCACAGGCAGCATTATCAGAAATGCACTCATGAGACCTTTTCTCTCATCAGTGGCAGAGGCACTAAGATGCAGTTAGAAGCCCTGGGGAGGCTGGTTTCAGTGCTTAGCTGCGTGCTAATATTGTCTCGGTTAAGCTCTGACATTTACTCGGCATTCTGCTGCCGCTGGTGTAGTGTGGAAAAGATAGCAAACCACTGAAGAAGTGTAATAAGTAGCCCTCCTGTAGCAAACTTCTGCAAGTCCTTGAGTCATGGGAAGTCTGTATATTTTTACAGTGAGAAGATATGTCATACTGCCTCCAAGAATGTACTTCAGTCCTGTTATTTCAAAATAAGTGCCTTTGCTTTTTTGTACCATCACTTTTTCAGCTTTCCTCAGCTGAGGAATCTGATACTGCAGGCTGAAGATGACTGTACTGTTAAAACACAGGTCTTGTAGACTCGAATGATGAGGAACAAATGAAACTTTTATATCCCAGCAGAGGTTATAATAGAGATTTACATTTCCCAGAGAAAATTTTTACTTTCATAACTCTTTTCAGGTTTTGTATGGGCAAGCAAGCTACAGTTAGGCAGTGTTGTCTCAGACGTTCCTTGCAGATGAGTCAAGATAGCTGTCCATGTGGTCAGCTCCCTAGGTGGCCAGGTGTGTTCCTGTGAGTCTGACTGGTGTTATCCTCATCTGTATGGGCATCTTACCAGTTGCTCTTGACTAGAGAAAAGCATCAAACTCTGCCTTGTTCAACGTTTTGGGTTTTTTTAAGAATTTGGTTGCACACGATCAAAGAATTCCAGTGTCTGGTGTGTTCAGTACTGATTCCCATGTTGTGGTCCCTGCTCTTATGCTGCCTCCCTTATGATTCCTGAGCTCCCAAGCATAAGCCTACCATTAGATAATGTTCTTAGCTTCACCCTTTGGCCTATTGTTTCCTTTGGCTAGTACAGCATTTGTTTTCTGACCTCAGCCTGGCCTTTACTACTGGGTATGACTTATCACACCTAGATCAAGACCCCCAGTCACTGCCAGTTCCCTTAGCAATGAGACTGGAGAACCATTGGGAGCTTTTGAATTAATTTGTTTCAGAGTCTTATGAAGACACAAAAACATAACAAAATGTATCTCCAGCCCATGGTGTCAATGCAAAGCTATAAGTTATCCCCACACCTTTAATTTATAAAGTTGCCCAAGAAATCAAACCTATTTTAATGTAATTCATTACATTCATACTAAACCATCACCATCTGCTTTAAAGAATTGACAACTGCAAGGAGACATATTTAATATAACCCATACAAAAAGCAAAGGTAAAGATGGCAAACAAATTATGTTTTCAGAGCAGTTCAGCAGCATCTGGGAAGTCTTTCCTCATGTTTCATTAATCATGCAGAAACTGCTTACTCTTCTGATGTGTTGCCTTTATGCAAGAAAGAAACAGGATGCTGTAAGAAGAGTTCCAGCTTTATTGTACCTGTGAAACTACTGAGATCTCTGCAGCATTTTATCATCTTACCAAGACTGAAGCTGGCAGTGTTAAGACCTTTTATAAGTATTAGTTTAGCAATTGCTTTATGGAGGTGAAGTTCAATGTCAATATGCACTGTTAGCTCTAAATAACCTCTTTTAAAAAAAGTTATGGAAATTTCAATATAAGGGGACATCGACATTTTTTAGTCTGCAGAAGTATGAGGAACAGTGAGATTTGCAATACCAGTCTTCCATATAGGTTTAATAATTTGTGATTGGTTTTGCTCCAGGTGGTTGGCTTTTTTAAGTTAAAAATCTGACGGGGGGGGGGGGGGGGGAAACAAAAAAAAATTTT
>NW_010972687.1:1432716-1457905 GCF_000737465.1 Haliaeetus leucocephalus | reverse complement strand
TGTAAGAGTAAAAGGGGGGGGGGGGGGGGGGGAGAGAACTAAAATGTAATTTGTTAGACAGAAATATATGGGTATGTTGAATGGAGTGATGATGTAAAATTTTATTTGTTTTATTATTATAAGATGAAATTAAAAGAAACATAGTCTGCCAAAAAGTCAGTCCTAATTAGTTGGTGTTAATTTTACAGAGTTTACTTTATTTGTCTCTGCTTTTTTTCACTTGTTTCACATTGACTTTGAGTACAGTTATTCGCTGAAATAATTTTGATTTCTAGTATCTTCTGTGACTTTTTGTAGAACTATGTGATTCATTATGAATTTACAGAAGCTTAATTAACACTTGCTTAGCTCTCTATGTTATGAAGAAAACCTCAAATATTTTCACCTATCTGTATTATAAAATTTCTATTTCTTGATGATCATAGATAATAGAAACATTTTAGATTCAAAATCATTATTTCACATGATTTTAAAAAAGAACTTTATAATTAGATGTATAAAAGAGATAAAATATTTTACTCTTCTTCAGTCTCAGAATTTAGTTCTATAATCTTGCAACTACTTCATTAGTAGATACTAATTTAGACATTTGTTTATGCAAATAAAATCTTCTACAACTATGAACCTTACATGTCAAAATTGTGTGTCTGACTGGCTTACCTGTATGTCTTGTTTACCTCTCCCTGTAGTTTTAGAACATGTGCCTGCCACAGTAAGTCATAAATTAAAAATGTCCTTTGCTATTGCAGGTTCAAATATCACAACCCTAAAGTGTGGCTGGTAGAATTGCAGCTCCTCAATTTACATGTATGCAACTGCATATACAAAACTCAGCTAATGTAGGCACAAAATGAGAATGCTGCCTATCAGCTGTGCCACTGATACAAAACTGCAGCATTAACTGGGGAAGCTATTTTGAAATTGTACCCCCACCATACCGCATGCAAACAGGAATGTCATGCTACTGAATGATTTATTACAACGTCAAGGGTAGCATATGCTGCAACGGGCTTTTGCACGGAGGGTAGGCTATCTGCTGTGAACGCACAGCCTAGGAAAAAGTGGTCTTTGGCGAGGGACAGGATAGGCCACTAGGTGACACCAGTACACCACGGATGAGCAAGTCGAACGTTATTTATCCAGCAGGTAAAAAAAACATGCCAGAGAAGCAGCTTTTCCTGGTCTTGGTAACATTTATCAGACCTATTTTTAAACATAAAGTTGGGTGGGTTTTTTTGTTTGTTTGGTTGGTTGGGGTTTTTTTGTTTGTTTGCTTGCTTGGTTTTGGTTTTGGGTTTTTTTGGGGTTTTTTTGTTTTGTTTTGTTTTAAATTCAAACTATGTGATCTATGACTATTCAGATTTAAAACAAACAAACAAACAAGACTAAACAACACTTTGTCTGGTCTTACTTTGTTGCTTAGTTATTACCTCTGTTTACCACTGTTAAGATAAATAGGCAGATAGGAATAGCAAAGTTTCAGCTCAGTGTTATCAACTCAGTCTCTTATTCTGAGTAATTTTCTCATGTTTGTTTGAAGCATTAAGTCAGGGTGGGTTTTATGGAGGCACCACAGGCAAACTAATATTTGAAGAAAACCAGTAAAATTTTTAGGGTAAATAATATCACACATGGGGTTTTTTACTATTACCTCTAATACTGGTGCAAATTTCAAGGTAATAAATTAATGTTTCTGATTTTCTTTTTTTTAAATAATATTTCGCTAATGGGTATAGCACTAACTATGAACGCATCCTGTCCATAAAACATATCTTAAGTCCTGTTGGACCCTATATGTATATATATATATAAAACCATAATCTAGCTAAACCAAAAGAACTGAAAACCAGTACATATCATGTTAATGAACAACAAGGATGTTTTCTGCTATTTTTCTTTTATCTGAAAATGTGCTTTGAAAATGAATGAGTCAAATACTGTCAGAACAAGTGATAACTGAGATCAGGTTCATGTGAAAGGCCCCCCAGAATAGATACAATTATAAATGATAAAATAACCTTGACAGTGGTTCAGTCCAATTTGCACCACAACAGTTATTATTGTTAGCAGGGGTTTTTTTCTCTTCTTCTTGATTTTTTTTTTCCTTTAACCCTTTTGATTTCTTCATTGGGCTTTTCCCAGAAGAATTTGAGGCTAACAATTTTTGATGGATGATAGCAACTTCATTTTTCAACAGTCACATTCTTCATGTAGGAACAACATGCTTTGTTTAAGGAGGTTGAAGTGCAAATGAAGAAGTGCTATTCCCAGGCAATGCTAAGCCTGCAACTCTAAACTGTAATATTGAACTGTCCTCAGTACAGTGTAGACAGAAATCCTATTTTGTTTTTAAACTGCAAGTTTTACATCCATTAGCTACATGGTTCGTAATTAGTGTTTGGGCCAAACAAAGAGTCAATATGATGTCATGTCTAGACAACATGTAAATTAATATGAAAGCAATTGAGTTACAAATTCTATACTAATACAAATTAATCTGAATTAAGTTTAATCCACAGTTATTAACTGATTAAATGTGGCTGTTGGTAGCTACAGGGTGCTGACTTCCATCTGTGATTATTAGGGGCACAGCTTAATCACTGATTCTGCACTCAGAAATATTTAAAGCAAATGTCATATACAGTGACTCTTCATGCTTGTTCACTGAATGGAACATCTAAGAATGGAAATCATAAATCTACATTTTTAAAATATGTAGAAAGTCTATCTTGATTTTCATAATTAGCTTCTGGTTAGTGACAGCTTAGTTCTTGTTCTGTTGACTCTGACTGGCTTTGTGTTTTCTTCTTTGAGAAGTGCACATCTCTGTAGGTGAAATTGTAGGCCATTGTGAAAAGTAATATAGATTTCTAATATCTCCATTATTATTATTCAAAATATGTGAGACCTGTTGCTAGAAATAAGCAGGTACGTGTCTGACATAATCCCACGCTGCCAAAGCTGCTTACATTTCAGAGCCGGATATTCACTAATGTAAACAACATAGTGACAGACGTGTCCACTAAAATTGCAAAAATGTTGATGCGAGCTGACAGAGCAAGAGCCAGAGTAAATTCTGTGTAGATTTATGTAATAGTTTGTTAGGAAAAAAAAAAGTTTTCCTTTTAGGCCATGCATATTGCATTTAAATTGTTTCATATTCCTTGTAGATTTTAGTACTGGTAATAGGTAAAATTAATGTTTAAAAAAATGTCAGAGAGATGGAAATTACCTCACTACAGAAAGCTGCAGTGTCTGTAATTTATCTACTAAGCAAAACTGCAAACAATTACTGGTTGATATTTTCTGTGAGATTTTTTTGTTTTGTTTTGTAGGTTTTGTTTTCTGTTTTTACTAAAAAACAGCTAAAAAGGTTACGGAAAGTATTTTATCTCTTCTTTCTTTGTGACTGAACAACTAGTTCATCAGAAAATTGTCTCAAAGCTTTGGGATCTATTATGAATCTATCACATAGTGTATATATAGCTGATAATTACAAACTATGTGATATCAAACCCAGGGTCATTCTATTCTATAGACTCTTTTATGGACATCCTACTCATTGCCATAATAACTGAAGCTGTCATGACAGTGGTCTGTGCCTAGCATGAAGCTCTAAACAAGTCTGACAAGCTGCAGCTCATTAAGGGACAGTCATTTTGTTGAAATGTCTATCAGCTCTCAGGGATGTACCAAGATGAATAGACCCAAAACAATAGCTCCATTTGTTAGAGCAGTAGCTTCTCTAATACATGATGAGACAATCAAGCCAAGCCGCCTTCAGCACAAAGACATAATTAATCAAATGGACAAATGGTTCAAAAATTGCTCTAGTATATTCTGTAGTGGACAGGGGTTTCCATGGAAACATTGGCGTTTGCATCACAGTTAATGACCATTTTGTACAATGAAGTTCCAAAAAAGATAGCCATGGAGAAAAAAAAAAAAATTGCAAATAAATAAATAAATAAGCAAACAAATAAATAATGAGCAAGTGACATGTAAAAGGAAGAGTTTGAGAGTGTAACTCTGGCACGACAGAGAAATTAATAACTGTATTTTCATATATCTGTAGAATGCAAGGCTCAAACAGGCCATTGTGGTCATTCTGTTTGACCTCCTTTGTAACATTGGCCAAGGAACCTCACCCAGTAAGCTTCACATCAAGCCTATAACTTCAACTGGAGCTAGAGCATGTGATTTAGAAAGACATGTAGCTTTAATTAAAGTATTGCAGTTGAAGGCTGTCATGTTCCTGCTTAAATTATTCCAATAGTTAATTATGCTAACTGTGAAGAATTTGCACCTTGTTTTGTATTTTGCTTCTGTCTGTCTAACTTTACCTTCCAAACAGTGCCTCTTCTTATGCTGTTCTGAGAGAATCTGCTATATAAAATCTGTTTCTTCTTCACCTGTTTCTGTTACAATCGACTCAATCTTAGTGCTCTGAGTACAAGATGCATTTTCCAGGCTGTCACAACATTTTGTTAGCTCCTTCTGGAACCTCTGCTAATTTGGAGCCCTTATTTGAGGAGCTCATTCTTTCAATCTGACTAATGCTTCCTATGTAGAGATAATATTACTTTCCATGTAACACTCAATGTTTGTTACTGTGGTAGAGAAGAAACAAGCTTTTTTCTCTTAGAGGGAAGCCTAATGATCAAGTATTGGGTCTTCCCTTCCCTTCCTTTCCCTTCCTTTCCCTTCCCTTCCCTTGGTAGGAAGAACAGTGCATTTCATGACCTTGTACTAAAACTTTTCTAAGTCGAGGGACTGAACTGGCTGATTTTTAAAGAGTACCCAAGTTACCTGAGAAAGTAGTCTAATGTAAAAATACATACATTTTGTTCTGGAAATGCTGAAGTGAATTTCCTCAATATGTGAAAAATATATTTTGATCTGAAGCTGATCATTCCTTATTAATATTAATTTTCTCAAATTCACAATTTTCTATAAATTCTCACTAGAGCTTATTTTTTATTTCCTGGCATTATAAACTTCATTGTTGATTTCCACAGGGCATTCTTCTAATCTGTAATTTGTTTTCCAGTTTTCCTGTGATGTGACCAAGTATTTAGATGTATATTTGAATGAATTTGCCACAGTCTGTGTAACCATGATTTCATCATCAGGAATACTGATCTTGGAAGTCATCCACAGATTCTAGGTATTTATTACAACTGGCCTTTCCACGCAATATTCTTAAAGTAATTGTTATGATAATACAAAAATGGTTTGGACTTTGTTTCAGTTCAGGATTTTGGAGCTCCCTTGTAAAATTCATGAAGGAAGACTTTGCTGTAGTTGTAGGCATTCTTATTATGCATATCTGTTTTCTGATCCACAGATACTTGTAAGCGTAGTCTGATCCATAGCTGTCCTGAACCACCCCGGGCTCTCCTTGTTTCTTTCTGAAATCACAGACAACATAATCTGTAAGGCTATACTGAAGCCTGAGAATGGATACACAGGTAGTTAAGAGGGGTATCTAATAATAAGGTGTGGTGAATTATGTGTGTGCTCCAGCCTGCTGGTGGGCAGCTCTGACTCTGTCAGGCAGACACATTTGGAAACCTTTGTGACAATGTTGGAAGAGAGCTTTTAAATGATGGATTTGGGGTGGCAATCTTTTTCGGGGCTTTTAAAGGAAACAGGCAAACAGTGCTCAAAACCACAAAAAAGTGAGTTTTGCTATGTCCCTGGATGCTAGGTTGCTACAGCTTCCTCTCCCCAGGGTGTCTCTAGCATTTTTGTCCAGCAGAATCAGGATCTGTAAGATGTCCCTTGGGTGTCATTTACATGAGCTTTCTGTCACTGCAAGCTGCTGTATAAGTCCAGATCACTGAACAGCTGTAGGTCTGTTATCTGTTTGGTACTGACCTGACCAGCAGCATCATCTGCCAGGCAGAGGTTCAACCACCACTGCTCCAGAAAAAGAAATTCTATATAACTGGGCAGCTTGTGAGTACATTTTGTGCTTATCAACAGTTCAGTGCCATGAGATATAGTAAATGCTTTAAGAGATTAAAAACGTAAAAGCTCATTACAGTAGACTAACAAATTTCTAGAATAAAAAATAAATATCAAGGCATAGTCTTGTAGGAAAAGAATATACAGGTTGAGTTCCTACTGACTGAAAGAGGTCTTTACTGACAGACAAACTGCAGTCCTGGTAAGAAACAGCATGGTTCTTCAGAGAAGGTTTTGGATTAATCACTTCAGTTTAGTGAATAAAGATGAAGCCTAGAACGTGCAAGTGCTCCTCATTGCAGCAAAGACATGCTGTGTCAAATGAAGGAAAACATTACTACACTTGCCTGGACAAATCCTGAAGCCTATTACAAATAAAGATTCCTATTTTCATTCTATGCCCTTTATCTTAACATACTGCTGGGTATTTCATTTACAAGGTTTTTTTTCTCATCTGGTGCTTTCTACAGTTACATAAATATACATTTGACTTAACAATCTACAACCCTTCTAAATGTATTCTTTACAGTGCTTAGTACACTTCAGTGTTTTAATCTTATTAATAGAGTGCCACAGTGAAAATTACAAGAGTATATCCTTCTGTGCTGACAAAAACCTAGTTTTATGCATATCAAGATTTTCTGTCACAGAAATAAAACCTAACAATTTTTCCCTCTCATCATGATTTACAAAAGATCCTATAAGACTTGATTCCACTTGCACTTTTTTGTAATTAAAAAACCCCAAACTAAACAAACCCACCAAAACCTGTCCAGATTCTTTCTTTGCAGAAAGTCATTGAAAGTAAATTATCTGGGGCTCTATGTGTTACTGTATTTTTACCATGATCCTTTAAAAGTTTTTTATATAACTATTTATATACACTTTCCTGGAATGTTATTTTTATCTGTTTTCTCTTTCATTTGGTAAAAATAACATATTGCTCTAACTACTTGGGATCAGAAAACTCTGCCTACACATTTGGCTTATAGCTACCTTTCACATTGTCACCTTAGAAATCTGTATTTAGTATACTTTATCATGTCCCATGTCAGCTATTATAATTTCAATGTTCATGATACTTCCTGAACTTTGTGTGTGACCAAGATACTCTTATGCTTTAGGAGATATAAGTCTTTCACCTTCATCCATTATCCCTTTGACTGGATTTCTATTCATTTCAGAAGCTAATTTAAAATTGCTCTCCTGCTTCAAAACAATGAATTTACTGCATCCTTCTATAACTTGCTAGCTTATTCTTTTTCTATCTCTCTCCTTTCTTCATCTTGGTTCTCTGTTTTGTATTTTTCCTGTCACTCTACACAGCTAATTGTAATCTTTCACATGTGGCATGCCATTCAGAATAATCTTTTTTAAAAGTTGTTATCTGGTAACACTTTGCTACTCACTTTTGCTGCCCGCTTTTTCTTGGAAACACAGAAGTCAAAACTATATTAGTAGGATAAGTCATTAGTCACTGTAAGTGTAAAGTCATTGTTAATGACTAATCCTACTAATGACTCCAAAACACACTCATGTGTTACTTCTGGTCATCTGTAAGGATTAATACTTCAAATAAACCTCATCTTGAAAAATGATACCTTTGTTGTATGGCAGAAAGGTAGCAGGGGTAAGGGGGGAAAGAAACTGGAAGTGAAGAGAGGGACAAGACTAAGAAAGGGAGAAAGAAAAAAAATAATGTAAAGCATATTCTTTGTTTTAACATATCATTGAGATGAAACTGTTTCAGCAGCTCATATTTACTTTTTGGAATGACATTTTTATATACTACCTCAGAATAAGAGGTTACTGTACACCTTAGCACATTATGGTTGTTACCGTCCTCTCATTATTTCATTGAAGCTTTCAGTTCAAAACCAAAGTTTTTCTGTGGTGTATTTTCAATAATGACTATGAAAGCATTTTCAGAAAGAAATATCAAAAAATTTTATCTATTGCACAGCATGCAATAAATTTTGCCTGATAACAACACACTGAAAAAAAAATAATCTGTATTTCTCATAGTTTTTTACTTCTACTTGTATATATGAACAGACACACATCTACATGACTTGGTATCACACAGAAATTCAAAGAGTTCCCACAAATTAATACTATAACGTGTTAGAAAAATATCTGCTGGAAACCACTATAAATGAAAAGGAGAACATGATGTATGAGCTTGGGAATATCTCTCCAGTGATAAGGAAATATCAGCATCTAAATATTTTTCAAGCAATTTATGGACCAGGAAAGGCAATATCAACTGCACTTGCATTTTCAGGTTTTCCACGGTAGCTTTACCAATGTAGGCATATCATTGGAGTATACTTTCAGTGTAGACAGGGCCATAATATAAAAACCGTCAGTTGACTTCATTGTGCATATTGGTGCTGATGGCACTCAGATCTCTTAAGCAGAGGCTAGTCCTGTATTTCAACATACCAGAATGGGCACTGAGTGCTGCTGAATAAAGCAATGCATTTGCTTACATAATTTAGTTGTTAGGACTAAAGCAAATGGGAGGGTTTTAATGCTTACCTGGTTTTGTCTAGGTAAACTGATAAGCTTTCCAAGGGCTCAGAAGTATAATACACTTGATAATGGACATTTCTAGTTTTAGTAGTTGATTTTTTTTTTTAACATTCAGCATATGTCAAATTAATGTTTCTTAAAAATCAGCAATATTTTTTTTGCAAAACCTTTCAGAAATGTGAAATTGTGCTTGATTTTCATGACCAGCATATAGAGAATTTTAAAAAAGATTAATGTGAAAAATATAAAATTTGCAGTGTATGTTTCTTCAGATTTTTTTTTTCCCAAAACCCATCTTTAGAATGTTCTGAAGTGAAAATTGTGGGGTTTACTTGTGATTAACCTCAGCTGATTGTTTTGTATGTGACTGACTTTCCTAATTTCCTTCTAGTTTTTAAAGTACCTATGCTTTAAATAACATTAGTTTGTCCCCAGTAGCAGGACTTTTATTTTTTACCACATTCAGCCCTGGCAGTTCATGAATTTAATTCGCCACCTTCTGCTGTCTGAACAAGATATACAAGTGAGTACAGATCTCTTTTCCTTTTCTACTTCCTTTTGTCTCCATCCTTCTATTTAGGACTTTTCTGGGGGAAACAAAGCCTCTCAACTGTATGGAATCTGTGCTGTTTAGATAATAGTGAGTAGTAGAAATGTTGGGACTATGGAAGTTGCTTTAGAATTGTTGTAATACATGGAATAGTTGAGACACCTTGCTGGGAAATAGAAAAATTGAATGAGTAACTAATAAGCTTAAAGTATGCATGGGATTCAGATGGTATCCTGGTGACTAGCGTCTTCCCCCTTTGAAGGCAAAAAATAAAGGAAAAGAAAAAGAAAAATGTAAGAAAAAGTGTTAATAGCTTGCTACCTGGGACTGTATGCTGTCTATTCTACATCTAGATAAAAGATCCTCATGTCTGAAGCAAAGGAAGTTAGTTATACAGCAGTAAAAATGTTAAAGGGGGGCTGGAAAATCCAGAGCACCTAAAGCAGTGTTGCTCAGCTGATGGCCATTTGGCCAGTCACAAGCCAGCAAACATCAAGAAGTGTCCAGGAAATCACTACTAAGTGACAAAATGCCACAAGGCGTCTTGGGAACCAGACATCTTCCTTCATTTTTCAAAGGTTGCCAAATGTCGGTCAGAAAGAACAACAGAAGAATAGGCAATATCCACTAAACTCTGACCTGGCAAAGTTTGATGAGATTTCTCTCTAATAATAGACTCACACTGATGTTATGGATTGCAGTAATTTTTCTCCACCTGAATTTAGATGAGGCCGTATTTATAAATTAATGCTTGACTAAACAAATTAGTTGAATGGTAAAATGTCTAGATTTTTAATGAAATATTTGATATGGAGTCACAAGGTACTACAAAGAAAATGAAATTAAAATTGCTTTGAAAACAATCACAGACTGGGCAGGCTACAGCCTATAAAAAGACAACCATAGGCCAGAGACAGGTACAGTAATTTCTCTGTTTGTTTATGTTTTAAAGAGAATACTCATGCAACAGCACTTTGGGCTGTAAGTGAGTGAAAAACTGAGTATGAGTGAATTTTCTTATAAGTGGATGAACCATTTTCACTGAAAATTTACAGTCAGGACATTCAGGTCCTGATCCAAATCAGACAAAAATCAAGTGGAAGGACTCCCATTATCCAGCTGACTGAAACAGAGGCTGCAGTGGTGACCAAAGACCAGAGGAGATCAAGAATGCTCCCACACAATGCCTTTGTGTTCAAGGTACAAATGTATATTCATTGCAGCTGCAACGTTCAGTTAATTATCCTTGGATGGCAATTTCGAACTACTGCTTAAACTTCTAAAAGCTGTATATTCATATATGCCTTTTAGAAAAGATAATATGGAAAATACTCTAGTGATGCTGTTAAGTGGAATAAAACTTCTGAATGTTATCAAAACCTTAACAATTAAAAATATTAGTCTTATCTGATTGCCAGATGACACAGGGTAGCATATACCTTCTCCACACATTACTGAAATTAATGATGATAAAGTGCAGCAATTCATTCATCCACATGCTTATCAGTGCTCTTTAAGAAAAGCACCATTCCAGATGCCTTGAAGGAAGTTAAATTTTGTAAGTACCAGAGTTAGATTCTTTTAAAGAATCTGAACTGTCAGAGATAGGATTTAGCATATGAGGGATGTCAAGCTTGTGAGGTTTTGTTACATGTTTACACTCTTGGAATTCATAGTAAAAAAAGAAGGATAACTTTGTGCATTTACCACATGATAAGATTGATTTATTCACATATTCACATGACATATTCAATGAGGATGTGTTAACTGAGCCTGTCACAGTTTCGGGCAGTTCAGTCCAGAAACTGATCCCTAGACACAAACTTGAAGTGATTATGATTTTATTAGGACCTAAATACAGGAATTTGTATGCTGGATGGAAAAAAATGTAGTCTGCATGCTCTTTTGAAGAATTTTACTTCTTTTCCTCAGAAAATATTCTCTACATTGCTACTTTAATTATCTGAGCTTGAGGTCCACGTGAATAAGTGAGTGTGTTTAACACCCACTTGTAAATTACTTCCAAGTGGGATTTTTACCTTTCACAACATAACAAAGTTTGGGTGTTTTAATAGTTCTGAATGCATACTATTGGCTTTACTTAATTTTGTTATGTGTTTCTGTGAAGGCATGAAATACCCACAGGTGAGTGTTTTCAACCTGTATGAATGCCCACTAATTGTGACTGGCATGTAAATGCTGTAACTCTTTGAATTTCTTAGTACATTATATCCAACAAACAGAAAAAGGTTTATATGACTATAAAGCAGTTCCTAGGTGACAGCTATATGAAATAAACATGCTATTTGATTTTGCTAGTAAATTAATCTGTCCTGACCTAACAGGTTCAAGGCATAGTTCTTCCATAACTGAAGGCAGCCAAGCTTTCATCAGGGCCACCGGGGTGCCAGGTTTTGCAAGTGGACCAAGAATATTTTTGAGCTTCTAAACAGATCCCAACTCAATTCCTCAGCAGACTACCTTTGCATCCTTTGCTTTGCATCCTTCTTGACCCCTCTTCTTTCCTTTCCCCCTGCATGTGAAGGAGTTAGACATGAGGACTGCAACAGGCTGATGTGCTCTCCAGCCAGCTCTCTGACCTGTGCAATGCACCCAACTACTGTGCAATCTAGAAGTGGTCTGGCAATGTTTTGAACCTGAATGGAGACATCCAAATTCAGGCATAGACCACGTGTTTCCAAAACAAATTATGACTACAGGTTCTTTCTTATTACTCTCTGCATGACAGTTATCCTCCAGAAGCTAAATGTCAAGGAACAATAATAATTAATGGGTTTTAACATTGAGCAGACAGGAATAACTTGTAAGCAGCAAAGATCCAAGTCGAAGGTCACAGAAGTTCACTGATGCTGTCCAATTGATACTAGTAGACTAATTTGGAATTCATACTAATCAGGTAGAAGAAAACCCAAACAGCTCCCTCACTCCCTCCAACCCACACATGATGAACATATATCACTGGGGTTGTTCTTGGTATCTAAAAAGTGCATTTCAGCTAACAAGGAGCACTTTTTTAAAAAACCTGCTTGTAAGACCATGAAGAATCAGAGAAAACATCTGCAATATCTTTACTGTTATCTAGACATATTTAGCAATGTTTAAGTAATTACCAGACATTTACATTAACAATTTTTGACTGCAATTCTTAACAAACATTATAAAGTTAGATATTAAATATTGAAAGAGATAAACATTTGACCTACAGCAAAATAAAAATGTTTGTAATTACTTCTTATGTATTATTATCAGCTCTTGTATATGTCCCTTCACAGTCATTCATATAGGAAAATATGAAGCCTGGTGAAGTAAGTTAGTAAGAATAATACATGAAGTCATTCAAACTCAATAACACAGATGAAATATTTAAGCCACTGTCACCCTTCTTTGATTAGGCCACTCGAGATTAACTAGTCTTAAGTAACTAAACAATAAGTTATATGTTCATTCTGTGACTTCTGTTGTTACCTAGAAGTTGTCTATGCTTGAGCCTTGCCTTCACATACCCTGCTGACCTGCCACATGTCCTCCATGTCAGAGCCTTTTCTAAGTTTTCCTTCAGGTCTCCTCATGCCCAGCCATATCTTCTAGGTAGAGGTCTATGATATTTATAGTAATAACTCTTTTTTTTTCAACTCGGTATTTCTCACTGACATCATCTATTTCTGTATTGAGCTTCTAGCAAGAAGGCCATCACAGAGCATTTCAAAAGCAGCAGCAGTTAGGCCCTGTAACTTTTGAAAGGCTACCTAAATGTCTTATGACAACTTTTAAAACAACAGCAAAGTTTCTGGTAGATATTTATAGCATTCTCCAGAGTGAAAGTGTGTAACAACTGAAGTCTTTGTCATCCTCTGTGCTTCTCAAAAATTAAGAAAATAGACTTTACAGTGAAATGATAGTAGTAAAACTTTTTTTTTTTTTTTTTCCAGATAAATAATTCTCTTGTTTACAGATAACACCCTTCATGGTCAGACTCTAAAAAATCTATTTCGAGATTGGAAGTATGTGAGTTTCAGAACATTTTTAGTATTCTCCATGCTTACTTATAGGTAAAGTTCTGGATTTTTTTAAACATTTAAAGCAAATTTTGTATGAAATTTCATCATAACTATACTACAAAAATAAAGTAATTTGAAAAAAGAATATATAGACAGTCATTGCAGATGCCTAACATGTGAGTGGGGAATGAGTAGTTAAAAGGGCTGGAAAAAGGAGCAGGAGTCTGAGATAGCATTG
The DNA here is from genome assembly GCF_000737465.1 of Haliaeetus leucocephalus. Taxonomy (NCBI): domain Eukaryota; kingdom Metazoa; phylum Chordata; class Aves; order Accipitriformes; family Accipitridae; genus Haliaeetus; species Haliaeetus leucocephalus. The sequence goes on along the minus strand of NW_010972687.1, from coordinate 1,444,593 downwards.
GAGGATATGACATTTACTGTTTGAGCTTTCACTAAGTCCAAGGTAGAAAACGGACAGGCAGGCTAGGTTGTCTCTTTGACAAATCTGGACTCTCACATGGATCTTCACCTTAGGAGTTCTGTGTGGGTAATGCTGATTAAACACCAAGAAATGAGTGTAAGCTAAGGGAGGGAGTAGAGGTTCCACTAATGGCTGTCTTTCAAATACTTAATTGACTTCCTAAGAAGTCACATTTTTTGTGATCATGTTGTCTATTTAAGTTTGATCAGGCCTCTTATTAAACTCCTCTTTGCAAGTACATATTTTTTAACAGTTAGGCTTCTGTGTGGTTAGGCTTCTCCCAGAAAAGAGATGAAAATAATAAGCTATTAAGACAACTTTGGAAACAGAGAGTTCTATAGAAGAGTTCATCACCAAAGACTAGTCCAAATTGAAATAATACTGCAGTTTAACTAAGATAAATAAAAAATAGTAGTGCAAATTCTCTTTTCTGTAGCCCATTCAGGCTTAAATAAGAAATTGTGAAATGTTTGTTGCACTGCATACTTTCAATAAAGAAAAAAATTGATAAAGAAGCAGGGAGAGTCTTTTGGCAGAAGTTAAGTAGATAGGCAGTATAAATCATACATGAACAGTATTTATTTCATTAAAACATCTTGTCTAAAACTTAATACATGACAGAGTAATTGTAGGGAGTTGCATTTTTTTATCTGCATTCATTTCTCAACTTAAGTAAGCTACGTCCTTGTCATATGAAACATAATTATCTATAGCTCTTTCTGCCTTAAAGATGCTTTGAGACCCACAGCAAGGGGTTTTGGCTTCTGCAACACTGATATTAAGGAGGACAAAACTAGTATTTCTGCTAGAAGTCAGTTAGCTAGGAGTCAGATGTTTTCAAAAAAAAAAAAAAAGCTAGCCTGCTTTAGCAGTGAATAGTAGAAAAACACTGTGATGAGATGAAATCATGCAGGTCTAAAATTAAGGATTACAGTGGGAAAGCTCTGTATTTTATTGTTAATTTCCAAGTAATGGAATTTTGAATATGTGTGCCTTGAATCTACTGAAAGAACAATAAACCATGGTTTATCTGATATCAAAATTCCTTTAGTTCAGCTGACTCATATTCTTATAATATTCTGTTTCTGCACACTTGTGTAAATTGATATTGTTTGTATAAAAGTTAGGGAAAGGCCTTTGTTTGCACAAATGCATCCAATCAGCAACTAGAGAGAATAGCACATGACTTGGCAACTAACCATGTAACCTCAACTCTCCTACAGAAAGAGCACACAAAGACTTTGGATGCTGGATGTACGTGTGTGCAATCCTTTTTCCAATACATGAAAATAGCAAAAATGCTAGAATTAGTTTATGATTAAGGAATGTTTTGTGAATATGGAAGAAAAGTGACTATTAATCAGTAACTTCTTTCCTATGTCAGGCTTGTCTAATGTTTACACATAACAAGTCATCTACGAATTTTTTGGATACTAGTAGAATAAATCAGATCCCTGTTGCAATGTGTAGCTGAAAACTGCAGAACAACTATGAAATTAGCCAGTGCCACCTATCGTCGGGTAGTAGAAATTAACATGTATTTTACTGAAAACAGACTAAAATGTGTATATTGAAGCTGTTGGTTACACAAAAGGTCTTCAAGTAATTTTTGACAATTTACCTATTTCTATCTGAGGTTAAGAGCGTTGCTGTCAGCTGAGGTATGCAAGGCAGAAGAGAAAACACTCCTTTGCTGTCTGAGTTCTTCCCTACAAGTATCAAATAAATGTGGGCCACAGGACCTGGCCTGTTCATGTTTTTAATGTTAATTTAAAGATGCATACATAAACAAACTCATGCAACTTGCCTGCTTGCAAACTCATCACCAAATGTAGGTGTCTACAAAGCAACTGTGCATATCCTCCTGCTCCAAAAATGTTAGAATGTGTATTTTTCAGCAAAATCTGGAGAAATCTCACTAAAGAAAACTGTTCTTTACTTCAGTGTTCTAAAAAGAGGACTTTTAAACTATTAGCTTTTAGTGGCTTTATAACTGATACAATTACCTAGAGCTTATAAGCATAATTGGCCCTTCTCTCACCCTGACTGTTGTTGAGCAGATTTTACAGTAAATCGCAATGAGAAAACCGTTGCATGGGACTCTGCTTCTCAGAGCTTTATCTCTGTCATTGATAATTCTTAGCGTTTAAGCAGGCATGACTGTCTGAATCCCCATCTTTGTATTTTGCTTCCACATTCAGTTACAACAGCTGTTTTCTCCATCTCTCTTTGCATCTCTTCTTGCTTACTCTCAGTTTCCAGGTACTCCAGCATTTAGTGATCTAATTATTTCACCCTCCTTTGCTCTTCCTGCTGTTCTGTATGCTTTTAGATAAAAGCACTTCAAGTAAACATTTTGGCTTGTCTTTAATGCACTGGATTTCTAGTAAGCCAACTATGATTCTATGAATCAAATCACTTGCTCTTGACCAAATATTTGCGGGATGCTGATTTGTTAAAACAATTTTGCTTTCAAACTTTGCAGAATTTGAAATTTATCTCTGTACTGCTAAATTCATTTTTACTTCCTTTATCCCACAGCTGCCACAAGGTTCTGTTATTTTCGGATAAGGTCAGTTGGATACCCAATACTAGACGGTTTAATCAGAGGTGTAAAAGAGTAGAGAAAGTGCAAGCACAGCAGGACTGTGGATGCTGAGCAGTGAAGACAAAGTACTCTCAGCTAGGGGTTAGAGCTTTGGAGTTACAGGATAGAAATAGGCATGAATGCCCAGGAGGGATATGGGAAAGAACTGTAGAGTCATGAGATTTCAACCTTTGGGAACATCTACAGCTGCCTTTCACCTTGGAGTAGTAACCTATAATAAATGCTGCCTTGTGGGCAGTTGTTTGGTTCAGACCTCTGTGGCTAACTGGATATGTGGCCTCACAGAGACATGAAGACATTCAATAACATGCTGCAGGGCAAAGCTGGTGTAGATCACAAGTTTAGGATGTGGTAAAGCCAGTTATCTGTCTCTCAAATGGTGTAGGAGAGAGCTGTGTTCCTTTTTAACCAGAACGTGATTTTTGCTTAAATTTACACTTGCAATGTAACTCATTGTTATACTGTCCTAAGTGGCCTGGGTTTAAAGTCTGTATTTGTTTAAAGAATATGAAAATTAAGTCTCAGTGATTTGTAGAGAACATTTTGTGTGGTTGGAAGAAATACAGCAAGTAATCAGGAAATGAGACAGGAAAGAGGCTCAAATTACTCTTATAACAGCCAATCAGAGTCAATGGAGAAAAGTTCCTAGTTTATATTCAAACCCATTAGTCATATGATGTTAAGAAAAGACGCTGAAACTTGAGATTCCAATCACATATCCAATCAAGGTCTGAAAAGAAAAAGGACAAGATGGGTAAGAAAGGAATAGCTCTAACAAAGAGCTGTATATTAACACAATTTGATACCAGGAAACATTCTTTTTCTTTTTCCAAGGTCTGTGATACATTTCTGTTGAGAAAAGATGCAAGATTAAGGAAGTCCTTCAGAAAAGGAGTAGATGATCTTGTATAATAGAGGGTAGCTAGCTGGAAGCTATTGCTCATGCTCAGCCATTCATTAACTTATACATTGTTCTTCAGCTAAGGAAATTCTTTTGGGTCACTATGTGTTTTTATCTCCTTGAAGAAACTGGGCACTAAAGGAAGGGCCTAGAAATGATTAATATATTGCTGAGGTTTTTTGGTAGACTGATGAAGGAACTTGCTAGTCAATTTATAGTCAGTTAAGCTTTCTTCAGTACAGCAACTCTTATTTATATATGTCTGATTGGAACACAAAAGGCTTTTATCACTTTATAATGGTGAAATTAAATGTGTACATTTAATACTCCATAGTAAACATTGTTTTACGTTTCGTACTTTTTTTGTTTTTAATTCAGTAAGCTGTTACGTGAAAGCAATGCCAGCTATTAACACTTCATCATTCTTTTACTTCTGTGCATCCTCCAGTTCCCTGCATCTACAATACCTGTAAAGCTATGTAAGACCCACACTTCAACCAGTGTATCAACCAGGTACTCTGTTATAACTGCCCGGTGCAGTAGCAATTGTACAATTACAAAACAGTATCCATGGATTCATCAGGTCTTACACTCTTATGACTGGATTGACACATGATATAAAATAGGGTTACATTAAATGTGGATTTGAGATGCAGAATAGAATGGGAGTTTCTTTAGGGTAATTAGGGTACTAAACTACTGCAATTCAGAGTACAGGTCAGATCTACTGTATCAGGGCTGCTAAATAAAAATGGTTATTTATTCTGCTGTTAGAGTTCTATGTTAGGACTGCTTGCCCTTCATGTCAACTTATTATTTTAACTAGCATTAATTAAAGATTCAACTAACTGAAGTAGGTAGTGAGACATGTATCCTGTAATAGAGATAAGTGTTTGGGACAAGACGGTTTAGAAGTTATGAAAAATTCAAACAAACAGTTCTGAAAGTTTCATTACCGTATTAATTTCTATATTTTACCCAGTTTAGCATTTTTTTCAAGCTTGCATCCTTCTGCAGAGGGACAAATTAGACTTGACTCTGTTCGATAATATACAGTGCAAAGAGAAATGGCTATCTGTTCATGTCTGTTTCCTGAAGAGAGAAAGTTTGCTTTATGCTCTTTTCCTTCCTTGAAGATGGTGAGGGTATGTGTATGTAGACAAAAACCAGATAATTGCTGTCCTATCTGAGGCAAGAAGAATGACTGAAAGAGCTTTCCCGAAGGAGCTCAAAATTTTAGTGTGAAAATGTCAAGAATTCCTTCACATTTCCCCAAATTCTTCCTAGCTACCTTCTGTTACACAAAATAGAGCTACCATGTCTTTCTTTTTTTTAAATGTTGAGAATAGAATTAAAATCTATTTTCCTGCTTTGATTCAACTCAGTCAAGCTCTCATTTTATTTTGTTGTTTGTCTGCAAAACTCCAATATTGCACTTTGAATGCACAATGCTTATATCAATGAAGTCAATTAGAACGTGTAAGGTAGTACTCTGCTAAGGATGGTTGGATCTGCATGTCAGTGGAACAAATGAGTGGAGCAAAACTTGCTTTTATTTAACAGGGTTTTCTGTATACCCTCAAAGATAATTCATGAATGTGACTGTTCACACAAATCCTGCTCAGATTTTGCCTAACACAGCTCATGCTAAGGCCTGATGTATGCTGGGAGAGGTACCATTACGTCAAATCAAGAGCACCACATAGGCAAGACAAGTGGCCAGAAAAAGTTAAAGGACATTATACAGCCATTTTCCCCTGAAGATTGCTGTCTCCTGCAGCCATCATCTTTGCATAATGGTTGTCTGGCAGTTTTGTCACAATCTGCTAACTCATAGAAATGGTATAGACCAAACTTCTATGCTAGAAGGTATAAAAAGTCAGCTTATCCAAAAAGCTTTTGAAGTGGATGTGACAGCAGCTGGACTACCAGTGCTTTTGTGTTTCCGGGGGACACCTGCATCATGACTGAGGAGGAAGGATGAGTACTCTCATAGTCAGCTAGGTAACTATTTTGCTCATAAGTGCACGAGTTAAGAGTTATGGGTTATATGTGAGGAAACCTCATGACTTAAGTGGTGAATAAATGAACTTGTGTGATGGACTAGTCTGTGCAAAGGGGATTGAGCCCTTGTTTGTCGTGTTTGCTATATTACTTAAAGAGCTCATAAAATCAAGTTTAACTTATAGAGTATGTTGTCCTGTAAATGTGAGAGATCCAAATGGACTGTGACAATGAAAAAAAAGGAAAAGAATTAAACAGATACATTATCACATGAAAATTATTCTTGTATCTCCTCTAGTTGTTCCATCAGTTACTGTTCTCCCTTTCTTTGAGCTATCAGCTGTGTTTAACTGGGACAGTAGGCAGGTGAATTTTCCTCAAATGTAAACAGAAAGGTTAAAGGTGAGTTGTTTTGCACCTAAACATGCCTGATAGTTTATGGTCACAGTCTGAGGTAATCCAGCTGAGACCAAAGTAATGCAGAGCAATAATTTTTAAAGCACCTGAAAGATTTAAGTCTTTCTAAATTTTTAATTTAGCAACTTAGACTTCAGGCATTATTCTATCTTAAAATGTTTTAGGGATGGCTACTCAAATTGCAGAGTTTTGCTCTCCAGTCACCTACTGCAGTGTTTTCACTAGGGGACTCGCGTTGGCTTGAGAGCTGCAGCAGGAGGATCAGCAGCAATAACAGATCAGCTCCTGGATACAGACTTTTTTTTAACCCAGGTTAGGAGAAGCTGTGCAGCTGATTCTCTGAATCTGTCTCCATTTTCCAGATGCTTCAGACAGGTGGAAAAGTAGACCTGAATGAAGTGCCTACATTTATCTGAATTGCTGGTTTAATAGGTGAAAGGAAAGAAATACAGACAGAAAGAGCTATGTCTAAAACCAAGAAAATCAAGAGTCAAGGTAGGCCTGCCAAAGCTCTAGTATGAAGAAAAAAAATGCCTGTGTGGTGGGTTGACCCTGGCTGGATTCCAGGTGCCCACCAAAGCCGCTCTATCACTCCCTCCCCTCAGCTGGACAGGGGAGAGAAAATATAACAAAGGGCTTGTGGGTCAAGATAAGAACAGGGAGAGATCACTCAACCAATTACTGTCATGGGCAAAACAGACTTGACTTAGAGAGAATTAACTTAATTTATTGCCAATCAACCAGAGCAGGGTAATGAGAAATAAAACCAAATCTCAAAACACCTTCCCTCCACCCCTCCCTTCTTCCCAGGTACAGCTTCACTCCCAAATTCTCTACCTATCCCCGCCAGCGGTGCAGGGGGACAGGGAATGGGGGTTGTGGTCAGTTCATCACACATTGTCTCTGCCGCTTCACAAGTCCTGCCAGAAAACCTGCTCCGTGGGCTCCTCTCTCCACAGATCCACAGGTCCTGCCAGGAGCCTGCTCCAGCACAGGTTTCCCACGGGGTCACAGCCTCCTTCGGGAACCCACCTGCTCTGGAGTAGGGTTCTCCCTGGACTGCAGGTGGATATCTGCTCCACCGTGGACCTCCATGGTCTGCAGGGGGACAGCCTGCCTCACCATGGTCTTCCCCACGGGCTGCAGGGGAATCTCTGCTCTGGCGCCTGGAGCACCTCCTCCCCCTCCTTTTTCACCGACCTGGGTGTCTGCAGGGCTGTTTCTCTTGAATCTTCCCACTCCTCTCTCTGGCTGCAGTTACTGTGCCACCGCAACTTTTTTCTCCCTTCTTAAATGTGTTATCCCAGAGGCACTACCACTATCACTGATGGGCTCGGCCTTGGCCGGCGGTGGGTCCAACTTGGAGCCAGCTGGTATTGGCTCTGTCGGACATGGGGGAAGCTTCTGGCAGCTTCTCACAGAAGCCACCCCTGTAATGCCACTGCTACCAAAACCTTGCCACACAAACTCAGCCTGCTCTTAAACATAAGATCTTATTTGATTTTTAAAAGCTGTGTAATCCTTAGTAGGGAAGTAGTGCTATACTTAAGACAGATTGGGAAATGAACTGTAGAGATTGATTATGAGAAAAGTAAACTTTCATATAACACATCATGTTTTCTTCCTCACTGAAGCCCCTTATGTCATCTAAAGGTTTTTATGAGGTTATTAGTTAAATAGTAAGCAGCTATAGCTAGTTGAACAGAAAAAAATAAAATGCTAAATTCAGCGAAATTGAGAACTGATCATTTGACAGGTTGCATGGGAAACTTGAAGATGAGTTGACAATTGTTAAATAGTTGATGTTGGACAGACCAAGAACAGGTTTTAGGGCTAGATGGCTCTTTGGGTTTTGGATAGGAAAGAGCAAAAATTTTCTCTTAGTTTCATGGAGAACTATCTGGACTTTATTTGGGACAGTTGAATTGCAAAAAGTTACTCCCCTAATGTGTTTCTGTCTCTCTTTGTTTAGTTTTCAATGTCTCCAGAAAGCTCAGCGTCTAAGGAACGATCCCCGATTGAGTGTCTACTTTGTTCAATATGGCAGAGAATGTGAGTCACCAAACAGCCGAATCTTAGATATGCTTATGCGCATACTCCGTATTGGCAGGATTTCTGGGGAAGATGCAGACACGGAATGCCTGCCGTGGGCCTGGGGAATTGTGCAACACTTGGGAGCTCTAACAAACATTGGGGTTTGTATGTTCTGTTCCCCTAACCATATGCTTATGTACACTATACTTAGGCTGCTAAATGATTTTTGGCAAGACTGAGGTTCTGCTGTAAATTATTGCCTCAGAAATGAGGCAGGATTATGGAGGGAAAAAATTGCAGTAAATATTTCCTTCCTAGGGGGCTCCTCTGTAGGAGCTTCTCCATAGGAGCTGTACTATCTTTTACTGCATTTTGGTTCATCTTCCAGTCCTGGTTACTAATACTTTTGAAGAAGCCACAGTGTCTTCAAAAGGCATGTTGCTGCAATGATGTTTCTATCATATATTCTTGTTTGAAAGGCCCCATTGATTTAAACAGCAGAAAAACCTACTCATTGAAACATGAAACACAACATCTCTGAGCATACTCTTTTCTAGCCAGGTGAGTAAAAAGTGTTTTTTTAACATGACCATATATATTTAAATCAACCTATCATACTGCGAAACAAATTTAATGCCTGCTGCTTGCATGTTCTTTCCAACAGCTTTGCTTATTGTTTTATTTATAAATGTTAAACAGTGAGTCAATATTCCCTGAAAGTTGACTCTGGATTTTGAAAAATACATACATGTCCCATTCATGTTGTGGAGTCTACACTAGGGAACTACAATAAATTTGAAGCTTATAGAGTGGAAGCAAATGTTGTAAGAAGCCAAAACCAATTATTGTTTATATCAGAACACAATTTTTTGTATTAGGCGTATGAACTTAAAACTTCTCAATGTACATGACATGACTTTACCTGTATTTTTAAATGAAGAGATATAAAATGAGGTATTTATTGGAAAATTACCAAGTGTTCTCTTCTGAATTTTTTGCTAGCAGTGGGATGAAATTATTTTACAGATTTCGAGTTTATGTCATTAATTGTTATAATAAGGCTAGTAATAATCTAAATCAGAGTTTAACTAAAAATGTTCAATTACATCATATTTGAACAGTTTAGTCTAAGAGGGAGTTGTAACTTCTTCCATAAACACTTTTATATTAAGCAAAAATAACAAGTTGGCAGGTTATACATCCGTACTTCAGAAACAAACACCCATTCTATTAACCAACATTTCTATATCTTATTCACGTGGAATGATTTAATTCATGTAGACATTTACTACCTATTTCATAGGATCACTTATTTTATCTGCCTGCCACTCAAAATAAATTGCCAGTTTGCAAGCAGAGGAACTCATGTCCGGTTTATTTTGCATAGTGCAATTGGTTCTGCAAAATGATAAAAAATACATAGCTGAAGAAAACCTGAACAAAACCCTAAACCTTTATGTTTCTTAAAAAAAAAAAGTCATTATTGTAACTTAAATACCAGTTTAATAATGAATAATCTACTTTGCTTACATATATCATTATACTGATCTCACCTAGGACTTTATATTTGAAAGTATTTGTAAGACAAGACATCACTGGAGAAGCGACTTTCTGCTCCCTGTTTTTATCATTGGTATATTACACTGGAGCAAGCTGCTGCTGAGATATTAGACATACAACTCCTCAACTAATCAGCAAAATGCTGAGTTACTTTGCAAGGTCTGAAATGCCTGCAGTACATTGAGAGTATATGGTGCACTGTAGTGAGATTATATACAGCAGTACATTTTAGAATAGCTCTGTTTTCCTTGAAAACCTGCCAAAATGATAATAACAAAAACAGACTTGCCTGTATAATAAATAATCTCTGAAGATACATGGTAACAGCTTCATAGATGACTCCTAGCATGAGAAGCAAAATCATTCAACATACTGCTTTTTTTTCTTCTTGATCCCAATGTTCTGAGAGATCCCAATGACTTAAACCTGTCAGTTTATGATGGTTGTTCAAGCACAAAGACTGTTCTTTGTAATAACGCTAAAGGTTTGACAAACTCAATACATAACGAAATTCAGAGGTTAGCCTAGAGGATCATGTCTCACACCTCTAGATTTTTCCTACGTTTTCAAAGCGGTGATCTAGGTTTTAAGCTATGTGGCTTAGCTACTCTGTTGTTACTTACTGTTGTAAGGTCACATAGAACCATATGCAATGTTGTGTTTCACACAGCAAACACTGACATTTTTAAACTATTAAAACTGTTTTAATATAGTCTTTCTGAACTTGCCATTTCAAAGGATTTCACTACGGTAAACAATAGAAAACCTTCCTGGACATAGTTGAGTTTTAAAAAACCCAGAGCTGTTTGTATGGTAGGAAGAAAGGATAGCATTAAAGTACTTCTCCATCTTCCTAATTTTCTTACTTCCCAGCAATTATGCTGAGGAAGAAAATTTTACACCCCATTCTTTGGTTTGAATGCATTCAACACAATACCCATCAATATTATTTTGAAAACAGTTGTGTCTAGATCAGTTTTGATCAAAGCATCCATGGTATTATAAAGGACAAACAGCTGTTAGGAGAGGGGATAAAGATTTTCAAGCTCTTTTTTTTTTTTATTAATTTTTTTTTCCCCACTTTGACATAGTCTGTGCTGCTACTAGTATGTGAATCCTTTATACTCTGAATACTCTCCATGAAATTTTATAACACTTCATACTGATCACTCCAAGGTAAAGGGTACAAAATATACCCTAGGTCCTTGGGGACTGTAAAACCCAGATTTATGCCCTTGGGGCCATGTGCTTTGTGCAAATTTACTAGTGATTGACATCAAAGTGTACAAGATTTTAGCTTCTTTGCTGTTGATTTAACAAATGGTCTGGTTTTCTTGTGAGCTGAATTCAGAATTCTCTCTACCCAAAGACATCCTGCCAAAGGATGATAAAATCCCAAATGTCCTCAGTGGTTTCCTGAAACATAATAGATGGAATAACTAAGACATTGTGCTTTTCTCAGTAGTCTATTTCCTCTCCATTTGCTGATGTCACACTGAGGTGTCAATTAAAGATGATATGTGCAAATCATTTAGGTTTATAAAGAGATAAAAGAAAAGGTTACAAAACACGAGGTCATAGCTTGACAGTTAAGGTGGCAATAAATGAAGATGACTGATGGAGGGAAATTAGAGCAGATAGAAATGGAAAGCCATGATTAATTCATTCATTTAAACACATTCTACTTAGATGCAACAGAGCAGCCCCTCTGTAGAGTTGAACAGTACACTTTTATGCACATTACCTGAATTGTATGACAAATTGTTTAGCTGAAAAAAATGGAGATCATTCTGAGTTTGAAAGGTACATCTAACAGCGGATAACTGTTAAAGATTCACTCCTGAATTAGCTGAGGTCCTCACATAAGGAAAAAGGCAGAGATAATATAATACCCACACTGCAAAACAGTGGCAGAGAGATCAGTTACCAAGGACCCGTTTGTCCACCCTCTCTCATAATGGGGAAGAAGCTGAGGAATACTGCCCAATGATAGAAACTGGAGAAAATAAGTAGGATCAAGAAAAGGAGACAAATGTCTTTCTTCTACAGTCCAACAGAACTTGGCTAAAGAGGACAGAGTTTCATCTGATCCCTGTTCATTTTCAGTTGGGTAGACTCGCAGATATAATCTATTCCTCACAGCCACCAATTCTTATCCTAGGCAAAGATCTGTTCACAAGAAAGAAATTTAGCTGAGATTTGACTTGTCAAAGCCTTCTCTCAGACAGAATCATAGAATTGTTTGTGTTGGAAGGGACCTTTAAAGGTCATCATGTCCAACTCCCTGGCAATA
>NW_010972687.1:1277220-1432327 GCF_000737465.1 Haliaeetus leucocephalus | reverse complement strand
CTCCAACAGGTCCATGTCTTTCCTGTGCTGAGGACTCCAGAGCTAGATGCAATACTCCAGGTGGGGTCTTGATGTGAGTGGAGTAGAGGGGAAGAATCAACTCCCTTGACCTGCTGCCATGCTTCTTTTGATGCAGACCAGGATATAGTTGGCTTTCTGGGCTGTGAGCACACATTGCTGGATTGTGTCCAGATTTTCATCCACCAGTACCCCCAAGTCCTTCTTTGCAGGGCTGCTCTCAATCCTTAAATCCCCCAGCCTGTATTGATACTCGGTTTTCATCAGGTTATATTAACCAGTTAGGTTAGATGCCCTAACATCTTCACAGTCCTCTGCAGGCCCTGCAAGAATAGTTTTCACATCCCCCTTCCAAAGATGGAATGAAACTAGAGAGAACTAACTTCCTGCAGCTGTCACCCCAGTCCCATTTGAGCATGAACTGGCCAGAGATAGAGGAGGGCTGTGAAAGCTGTTTGTGCATGGGCCTGGGTCCCACCAGGGGCTCTCTGAATTCTTTACTCCTTTCCTGTGGACTCAGTATCCTTCCCACTACAGGCTGCTCTTCCCAGAGGAAGAGGGAAATCAGTTTGCCTTTGGTAAACAATCCATTAACGAGATCAAGGCAAAATTTTGAGCCAGAAGTAATGTTTTAGGTTAGACCGGTTGAAGTAACTGATAAAAACAAAAAAAAACTTTTGGGTGCAGAACCTCTTCTTGATACTCTAAAATTTCTTCTTTTAAGCTGATCCAAAGAAAGCTATTTCCCCTCCAAGTAAACTTTGTCTCACTGACATCTTTAGGCTATGTTGCCTGTAACAATATCATTAATAGAAAGCAAAGAAACACTTCTGGGTAGAAAAGACACTCTGACTGAAAGTAACCTGTACTGTAAATTTATAGCAATATCAATTATCACAGATATGATACTATTTCTCTACTGTCTTATGGTTTAGGTAACGTGGTGAGTCACAGAAGTGTGAATGCACGGACTGGGATGACTCTTCTTTTCTCCTTCCTCTCAAGTATGTTTTATAGGATATATCCTCAATTTGTTATTTCACTTAAGTTAAGTAAACATTGGGCTCCAAGTCATATTTGATTGCCAATGGGAGACCCCACTGACTTCACCATCCTACACATAAGCATATCAATCAACTTTTGGTTTAAATTCTACATGCAGTGATGATTATATATTAACCCTAGAACTTTTCAGTCAATTTAATAACTCTTTAATGGAGTTAGTGCAATTATGGATGTTTGCCAGAGGTGGGATCCCCAGAAGACACTCAGAAACCATTCCAGAACCTATAAGAGAAATGCAAGGTGGTCTGTCTTAAGAAAATAAAAAAAAACCCAACAAATTAATATTCACTTACATTACATTCCTGCATAGTGTATCTATATATGTAAATGAACATACATGTATATGCATATATAGATATATATGTATGTGTGTATGTATGTATACATGTGTGTCTTTATATATACATATGTATATACATGCTAACATAGACTGGATATTTCTCCTTTTCCTCATAAAACCCAGTTGTTATATTCAATAGGAGCCAAGAGGGGAAAGGTTTTCAGAGAAATTTTTAACCCTGAAGCTTGAGCTTTTTCTTTTTCCTCCCTCCAGCTCTTCTGCCATAGATAACAAGCCATGAACATGTCTTTAAGAACTCTCCAGGTAGCCGACAGTGAGAGCTTTCAAGCTGCTCTGTTCATGTCCTAGAGTTGGTGTGCGACTTTTCCTGTCTCTCTTGTCACCTGAACACCAATTTTGCTTTTTCGTTCTGATGAATTTCAACCACTTGTGAATAGGACTTTGCCCTTCTGGGATCTTCCCAATTACCCCTCCCTCCCTCTGTCCCTCCCATTTTATAGCAAACCTCACTGCAGTATTTGAAGCCATTGACACACTGTTTCAGCACATATTCACTCCTCTGCACAGAAAATCCCTTTGGGTCAAGAGTAAAACCCACTGCTTCCTTTTTATACCAAAGAGAATTTTTAAACTCTGCAGAAACTCTGCAATTTCTAAAGTTAGGACAGAAAAAATCACTGCTTTCTGTAGAAAGTAAAAATGTAAAAGAATAGGACTCTCCTGGATGTTCTGAAAGTAGTTTTCCTACATGTTTTAAAACTGTATCATACCTAATAAAGCAGAATACAGGATGTATGTATTCACCATTTTTCCAAAGGAACTTTTATTTTTGCAAGGGTGGGATGAAACATGTTAAGGAACTTGGAATCTGCAGTAGAAGACCACAGGAAGTTATGTTACCATCTCAATTTGTATAGTTTTCATTTTGCTTCTTGTGATAGTTTGGAGTGACTCTAGAACAAAACTTTTATTTCTTTTGTGCTCAGGATTTATAATTTATACATACATGCCAGAAAGAGAAATAGCAAAGAAAATGTTCATTGGTAGTAGTAATAAGCTGTAGTATCAGGATTATAGCAAACATACATGTTAGGTGCATCACTATGTGGAATATAAAATGACAATAAGGTTTATTGGATTGCCCTTTCTTCATATTAAGTGGATGATAATCTATAGATCAGGCTGTGAACTCTTTACTTGTAATTACTGAAGGAAGTAGCACTGTCAAAGCCAGTTCAGTTACTCCCATAAGTAATGACTTACTGAATCTAGTTCATAAATAATTGACATCTACCACCTTGAAGCTTCCCTCTATGCATGGTAAAATTGCCACATGTCAGCCAAAATAAATGGCTATAGGGACATTTTTGGCAAAGATGATGAAACCCTTCACAAGTCAGGATAGCAACAACTGGCACATACTATGGAATTCTGAGGAAGGCTGGGCAGAATTAAGTTTTTTGCATTTTGACCCATTTCTACTTAACATAATAAAAATAACATTTTTTTTCTTATTGCAACTTTGCTTTCAAAGGCATTGGCTAACATTTTCAATTGGATATTCTTCGCACACCTTGAACTCTAGTCAATCCATTTGAGCAAGGGATAAAGGCATCATACCACCATAGCACTTAGCCTGACTTCTCTTACTAAAGAGAAAACCTTCAGTTTATGAAACCTTTCCAAGATATTAGTAGGATCTGCCAATTATGGATGCAGACAGATTGAGCTTCCTGAGATGCAAAGAAACACACAAGTGAACGAGAACCAAAGTGACTCACCAAATAAATGAGTTTTGACTGATTCTCCTGATCTTGCTACTTATAAACAACATGAGATTTGGAGCTGTAAATTCTGAATTATTTCCTAGTCTACTTTATGAACTCTGGCTCATCAATAGCACTTTCAGTCTTCTACTTAGGTTTTACAAGTGTAGGTTAAGCACCCTTCCTATGGTTCTGTGCCTAGTCTCCTCAAATCCTGTTGAAAAACTTATCAGTGAAATAAATTCGTATTTATTTAAACAAATTTGCATCCAACAGTAAGTGTATGTTTAATTGTTCTGAGTTTCCTAACCTAAGCTGATTTTGCAGATGAATAAATAGCTTCCCATCACAACATAAGGCACCTTTACATCTTTTGCATTAGACTTCTCAGCAGAGGACTATTTGCCAGAATTTGTGAAACATAAATATATAGGATACAGAAGGTGAATTAAATAGTTGGGAAAGGAAAGGTTATCCTCCAAAGATCAAATTTTCTACTGAAATTCATGAGTCATTCCTTATTGATCTAGAAGTGCTGAGCATTTACATTAAAGCACAGGGATGTTCATCTTGTTTTTCCCAGAGGTGATCTTGATCTTTCCCTTAGCTTGTCCACATCTCTGATAAGACAGCCAGCAGGAGTTTTACTGTTTCTAGACTAACAGCAGAGGAAATAGAAATATTACAACTGCTGCTCTGCGTGTGGTAGTCAATTTGAAATACTGCATTTCAGATTCCCACATTGAGCTTTCAATTGCTATCCCCACTATATCAGACAATAACAATATCCACAGGGTTATATTAGCTTTACAAAAAAACCACAAAAAAAACAACAGTGCAGACAATCTGGGGGTACAGGGATAAATGCTTTCATTCACTTTTTTCCTAAAGTCTTTGAAATTGATGGGCTTTGTATTTATGAAGCAGAAAAGTTTTCTTGCTTATTTGATATATTTTAGTCTTAATGTGTTTCTTAAAGCTGTTCATTTGGGCGTCTTGCCTGTGCTTTAGAAAGTCCTCTTCTTTCCACTTTTCAGTAGGACACCTGCCATGAAAATCTGTGTTTGGTAGAGCAATGCAGTTTCCATGTCCTTGACAAAAGCTTCATCCTTCAGATGTACTGTTGGGCTGCCAGTTTCCTTTTTTTACTCTTCTCTTAAGGGTCATCCTTATAAGCAACTACTGTGTAGCTATACTTTATTGTATGTTATTGCATTGTTAATATTTTCACACTGGAGCCTCTGTTATGATACGCTACAGATTAAGGTTCTTCTGGGCTCCTCACTGTATTGTCTTCTCAAGAAAACCTATTAATAACTTGAAACTGACTCTGCAGGAGAGGAGGTATTGTGCAGTGTTTGAAAATACATGAGTTACTGGTAGAGCAGCAGCAGAAAGGGGCATCAGGGACAAAAATCCTGGCGTGACTGATGCTTAAAATTCTTCTGGTTCCCTTTCCTTCAAGAAAACATATCCACATCTAATTATTTGATTGCATATTTTTGCATGCTTACTTGATTGACTGTCTTGTTAGTTCCTCTACTTCTTGGTAGAGCTCAGAATGGGCATTGCTGGAGCACTTGCTATATAGTAATATGTTTTACAGGAACAATTAATATCTCTAAGCTGTAAAAGCATGAAAAAAATATGGTTCAAGAAAACATTCAATATGGGGTGAAGTGGATGGTTTAACATAGCAAATGATCTAACACATGGTTCAGAAAAAACAGTAGTCATGGGACTCTAAAAAGAGGTCTGTGACATGATGCAACAGTTAGTTTGGAATTCACAAACTTTATGTCAGATGCTTAGTGCATATTTCATTATTTCAGATGCTTAGTGCATACTTAGAATATATATTATGAGAAAATGTATTTTGGATGTTTAGCACATATTTAGATTATATTTTATGAGAATTACTTCTATGGGGTGATTGGGCTCATTAGGGAAGAGGTGTTGGGGATGTGGAAGATTCAGAGTGTAGGACAAAGAGAACTGAGAGTGACCTAAGGAAAGGAACAGGGTACCTGGGGAAGCATGACTAAATGACAGGAAACAAGGGAAGACAGATCTACTGAAATCATACCAACGAAGAGGAAAAATTTCTTTTTGTGTTTGGTTTTTTTGTTTGTTTGGGTTGGGTTGGGTTGGGGTTTTTTGTGGCTGGTATTTTTTTCTTGCAGGAACTGTTGTTTTTTTTAAAAAAAGCAGTGTTATAAAAAAAGTTTGAATACATGTTTGGTTTTGCCATAGATAATGGTCATCAGAAAGAGAAAGGGAGGTGAAAACTTTGCAATCAGAAGATAGAGGCTAGGGTAAGAAATAAAGGAAGCACTGAGAGAAATTGAAACCACAAATTGTGAAGAGGGTCAAGCTGTACAGGAGATACCTTAGAGCTGTATTGGAAGTAGTGCTTCCTAGCTGAGAGACTGGGGTTAAATAAAAGCGATGTATTAGGAAGGATCTGCATGTGATGAATGTGCTTTCCAGCTTAGACCAAGATTTAAAGTCCTTTTCAGAGGAAGAGATTTCTGTAGCAACTGCTTAAATGCTGGTAGATGCATTTCATGCAAATCTGTCTGAAAGTCAGTGAGAGGCGCTCCGGGGCTTGAGCTTCATGGAACAGCTGGAGACATTAGTAAAATAAAATCTAGTGCCTGTGGAATGAAGGATTTAAGGACTCTTACTGTGAGAATAGCAATGAGGGGATGTCCAAATAGAAATGTTCACACAGAACATGCTTTGGTTATGTGCTGTGAGGGTTTCAGTACTGCCCACTTGAGCTAGCTTGGATGAGTAAGGATGAGATTAATGAATATCTTTTGGCATGCCATATGTCCTTCATAACCATACAAAGTACGCTAAAAAGCCTCCTGGAGGCAACGTTGCAACCTTGTACTTGAGGAGGGGATAATTTATTTCTGTTATGTTTAATCTGTGCTTTCACTCCAAATCACTTCCTAATGAAATTCATAAATGTTCACAGTTATTACATCAAAATACCACATTTTAAATACTGCTGTTTAAATTACAAAGTCAAGCAACAAAATTTGGGAAAAAGACAAATTAAAGAACGTGGCTGCAAACTTAATTTGGTTCCCTTCTGACTATATAAATGCATTCTTTAATTTTCTGATCCCCTGTCTTGTCCTGCAGTTTTGAAATTCCCAGACATGAGGAGTTTGTTATGGTAGTGTTGCTCTCTGTGAGGAGTTTGAGGAAAACATATTCCAAAGTAATACGGTAATTGTTGGATGATTTTTCAAGTAAATTCCTGCATGGGCTTAAGTGTTCAGTGTTAAGTGACATATTTATCTGTAGCAAATATATCTTCACAAATAATTTTAAAGGCTTCTAACTAAATAACAGCAATGTCATGCATGAACATGACATTGTCTCAGAGTAAACTATATTGTTTCTATAGTAAGTACATTTTGGCACTAAAACCTTTGCTGGCACTGGCTAGTGCAAGTTATTTGATATACCATTTCTTTTCCTGTGTGTGCTTTGTTTTCTCAGGCTGGTGAATACATTTGAAAAATATCTGTCTGAGATATCTAAATTTATTTTGTAAAAGAAGGACATCTTCAGTTGCTTAGGTCATCTAAGCATCAAAGTACAGTGATATCACAGGATTAAGATGAAACTATCATTTTTTGTAGATTTCAAGATGTATAACAGGTCCACCTGTGATTCCAATCAAAGTTAATTGGGGATTTGCCTTTCTCTTAAATAGGATCAGAATTCAGCTGTGTATTGTTTATAAATGTAAATGTTATACGAATGAGAAGTATTGCATCTATTGAGACAGTTCTCCAACACCTTCTTCTTTCAAAATGTCAGTCATATTTTTAAAAAAAGCAACAACAAATAGCGCGATGTCTTCTAAAGACCAACAGAATAATTCAAACTCTTTCTCCTGATAAAGGTATATAAAATAGAGTATCAAGGTTGTTTTCTTCCACCTCAAAGCCACATAATAGCAAAAGATGTAATGAAATACAAATGTTTATTTCTTTTACAGCTCCAACAGTACTATTACTTTTCTAGTGATTAACTGCATAGAAACAACATTTTACACCAGTGTTTTTGGTTTTCTTCTAAACTTTCTTCTTGAAACAAAAGGTAGTGGCTGAATAGAGTCTACTATTGAATTCAGCCAGGCCTATCAAATATTAATCAAAAGTTTAGGTTATTAGCTGGTGACCTCTTTTGTTTATTTGATGTACTGTCTTTGAAAGGGTGACATGAACTGCAGAATACGCACTGGTTAATGATTATGGTTTTAAGAGTGGACAGTGGTTGTAACAACACATTGTTGTAGCCAGCTTATTTCAAAAAGCATTACGCACTTGTTTACTGCAATTAAAATGTTGTGTAGGCATTTCCTTGGCATCCTGATTAAAATGACTGGGGCAAGATAATTCAACTGTCTACATACTGCATGGTTCAAGAAAGCACATCTATAAATATTTTCATCATTTCAAGATCAAGAATAAAGTGTGACTATGAGATACAGATGTGGGTTCTTTCAGCATGGTATTGGGGACTTAGGTTCAAAATTTGCAGCACAGCTAATTCTGGTAGCGTATAACTTCAGGGAGTTCATGAAGTATAAGGTAAAGAAATTTTTAATAAGTTAAAAACTTCATGGCATTGTGTTAGAGTTGACAGGAAGATGTTTCTCTGAAAGCCCTGATAATGAAGTTCCTTTCAACATTAATGTTTACAGTCCCTGTTTTATTATTTATGGGATAACTTGCAAGAACCCCACAGGGAAAATACTGTTAAGTTGAAAAATTATTCATCATGAAATCCCTATTAATTCTTAACACATAGTGCTGTGGGTACAATAAACATGGCATATCTACTAGGCTGATTTTAAAATCATGCATGCTAGAGTAATGAAGGAAACATTTAATAACAATAAGTAGGTTAACAATAATATTTAGTCATCAGAAGGATTGTCATTGTCTCAAGCCATTATAAACTGCGTAAAGGAGAGATGGAACCAGATTCAGAATTTCAAGTCTAGTGTAATTCCATTGACTTTAATGGTCCCTTGGGCCAAATAAATTATTAGTGAGGTAGGAACAAATGAAAAAGGTCCAGAGCATTATAAAAGTCACCCCAGTTAAGAGTATATATTAGCTGTCATTCACCTGGATGTCATTATGCTGTAGAGACAAGCAATGGGTTTCACACACTCGCTTTCTTTTCCCTTTCTCATTAATGTTTTGGGACAGAATACCTTTGTTTTGCTTCTGCTGACAACCTGCTTTGATTTTATTTTGACGAGCACAAACATTTTATTCAGTTTCATTAGTCCAAGTCAAGTCCTTAAAAATACACATCTTCATATGTGTGTGTGTGTGTGTATATATATAAAAGTATATATGTATCCTGCAAGAGCTGTATGCACAAATATCTCTGCCTCAAAACCTCTTTTTCCAAGTTGCTCTTTTACTCTTCTCTGATGTAGAACTGGAAGTCCATTCTGAACCTTTTGGAAAAGTCATTTTGAACTAGATGCAGGCCTTGTGGAAAGTGGCCAGAATTCACACTAAAAAGGGATGATACAGCTAGTCTACTATGGACTGAACAGGCCTATCTATGGACCATAACATTCTATAAACAACATCATAAATGTATTCATCTGTCTTACCTAGGTGTTTCTGCATTCTTTGCAAGGCACTCATATCTTTTCTCATACGTATTTAATATTTTTCCAGATTTTTTTTGTCCATATTTGATATACATATGGATGATTATTTTAATGAATTTGATTCTTTTTAAATTTGCTGTTATGGAGCTGAAAGACAGATTTTTTTTATAACTATCCCTTGTTTATCTTCTCTCTTTTCGCAGCAGGTGGAGCAGCTTGGTCAAGGGTTGTTACAATTGCAGTGTTCCTGTCCAAAATTACTATTTAGCTTTTCTTCCTGCATTTCCCTCACAAACCAGGTAGTTCAACATTATAGGATATCAGTGGTGCCCAAATCACATTAACCAAGAAGAACCAAAAAAACTTCAACTAATATAGTTTCCTTTAAATGTCAATATGTAAAATTGCACAAACACAAACTTCATAATTTTTCATCAAGACTATCAGGAGCAGGATTCTGCTATAGCCTGGGGCCTGATGAGCTTGGTTTGTTGCACTTACTATGCCATCCCAGACTAAAGAGCTTTATCTGAAGCTCTGAAACTCTACATTACAAGTTTGCTGCTCACTCCTGCACCCTGTACAGAGCCCATGGTTCAACATAGGCCTCAAATACCTCTTGCAGTCTCAAAGAAAACGCCTTCTGTAACCTCTCCAGCTACTTTACTCTCACAGGGCAGGTAGCGCAACAGCTCAGGATGGGAGTAGAAAACAGTCTGTCTTCCCTTCTCCCACTGCTTTTCTGGCCCAAGTGGCGCCTGGAGAAATGCGTGCTGAAATTTTCACAATGGTGATGAGTTTATAAATGCTTAGAGAGCTGCAGTGCCTCCAGGGAATATCTGTGTCCTTTGCAGTATACCTTCTCTGGGATCCACACAACTTTTCCTGCCATGCTACCTTCTGTTTGCTCCCAGCAGGCAAGTCCAGTGAAATGTGGAGAGATAACGGAAACATAAAATGTGTCCCACTTTAGGTTTCAGTATGTCAACTTCTCAGAGTTGTTTCCTCCTGTAAGAAATTTGAGTCTGTCAGTTTTGTTTGTGCAGTATTAAAAACCTCCTTGGTATCCTTACTGTACCAAAACTTCTTTGTGTAAATAAGACTGTTCCCTTGGCCCTGGCACATGTTATTTTCCTCACAATATAGATTTGTCATATAAGGAAAGATACTGATTTCTATTCTCATTTAACAATGGAGTTTTCAGTGCAGGGTTTTTTTAATTATTTTTATTTTAATACAAATATTTGCTCTCTGTTGAAGCATCCTGTCTTCAGAAATGAGTTAACTACCATACTTGGTTCTTTTTACTGTAGAAAATATAAACTCTAAAGCACCAACTTTTCCCAGAACTATTATTTTTCCAGTTTCCTTTCTTGAAATCTAGCATTTCAAATGCTCTTTTGATCTTGCTTACATCTCGGTCCTGGTGAGAAAAAAAAAAAAAAAAAAAAAAAAAAAAGGCAGTGTTCAGGTGATTGGGAATTTTCATTTGCATTTTAATGGACTCTTTTCTAGTGGGTCTGCTTATGTTTCCCTGAAGTGGTACAAAATAGAGCAATTGTTGTGGCTTTAAAGATGCAATGACCATTTAAATAATGTAATTTCAATGTAACAATAATTCAGATTGGTTGCTACATGATTTTTCTATGGGCAGATTCAGACCCTTTCCCTGCCAAGTGTAGCCTTATTTTATGTCTGCCTGTGAATGATCCATACCAAAAATTAGATTTTTGTTAATGCCTCCTTTCTTCCTGCAATAATTTGATGACTTTGTGGAAGCATGTTTCATTTTGTGAGTTGTTTACACACAAATTTAAACTGACTGTGTTTGGTTATTCATCAACTTTTTCTTTGTAGTGTGTTTATCAGTCAAGTAGGATGAAAGTGTTTCCACCTCTTGATTTGTTGACACAACATTTTATGAGCAGGAAATAAGCACTTCTGGTATCAATTACAAAGCTGTATTATTTTTTCATTTTTGGAGATGCCAAATTTTTTTGCATGTGACCATTAGGATCTTGAGAGGAATAACCATATGGCAAATCTACAACTGGAACTCATCCCACAGAAAAAGCTGTGAATAGAGATGGGTGAAAAAAAAGGCTATGAGAAACTTTGAGAACCTGAATAGTTTTTAATACTAATTACTGAGCCTTAGCCGTTGATTTCCCTATACACGTTGTATTAAGAGTTATCTACTCAGGGATGTTATTCCATGGTAAACTGGGGTGCAAATTTACAGTACACTGGTTACTCTGCATTAACTCCCTGTGAGGAAACAGCGTGAAGCAACTTATTCTACCTTAAAAGCACCTCGCATAAAGGTGCTGTTAGTATGGAGGAGTTAGTGGACTGTAAATTCTAACCCAAGCTTATTAACGTTAAGCTGTCTGAATAGATAAGGCCTTATTTGTCTGTCATTAATTTTCAAACATCTCTGTGCTAAAGACTCGTCACTGTTGGTCTTCTACAGTCACAGTTACAAACTCCTTAGGTTTGGGTCTGTGTTTATACAATGACTCATGTATTCATTGACTATTGACAGTCATCTTCACGTCTCGTAGTGATCCTCATATGCTATGCAGTACTGACAGTGGGCTTCATATATGTAGTAAAAATAATAAAAAGTGGTATACTTTCAGATGTGCTCCACTAAAACCAGCAAAAACTATGTACTACATACTTTTGTTGTGCTTGACCTGGGAGTTTGAGAGTTAGCTCCATTACAAGATAAGCCCAGATCATGCACCCAAACTCCTCCAAAGTTTGAGAAAGTTGACATTGCAACTTGTGCCTGTCTCAAAAAGTAGATCATGCAGAGCACCCATATGCTTCTGAAGAAGGGGCATGATTGTGGTGACAGTCAGTGATTTTCTTTCTTCTATTATTTCCAAAGGAGATTTAGAGTCTCAGTAGACAGGAAGTCCATTGAGAATGATTGAGAAACATTTACCACTGATTACCATGACTATTTTTGAGCAGATAATGGGCTGTGTGAATGATAAGTATTTGTACAGGAGGTATAGTTTCCAGCACTGACATTTTGAACTCTTTAATCTTTTTCCTCTTCAGAGTTCAATTGATTATAAATCCACCACAAAGTTTGTCAGTGCATGGAAGTAAAGAATAAGCTAGAGGTGGTCTAGAAATTATTATAGTGTGAATGTCTTTTGACAAAGAACTAGGAAAAAGGGAAAGAAAACCTTCCCCCCCCTTTCTCTCAAAGGAATGGAAAATGTTTTTTTGTAAAACATAACTGTTTTTATTTTTGTCAGAAATCCCATGTTCAGTAAAAATAGTTTGGATGAGTGGAAGAAAATAGAACCAGGTGGTGTTTCATGATGGGAGCTGAATTTGAGGGATGTTAATGTTTCACGGGAAATAATAGATCAAAGAATTTTCCTTGCTCAAAGTTTTGTAATTTATTTCTTGAGGTGTAAAGCTAAATGTCAGTTGCCAAAATCTATTCAAATATTAATTGATTAACCAGCATATTCTTGCTTTCCTTCTGATTAACTGTTCTAGAAAGCTTCTTACATATAATAGGAAGTGTTTAAATAAAAAAAAAAAAAAAAAATCTATTCCAGGCCATTGCATTGAAATTCAGGAATGACACACGCTTCAAGCCAGCATGGATCCTGACTCATTGTTTGTAGCTCAAAAGAATCATATAGGCTTTGTGTCTTAGCGATATCCTAAGGAGATAACAAATAAGAAATAACATATATTGGTAACCTGCCTGGAATCACTTTAGTTTTCAGAGAATGCTCTGCGTTTGACAGCTCCGGGAAAGGGCAGGAGCAGAGAAAGAGTGTAATATAAGTCTGAACACTGCTTTGCTGGCTTTTTTTTTCCTTCTCAGTATCTGTTATAAGTAAAAATACATTACCATAGATCTTTTAAACCCAGACCAGACATTTGAACTGTCATTTTCACCTCTGATTTCCATCAAGGTTCACAAACCTTTTTATAGGCACTCAGAAATGTATCCTGTATATCAAGATCCAAAAAAAAAAAAAAAAAAAAAGGCAGCGCTCAGCGCTTCTGTTCTGTGGTGGTGAGAGGCAGCGCGCTGGACTCTTTGTAGTCCACAACTAGGGAGTTCAAAAGCCCTAACAAAGGACTTCTATGCAGCCAATACTTTTTTCTGTTACTTTTATTCTGAGCAAAATGTATTCAGTTAACAAAGAATGGGAAATAGTGGTCTTAAAACAATTTTCATGACAGAAACAGGATTTTTTGTGGTATAATGAACTGATGTCCTGTAAAAGGTTGAAAATAATTAGATCAGGGAAAGCATTTGATAGTCAGGATGAATGTAACTGATCAGTATTTATACACGATTTTTGTCTAATAGGACTGCCCAGTTACTTTAATATAATCAATAGGAAATGTCAGCCACATGATGAAAACTGGTTCCAATTTTATCCATATGTATGCCATGAAAATGGAGAATTACAGTTTAGATGGGCCATTAGAAAACTGCAGTGAAATCATACATTGTATGAACAAGGACATGAAAATGCTCAAGTTCTTAATTTAGTATTTGCACAAAAGCTTCCTAGGAGAGATTTGAAGACTGACTTTAGAACTAGCAGATCTCCTGATGATTTATTCTCCAATTTAAGTCCAATTCCAGGTGGTAAGTGAAAGATAACAGCAGTAGAGAAGTGACAATAACAAATAAAAAGCACCTGCATGTGAAATACATACAGTAATTTCTTATTAGCAAATCTGTCAGTCCATAGAGACTCTAAACTGTGTTGTCCTTATCAGAACAGGGACAAGGAGTTGTGGAAATGTTCTGCACTCTGTTCTTACCTGGGCAATTTCTTGATGAAAGGCAGTGGTCATTTCCACAGATTTTCATCTAAAAGCCTTAAAACTCCAGACCTTTTCTGCTCTATGTTTTCTCTTGTATTGCAAAATGCCTGATAGAAATAGTTAAAAAGCAGCTTGCAAACTGGGGTCTCTGCACTATCACCCTCGAGAGCTAACTGTATCTTTTTACTGCCTGGTTATGAACATGCTACAGTCCCTTGGAGGACCATCCTCATGCTAAAATAGTGGGAGATACAGTCTACAGTTTCAAAGGATTTGTGGATAGCTGTTTCTAGAAAAAAAAAAGAGAGATTAGAAATGAGGCTGAAACAACAATTACGGTTTAACTTGGTTATTCTTGCTTATTACTAATGGTTATTGCCATCTCAGAAGGTTGTACATATTGGTCACAGAGCCAGTTCAAATATCTATACTGAAAACAATGAATGCTCTTCATCTTCACAGAGGTTTTTCGTCCACTGTTGACCTGCCTGTGGAGACCTGTCATTGGAGAATGCAATTCTTGAGTATTCAGTTCCAAACTCACAACCAGTAGAGGACAGTGTTTTCAAAAATATCAGAAGTAGAAGTGACCACAGATTGCTGACCAGCTGATGATACCATTCTAGATGATACTGCTTTCAGGTCAACTTTTCTGAAAATGGTAAAACTTTCCACGGAGTCCATTGATCACAGACAGCACAGATATACTCTGTTTGCAAAAAGCAGTCTTTTTGAAAGTCTTCAAAGCCTGCCTTGCTAAAATGCTTCCTTTTCTTACCTTTAGACAAACAAAATATGTAAAGGAAGTGATGCAGTTACTGATAAAAGTATTCCAGTTATAGTTATGTACTATCAATTTATTTTTTGCATTTTGGAGTTGACCCTTGCTTCAGACTTTGGAAAGTCATACTGTGAACTTTTTGAAACAGTATTTTTTTCTATTTTGCATATTTTTTTAGTGTTTTTTTTGCCTGGCTTTTAAAGAAAATGAGTGCATAGGGTTTGGGTTTTTTTGTTGTTTGTTTGTTTGTTTTTTTCTTTTCTTTATTTTTCAGAAGAATCAGAGCTCACATGTTGGAAAAAACAAGTATTGGCATTGTACAATAGAAACAAATGATGAAATCTGAAAATGAAAAGAAGTAGGTAGAATGGAGATAAAAATCTGCTGTACTTTTTAGTAGATAAACTACAGCTAGCAGGTTACAATTAGAATTCACATGGAGGATCAAAGATATAACTGTTATGAACCTCTCTGTTGTTAAAAGCAAAACTAAATTAAAGAGTAAACATAGTAACATATAAAATATCCACAGAATGAATTCTACTACATTAGCCATGTTTAGTAACATTAAGCTGTAAGTTGTATCCCAGAATTCTAGAAAAGAAAAGAAATGACTTCTAGGAAGTTACCAAAAACTTCTGATTTGATGCTATCAATTCATCAGAGCAGAAAAAAGATATTTGAACCACATTACCCTTAGAAATTTGGTTGGGCTTTAATGTTTGAAAATTACTGTTATTAATTTATTATGTTAGGTGTAAAATTGAGTTTAAAGAACATGGAACGATCTTCTCTAATGCTTTTCACTATTTAGAGACGTAAGAATAATTTGCAGAAAAGGCTTTCCCTTCAGTATTTGAGACTTAAACACAGACTTGTGTTTGTGGAAACAAGACAACCATTCCTACCTGAAGACTATTTTATTGCTCAAATTAATGCTGACAACATTAGACATGTAAATTCAGGGTGTTTAGAATTCATTTCTTACAAGCATTAGAGGAGCAACATATTGTCCCCTCTATTCAGTCTGTCCATTACAACCAAGCTGAAATAGTTAGAACTGTCTTTTCAATCACAGGATGTAGGAGCTAAAAATTATTCCAGTTCTTTATGATCCTTGAAAGGAAACTCAGTTCATTTTGCCAAGTTGTCAGTAAAGGCCCAGTTTTGTTTTCAAGTAAAGCAATGGAGAGATGCAAACTTTATTAGGAAATAGAACTGGTCCACCACTAATTTTACAAGCAGTCCTGAAAATGACACCACAAGTCCCATGCAATGTAACACTACTGTCATCATAAGAGCAATTGTGTATATCTTTGTTTCCTTAAGAACGGGGTGAAGTAGGAAAAAGATTGGCCATGAGACATGAAAACACTTGGGAGTGCTGCGTGTTAACTCTAGACAGTAATATCTTTCTGAATAAGAACCTCAACTGATTTTATTTTTCTTCCTACGTCTGTTTCATATTTATATTTGACATTTATTATACAGGTACAAGAAACATAACTCTTGCTAGATCTCAGATGCAGGTTTGATTTTAGAACACAAATCTAGTATACAGCAATTAAATTACAAGCTAAACTCTTTCTTGTGACCTGAAGAAATCTATTTTCCCCAATTAGTTTTTTGTTGTTACTTTTTCAGATTTTAGAAATGAGACTGAATTGCACAGAAAACTACTGGATTCATGCCAAATAATTTGCAAGATTTTTTATAATGGGAGTTAACTATATGTTTTTCTAAATAGGTTTAGAATTTCTCCCTTTTCAAATGTATTCTGAAGCACATACTTCTGCTATCTACATCTAACTCTAGCAAATGAGTTTTATGATAAAATCAGAAAAGTATAGGATGCTGAAAACTTTTATGTCCAAACCATCTAATTCTCTTTTGTCATAGTTGATAATAGAAAATATTGCAAATATACATATCTCATGTGTAACACCTTGCCACCATATAGAGAGCTGAGAAGCACTAGTGCTTATCACTGCAGCCCCGATTTATGACATCTGGCACTTATACAAGTAGCCCCATGGATTTAAGGGGGATTACTTCCATGAGCAAATGCCGCCTAAAGTGCAAGATGCCTATAGAAATTCGAAATAAGCCTCCCTAGTGCATAATTGTTCCCTGAAAACATTTCCTATATGACATTGTCAAGTTTAGTTTTTAATATTTTAACATACCTTTTTGCACTGTTAATGCTGGAGGACCTTCTCTATTTTATTATCATTTTGTCCTCTAGATGAAAATGTTTCTGCTATTCCCATTCCTATTTTATTGACTGTGTAGTATTCCATAATAATCATATATAAGTAAAACACAGATCTACACTCATGTTTAGTGCATCATTCAATTATTTGATTTCTTTCAGGATGCTAACTCTTTTATTCATCACATATTCCTACTGTTGTTAAGCACTTCAGAAATCACTGTGGTTGAAGCCTTAGAAGATAGAACAGCACAGCATTTCGTAGTTCATCATTTCATTTGATTTGGGTATTGTTACATAAAATTTGTATCGGCATTTTCACAGCAAGCTGACAATTATTAACAATATATTTTTCCCTATCCTGTTTGTGCAACTCTGTTATTCATAGAGGGTTACAACTGAGTTAATTTTCAGAGAGTGGTTTGAAAGAGGTCTTGAGCTGGGCTGTTTATGAACACAGTCTTTTTTCTTATTTCTAATTAGTGTGAAATGGTTCCAAACAGGAGTCAGCACTGCAGAAGTCTGTGTTGCACAAAGCCAGCCTTGTTAACGGACACAGGGAACAGTTTGTTTTGCTGAATAAACAACTTTGTCATAGTGCTTTTCAAAAAGGATACAATCCAGTTTACCAGCTGCCCTCTGAATGTTGAATGCTGTTGATGTGCATCTGGATGTCTTTCTTGGGGATTAGAAATCTTTATTCCCATTTTGAATCCTAGGTCTGCTTAGTGAGAGATTCAAAAGAGATTCAGTCATAAAAGCGCCTTTTTTTTTTTTTCTTTTTTAGCCGGTATATCTTTTTTTTGTTCATAGAATTGAACTGAAACCCCATAATTGCTTATTTTTTTGTAAACTTTCTGTTGTGCCTTCCATAGTCAGAAAATACTGCATGCTGACATATACTGATTCTTAACAGATGAGGAAAATACATTAGCAGAGTTCTTGCTGTAAGTTTTACACCATGAAATGTTCTGTTCTGTTTCAGGATAGGTAGTGAAGGTGTTCTTTTGGAGACTCTACAGTGAAGCAGGTTCTACAAATTTTAGTTGTCCAAGAATACCAGACCTGATCAGATATTTTACTGACATTACTATTAAAATTGCACATAGGTATGGATATTTTCAGGAGGCAAGGAAAAAATTTAAAATTATGCATACAGCTGCCTTTGGTATTGATATCAGCAGTGCTATTAAAAGTTAAAATAGGCCACTGTTGTATATGTTTTCTTTGTATGGTTTCTTTTCTCAGAAATTGGTAGGGGCAGTAGCCTTGGACTACATTACATGATTTCAGTTACCTAACCTTGATTGTTAGCCTGTAATCAGCATATAGTATAAAATGAGGACTAGCTTGAAGGCATATCTTAATGCTAGCTAACGATCTGAGCACTTTATTGATAACCTCTCATTAAAGAAGCTCTAACTCAGGAAGAGAAGCAGAAAAGCAAGGGATATGTGAATGTGAACACAGTTAGTAGTAAGGATTTTTGTGCACTCATTAGACTTCCAATTATGCTTCCTATGTAACTGACAGGAAGTTTCCTGTTCTGCAAATGGAAGCAGAAGCTGACCCTTTAAAATTTGAAATTACTCTGTGTGCAATCCTGAGGCTCAGAGGTGTATCTGATAGGAAGAAAAAGAAGGGGAAGCTTGTGCTATGAGAGCGTTGTATCTCATGTACACATCAGTGCAAGAAATGTTTGTCACAGTAATAGGACAAAACGATAGGAATGTGTCCAACTTGGTCTCTTCTCCCAGGCACTGTCAGTGCCATCTTGTACTTTTCCAAGCCTTTTGAACATACATTACCTACATATGTGCATGCTAATTACTACAGTGAAGAAAACTCCTGAGCCTGCAAGAATTTATATAGCCTCCACTGTTTGAGAGGACATTTTAGGAGATCATGAGATGTTCTGACTGTAAAACCTAAGGAAGTGACAGAAAGGGAAAAGACAAAATGCTGCATGAAAGTAAAAAATTTCTTCAGTGCTCCTGCACCAAGATTAAACAGAAGTGAAAGGGTCTTTGCTTCATTTGTAAACATTGCTTTACTTACTCAAAGTTGTGTTCTCACCAGAAGTAGATCAAAAATTCTGAGACTGCCAAGCATTATGATAATAAAATCAGAAGACAGTTTATCTAACTGTTCAAAGATGACTGTTGATGTGGTCTGGATGACAAAGCATACCATCTTTTATTAACTTTGGCATAGTATCAATTCTCTCCCCTTCCCCTCTTTTCTTTTTTTCTTTTTTTTTTTTCTTCATGTTTCTATTAATGAATATTTATGGCTCGTTCTGTCTCTTTTTTTTTTTCAGACTTGCTTCTGTCTGCCTCCCCACAGTCTGAGCATCTGTGCCTATCAACATGTCAGCAAAGTAGAAGGACATAGATTCAGAGTTCTCCAATAAGAAGAATGAATATTAGAGCTATGATACAAGCAGGTAACACATAGTTTGATAGAGATCTTTGAAGGAAAAGGAAACTTATCTTTCCCAGCTTTGGTAACTTGAGCTGTACTCTCTAGTTTGGCATTAACATGCAGTTCATAGCACAAAGTATTTTTTTCATTTCTAGAGAAATTACAAAAGAGCTATAGGAGCTTGTTGACAATGTAAGTATATAAAGAAGTTGAAATTAAGATTTATATGTAACATGGCAGTGCTGTTGATTTGAAAGAATGAATATACCCGCTGCCTCCCTTCCCTCCCCTCCCCCCTCCCCTTAGCATCAGGCAGAATGCCTGGGGCTTACGATTTCAAAGTCTTGATAATATAAAGTGTGTGATTCGTTTACTTTCTAGCATTAAAAGGTTGAAAGTCAAGCACTAGATATCTTTAGCTCTGTCACAGTGGAGGAGGCAGACATGAAAGAGATACATGAGAAAGTCTTTCTACTGAATGCCCCTCCCTTTACTATATGATTCCCTTACCTCTACTTAGCCTAATTAAACTGAATAGGGGACTCTTCTTAATTGGCTCCCTGCTCTATTAAGTAATGCAGATTACACAATTTAAGGAATTTGCATTTCTTGGAATCTAATCCATCCTCTCAATGGTGAGCTTGTTTGTTTTTTTTTTTTTCCCCCCTTGGTTTTAAATGTTTGTGTAAGAGGCCAAGGCCCCTGAAAGACATCATACAGACAGATTGGAAAATAAATATTTTCCAGCAATTTCTTTCATTATATTCTGCCCCCCTGCCCAGTGAAAAGCGTCTTACTAGAGGAATCAAGAATGCAAATGTCCCGAAATTTCTCCACAACTGAATTTAGAGGCCAGATCTGAAGTCAACATACAGTGATTAAAGTCTTTATTTAAATCATTGTGGCTTTGAGACAGAAAAAGCTTCAGCCAACTGGAATATTGAATTTTGGGGAGTTCTGTGTCCTACGGTACAAACTGATTCCAGGTTGCAGTATGAACTGCTATCTTTACAGTTAGATCTTCCAAGAATTCTGGGTGATACTATTGTTTTCCAACCAACTTTTGCAGTCAGCAATGATCACAGGATTTTAAAACAGAAATTACTCATCTGCATCATTGGACTCGATGATCTTACTGGTCTTTTCCAACCTAAATGATTCTATGATTCTGTAAGGCCACTTACTCCAACAGCTACTGGTGCAATAATGTTCCCCAGCTCATGGAACATTTTCCAGGGTCTTAGTCAGTCTGTACATTCATCCAGTTTTCCCCATTTCTCTACATGTCTAGGAAAATTTGTGTTAACTTCCACTGAATAATTCTGGAAGAGACCACAGGTTCTCATTTTAAGCTTGGGATAGGTCATTTCTCCAGTCAACCTTTGTGTTTGAGTTCAGATTTAATGCTTTTAGGAAGGCTTTATCAACATGCAACATAATTTCCAAAGCCACCTTCAGGAACACCTGGCTGGAGATATTTTCATGTCCTATGCCTGCTTTTAAATGAATTTCCTCTTCCCAGCACCATTATGACCTTCTGTCCTCCTGCACTCCAAGGACATTATTTTCCTTCCTCCATTTACTTCCTAATTGTACGCTAGTCTTTTCAGTAGCATTATTTTTGTCATTTCTTTTCAAGGTTCAAGAATTACACCACAGTTACTGTCCCCAAGGCTAAGCGAAAGCAGGCAAAAGGACAGTAACAACATGAGTTACTTCCACAGAAGCCTCAGAAGTGCTTAAGGTATGGAGGAGGAAGAAATACCTAGAACAGATGATTGGAGCAAATGTTGTTAGGAGAGAGAAATGGTGAAACTGATCTTTCAGGAAAAGGAAAAGATCAACTTCAAGAAGAAATCAAGACTCCTGTGATAGAGAAAGAAAAAAGAGAAGCGACATAGGACAAGGAGAGATACTGGAAAAGGTGGATATCTTCACAGAAAAAATGTGATTTTAAAAGCTGTAATGCATGCTATTGTTCAACAGTGTCTTTAGTAATCTGCTAACTAGGGGTTCATATACACTTTTATCCAACTGTTTGCATATTGTGTACTTGCATATGAAGATGCAGAATTGCATTGCTAACACTTACAATCTGTTTCCAGTGTTTCAGAAATGAGGACTACAAAATGCCATGAACCTGAACCATTTCATATATACAATATCTTCCTTTTACAATTGAGATACTTTCAGAATTGTCTACATATATGGGACCTTGAAATGAAGCAACCTGTGAAAGACTGTTCCTTGTCTTTGCCCTGGTTAGCTATTCAAGTTTTTGCCGTTATCTGAATGAGGAAATGTCTTTGAAAAAAAAACCCAGTGATTAGGATTAGTTTCCAAGTTTCTTCACTGAGTTAACAAACTTTGAAGAGATTTCTGAAAGAAAAGCTTTTCGATTTGATAACATCATTACTGTACAATGGTTTTTATTTCATCTGCCATTACTGAATTCCTAATGATATAACTCTGAATAGGTAGGGTATCTTAAAACTTCTTTCAATGGGTGGTGAGTAACAAAACACAGATCTTCATGCAGTTTTAAGAAAAAAAGTACTGTGATTGGCAAAAGGAAGACATTTGTTTTTGTTACAGTCAAAAAGATTCTCTTCTGCTAATAAAATTGCCCATTAAATCTACACTTGTATTATTACAAAAATTGTGTAGTCAATTCAGTAACATTGCTCTCACAAAAGAGTTTGACAGCATTGAAGCTGCTAAGAGCTCATCTGATTTGTCTCTTATGCCAGACATGTAGTGCACCCTTGTGTTAAAGAATAGCTTAATAATACTTGCATTTAAATAGCTTTTCAGGGATTATTAATAAGTTTTAAATATTCTGTATCTTCACTAAAATACATATTCATGTGGAACAAAAGGTGTTTCTGGGCAGAGGAAAGAATATTAACTAATAGGAGAATCTATCTCCAAATGCGTTTTGTATATGTTTAATTGGTCATTGAAATTTGCAAATACTGTGTGTAGTATGAACTCCTAATATTTTTTATTAAATTGTCTCTTCCTTTTTGAGTCATCCTGGATATCATTGTCCTTCCAATATCCAGGTCAACGTTAGGGCCATCTTTGTCTCTTCTGTCCTCCTCTCAAATCCCGTCAATCCTCTTCAGAAAATAAACACACCTAATCCCTTCCTCTCAACAATGAGTGGGAAGACATTCCTCTGCACTTCTATAGACCCCCTTTTTTCATTTATGTAAACTTCCCCTGTCTCTCTAACCCAGTCTTATCACTCTGCACAACTCCTTGGTAGTACAAAAGGCTGCTATTTTGAACAACATCTTATCCAATTCTTTGATAATTTTTCCTTCAGTTGCAGTTACTCCAGATCATGAAACCATATAAAGATGCAAAGCTATCTTGGGACGAATGATATCTGTATTGATATTCATTTCAGTTTTGTGAATTAGTACTTGCAAAAATTATAAGTAAATACTTTAAATTTCACAGTTTAGAATGGTCTGTATTCACTTTTTCTATGGCTCTTTTTCCTGATGGGGCTCTGAAGAAACTCAGAATGGTGAATCTGAAGAAATCAGCTGCATACTTATTTCTCTCTAAGGGGGACATTATGCTGTGTTCACAGTTTAGTTGCTACTAACATGTCTTCAAATTAAAAGTAATCTAGATTGAAAACACTTGTTGTGTGGCATATTTATGGCAAAGCTTTCCAGCTAGTACATTTTTACCCGAGTTCTTGTATGATGCTGAGTTACTCACAGCCACTGAACAGAGCAGTAAAAGGATGCACTGAAAAGATATAGAGACCATAATGGAGAGGTAAAAGGATTTAACAGCTTAACAGGTACAGGACTAAAATAAATGAAAAATGAAAAGTCGGGCTCCCATGGGGATGTCAAAAAAACATGCTGAGTAACTGATTTTGTAGCCGTTGCACCATATGAATTATAGTCATGATTTTCACTTATACCTTGCCCAATGAACTCAAATACTTTATTACACAGATTATTATAATCACAACACAGTGAAACACTCTTTGGAGTTTTTACTATTGTTAAATGATAGAAATTCTACTATTTTCTTTGTTGAGGAATGAGTGACATGTATTTATTGAAAACTAACTTGGCCATAAGTTGTCTGGAATGTAGAGAAGTGCCTGGTCCTGTTCTGAAACTTTTTCAGTTAGCTATTTAAGATATAAAAGAGGATTTCTCATTGGCTTTGTTTGTTCATTTGTTTTTCCAGCAGTGTTTCATTTCAGAATGGACTAGATTCCTTTCATTGAGGGAACGCATGGAAAAGATGAAGCCCAAGTGTCCATAAGATGGAGCAGAAAAGAGCCTACGTGTCTCCTTTCTTCTGTTCTGTAGGACCCTCTGAGCAGAAAGAGTATCTAGGCCAGCCACCCTTATTAGTGGCTTTATGCATGTAAGCTGCTTCTGGGAGCACCACTGATTTTCATGGAGTCACTGATGATTTATCTTGCATAGGAAATGAGGAAAAAATAATTTCCAATCTTTCCCAGTGCCCTTTTTATCTAACCTGTGGTATTTTGTCTCCCTCTCATGGTAAAGGCGCACAGTATGTGCCTCTGCCAAGCTTTCAGCATTTTCCCTTTTCTTACTGCCCACAATCCTCATTATTTGGTGAATGTGTCAGTTGAAACTGGGAAGGATTAGAAGCAGAGATTAGAGGATTTTTCTGTTTATCCAAAGACCATAAAAGATTAAGGGGGTGATATTTTTCCCTGTGGTGTTCTATGGATATGAAACATGGTAGTATGACAAGAAATCCCTGCTTGATTATCCTGATTCACGTCTATCACAGACACTGTATCACATTACAGAGTTTATACATACAATCCATCTTTCTACTTTGACTTCTTCCTGAAGATGCTAACTCCAACACCAGCAGTTTGTTCTTTATCTTCAGACAAGATCCTTGCATGCATGTGTCTCTTCCTTGCACTAGACTTGACTACCTCTAGAAGAACAGCACATCAATCCCTAAGTGATCAGAGATTTCTCCATTACTTCTTGCTTTCTTTTTAATTTTCCCTGTAATACCCTGTCATTCTTTTCCCTTCTCCAGTTTCTTCCTGCTTTCTCGCCCTAGTCATAACATCTATTCCACTGATGTAACCAGGAAGGACCATTTACCTGTTAAATTTCTTTCTGGATCCTTCTCATAATGCCCATCCTCAGGCATTTTGCTGTATTTGCTTTTGTCAAGGTCTTTTTCTCCCTCTTAGATGAATCAGAACCTCTAGTCTGTCTTCATCCATAGCTGCTCAATTGCTTTTGACAAATTTGATCATATATTCCTTTGTGAAGATCCCCCTTGGGGATCTCACCAGTACATCCATTCATCTCTCCTCTCTCTCAGGTACTTCTGGAGAAATCTTATCTCCCTTCACTCTCTCCCTGTGCCTTTGGATATCTACTCTGCTTCCTTTATACCTACTTTTTGCATGGTCTTGTCTAATTAAATACTTCAAACTATTGTGTATATGATGTTAACATAACAATTATAGCAAAGGTCATGAGGTAAAAGGGAATAAAACCTCCACCAAGAAATGCTAGCATCTCATTATGTGCAAAACTTGTCCAAAAATCCCATCCAAACCCCATGAAAACATAACAGTTAGGAAAAGCAAGATTTCAAAAGAATTTTCATCAAAAATTGTTAAAAGTAATTTTAATGTCATGTTTCCTTCTGCCATATTTTCTTAATTTAGAAATTTCTGGGAAAATAATGAACAAGAAAGATCTTTAAAAAAAGATTATATAAAGCTAATTAGTGAACATTACCATGTTTTATGGCAAAAAGATGGGGAAAAAAAGTTTAAAATCAGCATTTTTAATTATTAAAAAGATTTTGCTTTAAGAAAAATTTGGAAGTGCTAATGTTTCTTTCTGAAATCTCCCTGTTTATAGAAACAAAATTATTGAGAAACCAAAAGCAAAAAAGTAATAATAATCCAGTTAGCTGTGATTACTTTATCCTTTTGTCACTTGGCTTGCTGTGTGTCCTGATATGATTTTGATAACTAGTACATTTTGATTACTCTTGCAGTATGCAAAATGCAAATTGTCACTGGATCAAAGTCTCAGGTGATATCAGAACAAAACATCTGAGGGCAATGGGACTTTCAGATGCTCAGCACTTTTACAAATTGGACAGGTGCCCTAGGCTTCTAATTTTGAAATCTCATCTCTACAAAAAGAACACACAATTTTCTAATTTTTATGTTCAAAATCAAGAAGCAGACAGGCAATAAAAGGAGCTTAATGTTCTCTGTGACAATGCTTTTCCAGCTAAATTTTTCTCTGTCATGTATAAATAGCTTGTTTTTCTTTACTGTTACTATTATCCTTCATATCAAGATGTGCACTGCTGGAAAACAGTTAAACAGACAAGCAGACAATTAACTGAAGGAAAACACATTTATTTCTTTATGTATAGTAGTGAAGTAGATTATTTAACTTGCAATACTGCACTATTGTGTGGTAGAAACAGTGATATCTTTTAACAATTGTTGAAATTTAATCATTTAGACATTCTTTAAGGAAATACTTCCAAGAACAATAACTGTCTTTCAGCAGATATCTGAAAAAGTTAGCTTGTAACAAGGAAATACAAAGACAACAAAACAGGTTTCCAAATATTTTAAAAGAGGACTTTTAACAAACTATCCTTGCTCTGGAAGGTTAATGATTTTTTTATGGCAAACGGCAGCAGGATTTTCTTCACATTTTTTGACCTGATTCTGTTTCTGTTACTTAAATGTGTGACAGCAAAACCTCTACACTTCTGGATGAGACACTACAAAGCTGCACCCCACCATGTTTGCCAAAGAAATAGGGTTAGGTAAATAAATAAAAAAATACAGCCTCTGTGCCTTTCCTCACACAGACTTTTCCAGGACTGCCAAGGACCAACCAAATCTCAGTTTGTTAATTTATATTGTATATAAAATTGTTGCTAAGTCAGAATTGTGAGTGCTTTCTCTTTTTACACTGTAACATAAGAGGACAGGAAATTATTGCCATTTGTTAACTCTTTATTCCATAATTGGCAAAATGAAAAGCACTGTTTGATAACATGGCTCCTTATTTGTCTGAGCTATCTGGAAAATGAATGGACTAATAACGAAGCATAATCCGACAGATGATGGCAGGAGGTAGGACTAGGGAAGCTGATTCTTAGCATTAAACCCCTGTACAATCCTGCCTCAATAACAGAGTAATTAATCAACTGGGCCTAACATATAATCTGATTAAACCCTTCTTTGCTAAAATAGTATAAAGCAAACCCCCAAACAGTCTAAGTGAGCAGAGAAAGATGTAGAAAGCCGAAGCATTCC
Organism: Haliaeetus leucocephalus; assembly: GCF_000737465.1. NCBI lineage: Eukaryota > Metazoa > Chordata > Aves > Accipitriformes > Accipitridae > Haliaeetus > Haliaeetus leucocephalus. Next base: position 1,405,926 of record NW_010972687.1, on the reverse strand, counting down.
AGAAGCTGCCTCCCAAATCTTGCACCTGAAAATGGAGCAATTTTTTCTTTAAGAGTTGTGGAAGTAAGAACTTCATAGGTTTCAGAAGATTTGCCTTAAATTTGCAGAGAGAAGCAGAAACCGGAGCTAGGATTCTGAGATAAGCATTTGTTTCCAGTGGTCAAATTGTTGCAGCTTAGATAAAGAATGTCTGAATTTTGGATGTTGTCTGATCATCAGATATTGGAGCTGTGTAGCAGCAAGGGTGCAATTCAGAAAAGTGTATTTGTGAATGGCTTGATATTGTTTCCTGAAATCACATCGCATCACATATTAGAGCATAGAGACACATTTTATTCTTCCATCTTAGCACTGTTACAGGTACTGTGTCAAACTGCTGACTACAGCAAAATATGTGGGCCTGCATAATATGAACCCCATGACAGAATGAGTTGGGATTAGTGATTTCCATTACTGCTTAGCATCGGAAAATCTCAGCTACCAGTGCCCAAGGTATAATTCCACTTCATAATGTCGACAGGTAATGCATAAATTAAGCAGTAACTCACAACAGGGCATGTGCTACTGACTAATGTGAGATGAATATTAGTCTGTTGCAATTTGGGTTCATACATAAGTTCAGGTGCATTGCTGAAAAATCTGAATCCCTTTATTCCACAAAACTAGCTTAGATTATTTCCTCTTTTTTTTTTTTTTTTTTAAAAAAAAGCTTTCTTTTTATATTTCTAGCAAAGGAATGCAAAAATAAGAAGTGATAAAGGAGAAAGAAAAATCAATTGATCTTTCATGAAATTCCAAAATTTGGGCTTTTGTAGAGCTTATGTGAAGTCTTGGGGAGTTCTCATTATTTACACCCTGTTTCAGCCATTTCTTTTAGTAGACAGTTACATGATGTAAATCATGGGAGCCAAATCCTGGTCCTACATCCAGGCAACCTCATTAAAACCAAAGGAGTTAGAATTTGCACAGCCTGTAGATCTTTATAACAGTTATGCTCTCACATCAAGCATGCACTAGCTATGTCTGCCTAGATATGGTGTGCTCCTAGGCTTTGGATCAGCTTAACCTTGAAGTTTAATGGTCCTAAACTCAGTGTGAACACTAAATAGTTTTAGCGCCATGAATTTGTCCTTGTGCTCTAGCACAGGTTGAATCTCGTTCCACTTACATCCAAGCTGACTGGACAAAAGAAGAGGTGTGAGCGGTGGGGTGGGGGGGGAGTGGAGTGAGTGGAGAGGATGTGTGGTAGGGAAGAGTAACACTGCACATAAATATGAAGGAGCCTCAGAAGGAAGCTACAAAGGGAAAATGAGCCATCTTGATTTCATTTAGGTCTCCCAGTTCTCTGGGGACAAGCAGAATATGAGCATAGTAAGTGCTGAAGCCCAAATTGCAAGAGATGGCAGTGCTGGAGCCCATATTTTAATTTTCAGTGTGGCAGTAAATTCTTGTTACCTTTTCCTAACTTCCACTAATGCAGATTTCCCAAGAATCTGAGCACAAATCTATGATTTCCTTTTTTGCTCCATCCTCCTATTCAGTCGTGATATTTCTGCAAATTGTGATGATTTTCCCCTTCAGCTTTGAACCTGTCCAATTCAAACTCAGGAACACCTGCAGAATAACTGTTTCTAGTGATTTTTAACAAAGCAACTATATAAATAAAAAAGATTTAGATTCCACCGTCTCTTCACATGATTGTGTTAGCTTTGAAAGACGAGTCAGCCAACTGGCAGTGTTGAAATGTAATTTTGAAACTAAAATCAGTGTGACTTTTTTTTTATCATGGTAACATGGGGACGGTGTCCTCAGTCATGTCTCTTTCTCTGTCTGAATTCCCTTCTTCTTGCTACACTGGAGCCATTCTCCAGCCCAGGCTATTAACTGTTGAGCTGATCTTCAATAGGTTGATAAAGTGCACTTTAAAAGCACTTTACATGCACATTGCATTGAACTGCTTTGCAAAGCAACCACTCATATGGAAGACTCTCACCCATGGAGAAGATATTCAGACAAGTGTTACTTCTTGGATGTATGACATACATCAATGAAATAAAAGTGGTGCTTGAAAATTAATACTACAAGATTTATTTCTAGTGATCAGCAAGCAGCATTGTTCAACAACAGAAATGGACAAGCAATTAATTTAACATGCCCAGGAGTACAACACTTTTTAAAGTTCAGATAGACATGATATAAATTGTTTCTTATTATTTCAATTACATTATGCTAAAATTCACAGCCATAGCTAAATTTTTTAAAGTATTTAATACACAAAACAGTCACCTGCAAAATGCTACATTGGTTCCCAATCTTACTTTTCTTTCCAAATTCTGATATCGTAACTGATAGTGCACATATATTTAGAAAACCAATGATTGGTAGACAGTGTTCTTGGGTGCTGGACTTCACACATTTATCTCTCTTTCCTATTTTCTCAACTGTGTGAGAGGGAAAGATTAGTTTACTCAGTCGGAGATCCCACGGCCTGTTTCTGAGGTCTCTCAGCCTTTAGTATAGGAAAAAAACTTAAGTGAAGTATTTGATACAAGCATAACTAGGTACATAAATAAGTGGCTAAGGGAAAGATTATTATGCATGCTTTCCTTTTTAAATGGTCTGTTGTTATTAAGTACCTAGGCAAAGTTTCCTGTGGTATCAGCAAGATTTTCAGGTGGACAAGGGCATAAAATACTTTTAAAGAGTTTTACTACAGCTGATTCAGTGCTCCTGCCTTGTCCATGACTGGAAAGGTCAGGAGGATTCTGGAGACAATTCTTCAATCAGTTCTGCATGCAGTTGTTATATAGTGTCCAAAAAGCAAGAAGAACTTTGTGAGAGCTTATTAGAGCTTCTCATTTTCTCCAGAGATGTGCAAAAACCTATAGGTATAGGAGCTATGGGGCAAATACCTTGTAGATATTCAGTAGAGGATATTTACAAGATAGTATTCCATAATAACATGACAGTTGACAGGTTCTTAATAGACAAATTCTACTCTCCTTTAAGCTATTAAGACTGAACAGTGGTCAGCTATTCAAAGGAAAAAATAAAGAAATGAAGGAAGAAAATTTGGGGGGAAAATTAAGAAATTATATTAAAAATCTCATGAAAAATCTTACTTGTGTTACAAGTCATAATACGTTATTAGTGTATTCACAGTGAACATTATTTTTAGTACGCCATATTTGCCTTATGTTCCCCTATGTTATGGAGAAGTTTAATTTTGCCAAAGAGTTTTGCTTGGATTTCAGTATTTATGCAAACTAACATTTCTGTTCTAGTTAGCATGACATGGCTACTAATCAGATATCACCTTATAGGCTGTGTTTCTGAACATTGTTTCTTATCCATTTTCACTACATATATATGCATGTATAACTGATGTCAGAATGGCATGCAACAAGGAAACAAGTGTATTATTTGTCCTTAGAACATAGGAAAAGTTCTATGTCACTGTATATTGGGTTTCTCCTTACTTAAATAAAAAGCTGTAACTAGGCTCAAATGTAATGCTGATGTTGTCAGCTGCCTTATGAGGCCCTACCTTTCTCCCTGTTTTCCTGTTATGTATTATAAATTTTATATAGCACAGAAAGTAATATCTGGAGTTTTCTGAATTAGATTTGTTTGTTTGTTTGTTTTAATCTCTTCAGGTAATGGCTGATGTGCCACTTACATAGATTTCAGATTTAAAAAAAAGTTGGTCAGTTGAGGGAAGTAAAAACCCAAACACTGAAAGATTAATGTTCTGATAACCTGTGCCTGCAGAGTAGTAATGACAGGACCCATACTGAAGTGGGGGAAAGCCAAAAGGCTGAGTGAGTCACTCAGTTTAGAAATATTGGATACAACCATGACATTTTAGGTAGTGAAAAGTTGTCTTGTTTTATTTTTGAGCTGAGGTTTTCTTGCTACTTCTGTTTTTGCTTGCCCTAAAGAGTTCAGTTTGTTCATTTAAATCATGTTATCCATTAAAAAAAAAGACATATAATGAATTAAACTCATTGATTTTTTTTTTTATATTCCCATTTGTGACATTGATACACAGGGATACAAGCTAGCTTGTTAATGTAACTTACAGTTAATCAGTAGACTCCTATGACTCCTGCACACAAACATGTAGTATGAAAGAGAAATGCTATGTTCTTTCAGGATGGAAAGATGTAGGGTTAAAAGAAAGACTGTCTTGCTATCTTTACAATGTACACTCTATACTCACCATAAACTATCATGGGTCACCTCTAATACAGTCTTTGAACACAGTTTCGAACAATTTTTTTTGGATAGTCACAAGGTCTCTGTGAGAAGGGAATGTTTATAAATATCCCTACCCACATACATTGTCACACATACACATACACGTGAGAGAGAGAGAGAGAGAAGGATTATACATATATATGTATACATCTTTCTCCCAGTGACTGCAAGGAAAGTTTTAATTCCCGCTACATAATGGTCCATTTGCCTGGAGTGTTTCAGAATGGTTCAATAATCACTAGCCATGTGTGCAGTTTGTTGAATTATTTAAGCTTATTTCCAGGGGGAAAAAGACAGGGAGGAAGGCAACTGATTCAATGCAAATGAAAAGCTTTTGAAGCTCCCTATGGTGAAGATGTGATTACAGTCAGACAGTTAATAACCCAGACTTAGAAAAATCTGAAGGTTTTAAAACTGTCTGGCCAGTCAGTAAATGAGGTTTTTCCACACTATTGACCAACTGCCATGCATTGTAATGGTTTCACATTTGTTTGGAGTGTGAGTGGACCCACAAATGAGGGAAAGATCCCCCTGCTTCATGATTAAGAAGAGCAGTTGGTAAATCTCAAAGGTTTTCTTCTGGATTTGTGCTTGAGCCTTCAGCCTTCAATCACATACTTTCTTCTAAGTCTTCAAAGATTGCACTAGGCTGTCCAGCTCTAGGCTTTTGTAGCAAGAAGTTGGTTTATGTCACGCTTTCTCTCCAGGGCTAACAGGATCCTTTCCCCTCACTTCACTCTCCCCAGTGCTCCTTCTCTCCTGTTTCTTGGCACAGGCAAACCCTGTTGCCTAATGCCTTATACATTTGGCATCTTTGAACAACTGACAGTGGAGGAAAAGAAAAAAAGCAGTAAACCACACTCAGTTCTAAGTCTAAATGCATGTAAACAGCTCTGAAGTGTTCATAGTCCCTCAACAATAAAAGGTGTGCCTATAATCTATGTATGCTACACGGCAGCTGCCTCAAAGCTGTTTCAAAGGGATGCTGTTACCCAGCCACAAAGAACAGCCCCTATTTATGGCCATCCCAGTGAAATTAAGCCACTGTAGACTGAATCTCATCTCCAATGAACTCCATTATAAATTATCTGTCTTGATCATCTTGTCCAGTGTGCAGCCACATGGAAAGGCATAAACACTTGCCATCTGTGCGAAATGGTAGGAAGAAATGCAAAATACTGTCCATCCTTATGCTTCCTCCCATGCAAGCAGCACCGCACTGGTGTGTGCTGCAGAGGACACTGAGGATGTGCTATCATGGAAAGGGGGGGCATTTCCTTTGACAAAGGGCGTGTGCCTACAAGAGCCTGGCCAATGTATACTCTTATGCCATGCATATAGCTTAGGGCTAAAGCAGCCATAGGCATCTTTAAATTATGTGCCAGACAGTTGGCAGCCAAGAAAACATGAGCAATATCAACTGACGGATGTACCCGTGGGGAATGCCTTCCACATCCCGCCCTCCAGAACTGGGCTGCAGGGACATCAACCTTTGTAGTACTCCCTCAGTGACAAATCAGTTGCTGATATCCTTGCACTTCTAGCTTCTGTTTTCCCCAAAAGTCAGCTGAGAGGCTCCCGGTCCCCTGAGAGGTGACTGCAGGCCTAGTGCTGTGGTTCTGTCTCCCAGACAATGGGGTGTGCTGTTTCTCTATGCCATGGATGACAAGGAACCTACAATTTTCTTTCAATGATTTTCTCTTTTTTTTTGCCCAGTTTTGCCCAAATTTCTCAGCCATGTTCACTGCCTTAAAACCCAGTTAGCCATTGCTATTGTATATGTTGACTGAGGAGTGATAATTTGCTGTCATTAATGTTCAAAATTAACAGTAACATTTTTGAGTGAAAGGAGACAAGCTTCTCCTTGCTCTTTTGTTTAACTTCCTTCTGATCATAGATGTTGCCTAAAATCAGAAATACAGTGTTGAAATCAAGAACCTGAAAGTATACCTGAATTACACCTCATTCTTTCCAAATGCATAATTTTCACTTTTTTACCTTCTGTGCAAAGTTCAGCCTTACCTCTTTTAGTTCCTCTGATTTCCTCACCCTTTTGTTGTTAGGCAGATTATCCTTGCATTTTTCTCATGACACAAGTAAAACATCAGACAAAGTCTGAGCTCTTATCAATGTCCTGTGACTGTTACTTCAGTTCACAAGGGACCTTCAACCTAGTTTTAAAATGTGCGGTGAATAATTTTTTTCTGGCCAGGTTTTCTAATACAAAGTGCCCATCTTTTTCTATCTGTTTGACACGGGCCGGTCACCATAGCATTCATCTATTCAATCAACTTTAATTTGGGGGAAAAAGTTGTGTCTATGGATAAAATCAGAGTCAGGTCTAAATCTTCTCAGGGAATATTTTCAGGTGCAGAAGAGTTTAGGAGATCACTCTACAGCAGCTAATCATTATGCTAAATATTTGGCATCAATTGACAATATGTGTATGGATCACTCTCTGTGTTACTTTTCAGAGTCAGATAACTTTGCATACAGCAAGACATTAGACCACCTCACATCCTGAGGTTTAAAAAGAGGATGATGAGAAAGAAGAGAGAGAAGCTTTCTCCTTCTGAAAATTTCAAAACAGAGGAGAAACATACATCCTTAAGTGAATGGACAATGGTTAGAGGACATTACATAACAAAGTATTCATGTGATTAGTTCATGTAGCTGTTTCTGCAAATTGTATTTGAAAAGGTAGAATATCCATGTATTACTGCCTCCATTATGTGTTGATGTTAAAAAATGCATGATAAAATGCACAACTGGAAAAACTGTCATGTTGTAACTCCAGGAAGAGACTCATGACATTTGATTTCCATTGCATCTTAAAGGTCTTTTACATGGCAGATACTCAGCGGTGAACTTCCTTCTGTCAGCTTCAAGCAGGTTAATAGCATTATTAAAACAAAAGCCAAAGCTTTATGACAACACATATTGGTGTCAACGCTGGCAAATATGGATAAGAAGATTGTACTTTTCTTTTGAAAGTCACATACTGAGCCTTTCAAAATATCGATGTGCAGAAGGGTTACCAAAACAGAAGTGGTGCTATTTGTGGTGAATACATACTGGAGAGAATGTGGAGCTGGTGCGACTTGAGGCTTTACAGAGAACAGAGGCAGCACGACCTGGAGAAATGGGACCAGCAAAAAGAGAGAAGCTTGAATTCCAGAAATGTCACTCTTCAATTGGCAAATCACTTTTTTCTTTCTTCATTATGTTGAGTTTTCAAAACATCCATATTTACTTAAATGTTTCAGCATTTCTAAAATTCTGTAAAGTGCTACAAAATAATATGCAGCTTACATTTAAAATAACTCATACTAAGTCCATAAGCTTGTGATGAATGTTACATGCTTTATGAAGTGCTGTGTCTGAAAAGTTGTGCAAACTCAATAATTATCTGTGGTGTGGTATGGTACTGCTAGTTTCATAGACTGTACTTGGGGTGGGAACTTAGCTACTTGTATTGAGACAGTTAATAAATTCCAACATGTAAATTTCCCTGTGCAGCAGCTTGTGAGAAAAGAACCATTTATGCCGCAAGAGTAAAATTTTATTTCCATTGCTCATGTTCTTTTGTGTTCCATAAGGGCTTTCTTTCTTTATTTCTAATTTATTTATCTTATGGTGAGACTTCTAAAATCTTATGTGTAGGATAAATCTTAGGGTTACTCTATTTTAGCAGCATGTTAACACTCATATGTTAATCCTCGCAGTAATAGAATACCTACAGTTGCCTTTACGCTAGTCAAAGACAATATAAAACATACCATTAAAAAGGCCTAAACCCAGCAATGTGCAGTAATGTGTATCTTTGACTGAAATCAGCTGGGGCTAATGAGGATCGAAATCTTTGGCTACATGCTACGTTTATCTTGGGCAGTACGTATTTAGGGGTTTTTGTGGGTTTTTTTTGTTTGTTTTTTGGTTGGAGGGGGGGTAGGGTTTTTTTAATTCTCTCTCAGTTATGAAATCTTAATTGTATTTCCAGTGTTTAAGGCCAAACATCAGGTTTTGACACTCCTGTGTTTTACTACCCAGGCACATGTGAAGCTCATAATGGAGATAAAGCAAATGATCACAAGCCTGTTTTTTCCAAAGCAACGGTGACAAAAAAAAGATATTTTCTCTAGATGAAAAAACCACGTTTATTTCAGTTACACAGGGAAATGGGCCAGGTGTGTTTTGAACTGTATCAAAACATTAGTGCTTGAATAGAGAGAAGGTGCAGAGATTCAGTCAGAGAAGTAATCGAGCCTTCCTGATGAATAAAGCAAACAACCTCCAGATCTCAGACAAAGTTGCTGTCAAATATGGAATTGTTATTTCAAGCTGTACATTAAGAAAAATAATCTTTTAAGCAGGACAAAACCATAAGTGATTTCCAGATTTCAGTAACTGATGGCATATCTACACAGACTTCTGTGCTTCATAAATGAAAGGAATGAGCATATTATATCTTTTAGGAACTATTTTCCTAACAGGCATAGCTGTCTGCACTGCATTAAAAGGCCTGATTGTTGCCTTGTAGAGAAAGGAAGAGGCAAGGCTGCAAACCAACAAGGGATTCCAAGGGATTCTTATATTAGCCCATAATTAAATAATAGTTCATGTTGCCTTCTTCTACTGGGAATTACATCCTTTTCACCTCTCCTCTGCTAAAGCAGAGACATCCATTACGATGAGTAGCTACAACACTTGTCAGATCCAATCAGCTCCAAACAACTGAAGAGCAACTGACGTGTGCTCTCTTAAAGCATGGTTTCTTCTCCCCCAAAAGCCCACTGTCCTTTCACGTGCATGTAACAGTCAGAAGAGATCACATCAAACAATGAAGAAAAACAGAAGCATATGGTACTAAGGGGCCTCTGCAGGAGATGGCTAAAATGCCAAGGCTCGCACATAAACAAAATGTATGCAAAAATGTGTTCATATAGAATGCCAGATACAAGCAGATGACAAAAACAGCACAGAAAGGCAAAATTTTGCCATCATTACAGTTACCTCAGAGTATTTTTTCTTTTTTTTTTTTATTGTTGTCTAAAGTGGTGCACAAAAAATAGCAATTGTGGGCACTTAACTATGCATAAGCAGTTGCAAAGTTCACTTTTCCAGTATAATGTCAAGCCATGTATTCTTCACACCACATTTTGCTCATGCTTATAGTAAGTTTCAACATGACAACTGAATTGCAAACTCTAAGTGCCTACACTAGCAGATTTTTCTTCCTCATCCCATTGATATTAAATAGTGTATGTAGAAGCAGGGACATAGATTCACTGCATATTCTTAACCAGCATGTATTTCTCTCTCTCTTTCTCTCTCTCAGGAGACACATCGCTTACTGCTTCTTCTAACCCAGATAACAGCATTTTATGAACTAAGTAACCTATTAGGTGTTTTGCAAAGAAAATTAATGTGCTGAGAATTCTTCCCTCTCCCCCTTAATTCCTTATGTGTAAGGTACGTTTGCTGCAATAACTCTGCATTAAAGAACAACATGTACCTAAAGATGCTTCTTTTATCATGTTACTATAAACTGAGGCAGCAGCTGTTTCAGAAACACTGTGAATAAACTGATAGTTACAGAGCTTGTTCTGTAAGCCATAAATTGACTAGACACTTTAAAATGTTATTTGTTGGAGAAGAAAATGTTTATTTTAGTTTGTAATTTCATCACAAAGCATGTTTAAAGGAAAAAGGGAATTTACAAAGACAAGATTCACCAACAGAGGTGCTCTTTGATCCACAAGATGTATCTGAAAGCATTTTTAGTGCCAATGTTAGGTGATGCCATTGTTTAATTCCTGTAGCAAGCCACAGAAATGACCAAATGGATTATGCAGGAAGAGTTTTAATTTAAGCAGAATCTGTGATTTTCCTCATCTTAATTTATGAATCTTCACATCTGAAATCAACACACTTTTGGAAGCAAAACAAAAACAGACAGTACAAATGACAGAACAAACACTGGGAAGGCTTTACCTACTACTCTTTACTACAAGTTTTTATAAGGAATTGTGTCTCTGATCATCGAAAATACACACTCAGTCTTTTGTAGCAATGATCACTTCTCTAATTCAGGATGTTAAAAAATGGCTGCACTTTTAACAACCATCTGTGTTGATTTGCACAGATTAAATTTCTTCCATTTAAAAAATGGCATAGATCTGAATATTTTTAAAATGGCTTGAGACATCAATTGATTTTAATTTCAAGAAGATTCCCTGCCTTGCAAAGATTCATTGTATGGTGTAAGATTGTGTTCTAATCTGGACTTTCATCAAAACACTCCAATAGAACCAGGCTGTTAAAAAACAGCTGTCCCAATGTCACAAGTTATGCTGTGAAAACATTACTTTAAAAAAAGAATGAGTAACTTGAATGCAGAATATTCTGCATGCATTTATCAGTTTGCTAAATTCATTTTGTTACAATATACATTAGTAGAGAAGCAATTTTTTAAGAAAAAAAATAAAGCTGTAGAAATATAATGAAAAAATGTGAGATTTGGATGATTCCTCAACTCAAGTTGTCATTCAGCTCTGAAACTCTGTGACATTTATGTAAGAGATGGATTTCAAATAGGGCAGGTATTTTTTGCTTCATCTGACAGTTGGTGATATATTCTAGTTAGACTGTTCTTGATCCAGAGGTTTATTTCCTGTTTTCAATAAATATGGCATTTTGACAGAAATTCTAATTACATTCCCATAATTTCCCTGTGTTTACACCCTTTTTTTTTATTTTCCAAAAGGAAATGGGATGCTCCCGAATGCAATTACTAAGCAAGCTTGGAAATGTCATCCATACTATGGAGGTGATATTGTTAAACATAATGAAATCCAGAAAGACAGTAAAACATCCTTTCTAAGGAAACTTTCCATTCAAAGACCACAAAGTATGAGTGAGGGAGAAACCTGAAAAAAAACCCAAGGCATAGTAGTTTCTAATAGGAAAATACAATACTAATGGAAATACCTGCAAAGGATCCCAGGGCTAACTCCATCTTTCTCTTAATAGTGCAGATAAAACTTAACTTTTTTACTCAAGTGCTTTCCTTTTCCTTAAACATTTGAAGCAAAAATAAGAAACAGTCTCTTTTAGTGACAAATAATCACTAATCCTATGACTAGAAGAAAAATAGGGATGAAAGGTGCAGAAATGGATTTTATTTTACATTTGGTATATTTGGTGAGGAAAAAATACTCTATAATCTTTGAAGCAGCTTCAAAAATTAACCCACATCTCAATTAGTCTGGCCACCCTTTTTGCCTGATGGGTACATTAGTCAGCAGTCTAGGAAGCAACTCCTGCAATTGACACAACCTGATATTATTGCTGCTGCCTTCTATCTTCTGCTCCAAGTTATTCTACGTATTGTTTTCCCAGGTTTGGACCACCCCCACAGGAAATAATCTACTTTTGAAGTGGTTATGTAAATCTGTGCAGCAAAATTAGAAGTTGCACATGTAAAATGGAAACTGGCACTTTGCATGACAAAGGTATTTTTATCACACTGTTGATGTCAAGAACTTAAGATATAAAACACGGTTGATTCAGACCAGAACTTTTCTCTGGTGAAGTGTTCAGTTTTTAAAACTACTCTTTTTAAGGATTAAGTCTTTTCACTACAAGAAGCAGCTGTGCTTTTTAAGAATGGAGGCTCTTGTTAAAAAAACCAAACAAATACAAACCCCATCTTTCCTGGTGACATCAAGTTCATGGCATCCTCAAATTAAATCTGTTTTTCTGTTTTCCTGAATACACCCTCTTATTGCAATCTGGGGAACTGGAAATTATTGTAACTACTTTTCAAATCTTATTAGTTAGATCGCCAGCAAGTGACAAAGATTCTAAGATCAAACTAAATACAAGTGACAGAAAGTTGCGATATGCAGTTCATGAGGCCTTATATTACAGCTTTGCTATCATGCAAACCATAAGCTCAAAGTTTTTAGCACCTTTATATTATTTTTTCAGTTATTTTACCTTACTAAGAGTAAAATTGAAAATAACTTCTCTTTATGCACAAAATCCTATTTAACAAAACAGAATGTGCAAAGAAGAAACATTGAAAATGTTACAATTACAGCTACAGACTGAAACTTCTTTAACTTTTATAATCTCCCCAAAGCAAAATTCTATGTATTGGATGGTCAGAGGTTGAGGTAATACAATAAATGTATGAGGAGTATTATTTATTATTATGGTTCATAAAGTTAAGCAGGGAGGAACATGCAAGGCATATGTTACAGTCAGGTGACAGGTATGGTGCTGCAAGGACTCAGCAAGTCAAAAGGGAAGCTAAAATAAACCCATGTTTATTAGGGGAGCTTAGGCTACCATAAAAAACCAATGGATTAGGTCCTCCAAAATAAAAGTGTCTGATATTACTATGAAAGTCTTCATTTGTAGTAGGTAAATAATGACTTTTTTGTCTCTCCAGCATGTGCAAGTATTCCAGATTTCCTGTTTCCAAAATGTACTCTCTAACATCTGGATATGGAGATAAGTGAGAGCTGCTAGACATTAATGAAATACTCACGTAATGTTGATGTACACTTGAAAAATGGTTTACTGGAGGTCCTAAAGAATTGGTGTGATTTTCGGTTAAGGCTTTCCCCCCTCCCCCTCCAAATTTAAATGATGCAGCATGTACGATTCAATATGAAACAGGGATAAGTGTGATTATGAGCTGGACTTACTGAGAAGGGTTGTTCTATTCCTTGTAAAGAGACATCCTATAATTTTGAATGATTTGTATCTAGATATTCACAATCTTGGTTGTTATAGTTCTGTTCAAATGTGAAACTTCATTTTTCAAATAAAATATATGTGTTTACTAGGTTTTATTTGTCTTTTTCCAGTTCCAACCCTCATTCATAAGTCTGCTAGAATCCACGCACTAGTTTGGAAATCAGCAACTCGATGTCATTTCAAGGTGTATGTCTCACTGAGTCAGACTGGCTAGAATAATGGACCCTGATCTTATTGCAAGTCACAAGATGCTAAGAAATACTAGTAAGTATATTGCAAAGTAGTATTGCAAAGGAATATCACTATTATGGAGGGTTTTGAAATCAGCATAATGTGATTAGCAGAACTTTCTTGTGACTACTAAATTGGTATACACATTTACTAAAAATGAAGGATGTCTTTATATCTTTCACGCTGGAGAACTACTAAAGAAACAACTTAAAATTTAAAATAATAGAAGACAAATTTATATTTTCATATTGTTTCATTTATTTACACAGTGTATATATTATTTAGTCATTTTACTTCAAATTCCACTAAACTGATCTAATATTCAGATTGAAATAAGTTGACAAAATACTGTTGTTTTCAGGTGTTGAAACTCCAAGACTTAATTTAATGTCTTACTACTGTGAGGTATGGATCAAGAGTTAGCAACTGCTAAACGGGATGCAAACTGACATTTTATCATGACAGTAACAAAATAATTGCAGTGAGAATTCTTTGTTTCACTACTAGCTGGCAACAAAACTCTATGAAATTACCATATAACATTATATTCTATTGTATAAATCCTGTGTGAAGTATAACTGAAAGTTGCCCAGGATGAAGACGATTACATTTAAATAGCAAATAGTCTAAACTTACTTCACCTATTTATATATTTATAGGGCCTTGTCTATAAGAGAAACAGTGTGGAAAGGGAATACAGAATAGCTATTTCTCAGTAGGTATTCAATCCAGCTGTTTATACAGGGGCTTTTATTCGGAAACAAGAGTGCCTTTTGTTGTCCATTTGATAGTGTTTTAAGCTGACCACGCAAAGACTTTTTCATTGTGGACTATACCTGGAGTTCATACAGAATAATTAGACTTGTACCCTACCATACTTCACAATAGTTTCTGCCTAAAGACAGGCTTTATTGTTAAGACACAGACCTAGAATTCTGCACCTCCTTAGCAGTCTCTTTAGCCTGTGTCAGCCTGGTTGTTCTCTGATGGCAGCTACACATCTGAAAAGTGCTGACTGTCTTCATCCCAGACCCACAAAGTACTTTAGAAGAATGCTGCTTCACTTTGCCAGATTTGGACCATGGCTCTCAGGATCTCAGAGGGCTGAGTTCTGACAGACACTCTTGTGGTCAACACACCTCACTGTCACTGCATATGAAGTAAGGCAGTGATATTTCATATTCTAAAGACTTGTAGATCCATTAAAAAAAAAAAAGCTGATAAGTGATAAATATATATCTAATGGGTTAAAAATGATGGGAACTGTGGGGATTTTTTTAAAGCATGAACAAAATAAAGAATTATTTATTCTAATTAATTATGTACAGATATTGTAGTTTCATACCCTCTTTTCACTTGACAGGTAAATGGTTGAAGACAGAAGACTTATTATAGATTTTACATCCAGCCCATGAGGATTTGGACTGATTCCATGGAGCAGGTTCAGGTCAGCTAAGTCCTTTCCTTCAAAGCATCATGGGTGTCTCTGAGCATCATTGCAAGCTTGTTCTGGCAGTAAGCCAGGCTTCAAAAGCCTTTCACTGTGCAGTCACTGACTCACTAATGGGCAACTGCAGGCTTTCTGATTTTCCTTTCGTTTCATGTGTTCATTTGACATAAATTTAATTAAACCAAATCTGGTGTCAAAGCAAGAAGAGATAAAAGTGATATGTCACAAATTAAAGAACTGTGAATGATACAGGAAACATGACTTTTTTTTTCTGTTTCTGTAAAATATTGTCAATTTTAGTAAGCTCACTACTTAAAGTCTGCAAAAAATGTGCGGATATGCATTATTAAGAATAATGTGCATCCAGGGTTAGATGAAGGTCTCAGCCCTATCTTCTCTGTAGTAAAACCTTTCAGAGAATTCTTATACTTTCTTTCATACCCACACTTCAGGTAGTCACCTCTTCACAGGATATGAGACAAGTTTGCCCTTCTGCCAGCTACATATCCATAGTTGTTAGACAGCTCAAAAGCATACAACAGCAGAAACATGAAAAGATCACATATTAAATATAAAAAATCATCATTTTTCAAAGGTCTCTTTTGGTTTTTACTTAAGGCTAAGGAGGTGATAGTGAAAATGAAAAAGATCATGCTGTTAAAAAGGTTTCATTTAATTGCTTTGAATATTGCTTTAGGAAACATCGAACTTTCTTCTTGTTCTTTTTAAAAGTCTTTTTTTTTTTAGAATTAAACAAAAATTCAGACTGGAAATATACTAATGTGAACTGAAAGGGTATTTGCAAGCTGCCCAGAGATGTGCTGAACCAATCATATTCAATGGGGTTCCAGCACTGTCATTTCATAAGAACTATATATAAGTTCCTAGCACTAAAAGCATTAACACTGCAGGAAAGAACATGAACAGTGGAAGGAGGATCTAATGACCAATGAGCAATTTTTGCAAAGTTTCCTATTTGCTTATGTGATATATAAGCTATGAGTGGATAACATATGTATGGAACAAATTCTGGTGGTCAGGCTGGTACAAATAGAAATTTATTTATCATAGCACCAGTTCTCTGGCCTCCTTTCCTTTATAGATGGCTATGGTTGTCCTTGTTTTCCTCAGGGTGGGTGGGTGGGGGTTCAATGATAATTCCTACGGCTACCGATGACAATGCACAGAGGGCTGCTAACATAAAGGAGGCCACATCACAAGTGCCTGAATAAAAGGTCTCCCTGGCCACACCTGGGTGGTTCTGGTGAAGGTGGCTTTGTCGTGTTTTCCACAGCTGTCATCCCCAGATGCACCTTGACTCCTGCTTAGGGCAAGACGAGGGAACACATCACCCTTTGCAGTCCTTGTCACCTGTGGGGGGAAAGCCTCAATATAGTCCACTGCCTGGGCAATCAGAACTGATGAGAAAAAACTCCTCAGGATATAGACAAAGACTCTCAGGGCAGGATCCTTTAGCACGCTGTAATCCCCCTTGTCTCTATTCCAAAGACCACATGAAGCTTTTTCATGAGGAAAAAGGGAAGAAGCTTTGAGAAGAAAACAATCAGAAATTATTTCTTTAGACAAAATGTTCCTTTCCAGAAATGGTAAAAATGATGCAAATAAAATACATAGAATTGAATGCTATCTGAATAATACAGTCTTTGTCCTGCCCATGTTGAAGGATTCCCTTTTCCACTTCCTAAGGAGACAGAATAATACTGCAGGTATCAAAATCAAGGATTTTACTCTGAATCATAAACTTGCTTCGTTCGTAAAATCTTATTTAGCAACTAACTGTTCTAAAACTTTGAGTAGTTCAAGACAAAGACAGATATTTTAGGAAGCAAAAATTTAATTCCATAGAATTTTTGTGAACACCAAATTGTATACATGAAAATTAGGACATGTTTATGCTTGTCTAATTAAAAAAAAAAAAAAGAAAAAAGAAAAAGAAAAGCTGTTTCATTTAAACAGACAACTTCCAATCAACCCAGTTCTCAATGGTGATAAATTTAGCATTTGACATAAGCAAAGAGATTTAGGGTATACTTTTTTAAAGCAACTACTGCTGTTTATGTGCCTAGCTCCTTTTGACTTATAGTGCTTAAGTCCCCTGGCACTTAAGAAAACCCTAATCTGTTTTTCACAAGTAAAATACTACAGAGGGATTGAAAATGGACACTATGAAAGAAAAATTAATTACAATACAGTGCTATCTTTGCTACAGACTGTAAATACTGCAATCATATAGCGTGGCAGAGTTGATGATCTGCTTTAGGAAAGTGCTAATTTTTTATGACAATTCTAGCTTAACTCAGCACTGTAACAATGGAGGCCCTGACAAAAGCATACTGGGAAAGCAAGTGGTTATATATGTTCCTCTTAGTTCAAGACCTCACTTACATACTGGGTGTATGTGAGTAAATCTGATAGTACATACAAGTTATACTGTTAGTTAGATCTATTATCATTTTATGTTCTTGGAAATTTATCCCGGTGAAGCAGTTTTCACTACAAGGTCTTCAGTTATTATAATTTATTGGCAATAAACCCATAAAGAAACAGAAGACAAAAACATATGACAATCTACATATTGCTTTATCTTCTTTCACAATCTATTTTTAGGCAGGCTTAGCAGAGTTAGGCAGAGGCATTCCGACATTTAAAAAGCTTATGTTAATCCAGAAATGCTGCACCTCCTTATAAACATTAGAACGTGGAGGCACCATTATCAGACTGCTTGGCTTGCTGTATTTAGTCCACAGAAAATAGCAATGACAGCCTGGAAGGCCTTCACTGGAGATGTCTCAAATGTCTTTGGCTAGACCTTCTCTATCTCAGTGTACTCCCTCACAGTACTAAGTTCCTTAGACACTAAAATTCTGGTAGACATCTAGAGTGAAACATATTAAGTGAGAAATAAGGATCCCAATTTAGTTTCCCAGAATCTGTCACAGGGAGCTAATGTGTAAAACTTACTGCCTTCAAACAGAAAAGTAAAAGTAAAATCTGTGATTGCTAAGGGTGAGAGAGCAATGGAAAACTGGTTTGCAGAAGAAGGAAAGAAAAAGAGAAAAACACAAAGGAGAAGAAATAGTAGCAGACAGATGAGTTGAGATTAAGTTGACAAAACTAAGACACACTAGAATTCTGGAAATATTACCTAAAAATAACAAAAACTACATAAATTACTAATTTGTCTAACTCTGTCACCCAAAGCACGGTGTTCAGTTCAGAGGCAAAAATCAGATCTGAAATTAATATTCACAGATTTTTGTCTCATCTTTCAAAACTGCAAGTTGTCCTTTTATTCAGTGGGCATCCTCCAGGGCTTCTTCTGCTTTTTCTGAACATTGAAGGTCTCAGGGTAGTTTCTGGGAGGGAGGAATGCATACACTACCGCTCTTTGTTCTTTGCCAAAATGTTTTCTAAATAGACAATATGCACAATTTTGTACATAGACTCATTGAATATTTAGGTATTCTATCTTTACTTGCCTTCCTGACATGTAAGTGGCTCACCCAATTAAAAAGGCCTTTAAAAGGTATAATAGAACAGTATTATTTCTCTGTTCACCTCAGTGAAAAAAGCTATGGTAGTATATGCCAAGTGTTTGGGGATTTTTTTGATGAAAGACTGTGTACTGCATAACAAGTGTAAAATATTATTATTGCTAGACAAAAGGCCTTTTTTTTCCTAATGTTTCCATTAGCACTACTTTCAAATGTGAATACATGTTTCATATTTTCCTATTTTCTCCTCCATCTGAACAGCCCAGCTGTTCTGTCTCTTCTGCATTTGTGATTCAAAGTGGAAGTCAATAATAATGACTGAAACTGTTTGGCAAGAGTAAGGAAGGGGAGTCTTCTGTGAAACCTGCATATCCGTTGCCCTTTCAAGCAAAACATGGTGACTATTTAGATCAAACTCAGTGTCCCTGATCTTCAATATGTTCGTGACATTCTCACTTCCCCTTCAGCAGTGACACTGCAAGCAGGTCTTCACCCATTGTGCTTCAACACAGCCTTTCAGTAAAACTCTTGCTCCTGCCCCTTGCCAGAAGGCATGATCTATTTTAAGGTTAGGTGGAGGTAGGCACTAGGGAGCTGTTACAGAACTGTGACATCAGGAGTGGGAAGCTAATGATTTATGGTAAAAACCAGACAAGTGGTGCAGAGGAGCTTCAGAAAGTCCTGAGAGTTCATCCAAAGACACACAGTCTACCAGTTGCTTTAAACCCTCACCTAAAGTCAAAATAAAATTTGTACCCAAGGGTCAACAAAGCTCCATACAACTTCTTCTCAGGAGGAAATATTTTCTGTAGGCACTAAATTTGGCTTGAAGATGTGTCCCTCAGAATTTTTGCAGAATGAAAGCCTAGGATCTTGTACAAATCAAGGAAAATCATTGGTTTGAAAGGATTTTGAATCAAGACTTTGTTACCTCCTGGTCTAAAGTAGATGACTTGTTTCCCAAAGACACATTATTTTGCCAAGTAGTTTCAGGGAAGAAGACTGAAATATGTTACAAGATTGTGTATGTATGTGATTTTAATATCAAAATCTCTTGTTGAAAACGTATACCATGATACCTTTAAGAAGTTGGCCAGGCTTGAGGCAAGAGAGACAGTAATGTTTACATAAATGTGATAGGAAAGAAAAGTCATGTTTAAAATACCATAATTCAGAATAAGTAGAGCACACATGCAGCAATCCTCTGAAGTTTCACAAATTACACTGTTACCACTGTCTTTGCTTCTCTCCTACTGTGTGGTTTAATCACTTGTCTTTAATTGGACTATAAAGATATCATGTCAAGGACTATTTTTTCCTGTATATGTTTGTACAGGACCTAGCACAGTAGGTCTTTGATCCTTCCTGGGACATTAAGATAATACTTCAGAATAATCGGCACACTATTTTCAGAATATTATATAGCCACCTACAAAACTGGTCAGATAATGAATAGATCTGAATAATTTATTTTAAGCAAAAGGTTCTAATTAATCAGATAAATTACTAGCAATTAATAATTTAACAAATCTAACTGTAGGGAGCAATCTTTCACTTGCAGGGGAATGAACCAGATGACCCAAGATCTTTCCAATTTCTAATTCTCATCTCTTAGGAAATAAAAATTTTAAAAAGTCAGTGACAATTGAGAATTTTTGCATAACCAAAACCTCTTCTAAACCCACAATTTTTCTGAAGGCAGAATGAGACATATGAGAAAGGGCACCATGGAGATTCCCAAGAGACTTGGAAAGTGAAAGCTCTGTGCCAGCACCTCTGGGGAGATTTTTCCTTGATACACATGAGAGAAGTAGCAAAGTCAGATTGCGTGCTTACCCTCTCACCTCACGCTGTAGCTCCGTATGTAAGATGCCCTTTCCCACAAAGCTCCACATATAACAATCAAACCTGAAATTTTCACATACCTGCATATACAGCAGACCTTTCCCATACACATGTTAACATTCTTGCATGTTGGTGACCACAGTTTCACCACCCACCTTCTCTGACTTGACAAAAAAAAAAAAAAAAGACATTTTGAATTCTACATATTTGATTACTTCACATAATAACTTATTTCCAAAGGCAGCTTTTGAATACTTCTGTTTGAAGAGCATAAGCAAAAGCATGATCTACTCATAGATATTTTCTGAGCAGAAGGTTAAATTTTCTTAAGTGTATTATCTGTTACAAATTATTCACTTAGCTCTAGGTAGTCTCAAAATACTGAGCTTCTCTCTATCTGGACTGGGGGCTGAACCCATCTGACAGATAAAGCAGTTGAACTGTGCTGATGAGCTCCAAAGAGAGCCAAACATCTGTCCCCATTTTGCTGTTGCATGTTCCCAACAGACATTTATGCATTAAGTCTATTTATCAGACAACACTTTGTCTAAGCCAAGATATAGTCAGTCATCATAATAGGATATATCACTAATATGGGAATATGAATGATTGCTACTTTGATAAGATATTCATATCAGAATACAAGCATTGCCCTTTGGCTTATCTTCAATACTGCCAGACATTTTTCTTCATTTATAAACAAGGTCTCTCATAAGAGTGATATATTCAGAGTTATGCAGAATGTCCCCTCCCTTTAGGGTTACAAAAATGAGATAGTGCTGTCCTGTGCTGTAGTCCCAGACTGACTTTCATCCTGAGAGATATACGAGCTGTTTCTCTGCAAGCACAGAGCGTTGCCTGCTCCTTGCAATTGTGCATTCAGTGAGTACCTTGTAAAAAACAATGAACTTTTAAATATTCTGCAAATGGTAGGTACAGAAAAAGATTGCAGCAGTGTTCCCACCCTCAGCTCCATTATGCATGCATGTTTTTATTTAAGATGTCAAACAAGAGTGTTGAGGAAAGGAGGGGTGCTCCTGTTGAAGAAGATATCCCATTGTGTATTTTTCCTTCTCTTCAGCAAAGGCATGACAAGATGCTCTGGCTGTTTGGTGATGTTAGTTTTACTCAGCCTTGAAATAACATTCTGTTTCCAAGTCACAAAGGTAGTCTGATATTAGAAGAATCTTAAAATGACAAAGACTCCATCTTTTAGCACCATTACAGTATAGTCACAAGCTCACTGATTGTGGGTGAGATGGCAGATTGACAGCAAGTCTCTTCCAGGACTGGGACTTGTATCTCCAGAAGGTTTAGCATGAAAAGGGCCATCTGTGACAACCTTCAGGTGATATTGGCAAAGTTTCTGAGGACAAGTTTTATATCAGCCTAGCAATAGTCTACGATGTGACACCATTGGTTCAAATTTGATTTCTTCTATTCTCCGCTTAAGACAGCAAATTTAGTTTCTAGAGGACTGAAATACTTCATTCTAACTAATGCATTTGGGCTTCATGTGTGGTAAAAATGGTGTATGCTGAGCAGGAGTTGTTGATCATTCTCTCATGTGTGAAACCTTATAATATATTGATATATTATACTAAACATACTTATTGCACTTGTTATTTATTTTACTGTTATTTTTTCCATGTTAAGCCCTCAAATTAATGTTGGGAAGGCATATCTAAGTAAGCATCAGGGGAGAAATATTGATACAATAGGAACTAGCAAACCAAGAGCTGAAGAAAATTTTCACTTAGAAGTCACTATTATGACAATTAGTTTTGTGAAAAATACTTGTAGTGAAATGAACTGGAAAGAAATTGAAATAAATACTCATAACAAAAATCATAAATCTGGAGGATAATAGCCAGAGATTAAGATGTGGGAAGTTAGTAGTTTAGATAAGGAAGTAATCCCATTTAAAGTGTTTTGTAAATAATGAAAAAATATCTTGTTTTTTAATATTGTCCTAGTCAATATTCTACTCGGGACTGAATTCAGAAGAAATAAGTGAAATGTCTAGACAGACAACTCAGAAAATATATAAAGACCATGCATTCTTATCAAAAGGAGACTAGAGAAGGCAGAAAAATTGCAAGACAGTGAAAAAAAAAGGCAAGGAAAAAAGGATTCTTTGTTTGTATTTTATATTGACAAACAGTGAAAGAAAAAAAAAAGTGTTAATAGCAGAAAAAAACATTGGCTTTGGAAAGACCATTATAGAGACACTACTTGAAATGTGCTGTGGCATTTCTAGATCCTATATGTTAATACTACATTTTGTGCAAATCCTTAGTTTCATAAACACCATTCAGAGGACTCCAAGCAGTCTATAGCAGAAATTCTTAGTTTGTAATGGAGATTTACAGTAAAATACTTTGAGGTTACCCTGAAATAATACTCAAAATAATTTTTAGAATAATTTAAACTTAACAATTATTATTATTATACATTTTTTTAAATTGGTACAAATCTGAATCTGTAAACAAATAAGTGTAACACAAACAATCTTGTGATTAATAATGCAAACGTGCAGACACTCTAAATTTTCCTTTGGTTGGTAACACCTCCATTTTACTAAGTCAATGTTTAAAAGCTTGGGAAAATGCATATACTACTTAAAAGACCAGTATACATTGCATATAAAAATTGATGACAGAGCATTAAAACACAGAAACAGCAGACAGACAAAAAAAATATTTTTTCTTCTCATATTCTAAGATGTAGTTTAAATTTGAGATTCAGTTTATAGGTCTGTCCTATCACTTTCCCAAATGAGTTTCACAGAACTGCTGTTAATATAGTCCCTGGATTTAAATGAAGGGGAAAAAAATCTAGAGCAAAAAAGCACAATGAATACAGTATTCCTGTACAAATTATAGCTGAACATCAGGCATTACTCCTTCAGGGCAATCTATGCATCTTTTTAACACAAACTCTCTCAGATGGGCTTGTCTGGGAACACTAAAAGCACTTGAGCCAAGAATGTCAGCATTAAAAATACAGAAGTGGCTGGAAATGCTGTTGTGTGTCAACCTTTATTTGTCCTTTAAACCAAGAAAAAAGAACAAATGTATGCCTGTAGGCCAAATGCAGAAGGGTTGGGTTTTTTTCCTCCTCTCCCTCCAACTTATATGAGATTTGTACAATGAATTGTAATAGAAGGTTCAGATGACAAAAATTACAGTGGTGTAGCCAAGAAAAATACCCATGGGGCTTTCTGCTTCCCTTGTGCCCAGTCTGAACTATCAGATCAGCCTTCTGGACTCAAATGCAACACTGTCAATAGGAATACATCATCTTTTTTGTGGTGTAGAAGAGCTGTCGGTTGCAATTCCCATTATTCCAAGGCCAGGATTTTCCATTAGTGTAGCCACCTGCTGGGTTTCTCTACTCAGGTTTAATGGAGTCTGAATTTGAATTTATCACCATCTGTGGGAAGACAGGAAATGAGAGGAGCATCACTAATTCCTTTCTTCATTTACTAAGCATAAGCATAATCTTTATAAGGAGATAGGCAGAAGCAGCAGTGATCAGGGAGATGGAGAGAATATTTTAACTCATATTGACATCAGAGTTCCAGACCAAGAAAAATGTTGTCTGTTCCTCAGCCAATTCCAGCAACAAAAAGAATGTTTTAATTTCCTATGTAATGTTGTACCAAAACATGCAGATATGGGATTCTATTTCATTTTTGCTTCCAAGGAGGTCTCTAAAGATGTAATAAATTAGACTATTAAAAACAAATAAATAAATTAAGGGTTTGGAATGTGAATAAGTTCTCAGGAAGAGTTAAGAATGCTAAATTATAAGGGGTTTTTTTGGTCAAAGATCTAAAATCATTAGTTTACACATTTTGTTCTTATTCTCTCCAGCCCCAAAACAAAAATTTGAAACAAAGCACTGAGAAAATGGAAGCATTCAATTGAAAGAACTGTTCAGTGCAAGGGCAACATGAAGTAAAAAAATATGACAAAAAGCAGACTGCCTGTATTAACATGAAAAGGAATATGTTTTTATTATAGAATACCCAAACCAGATAATATTGAAGTCATTTCCTGCCTAAATATAACAATGAAGACTCTTTGTGATGCTTTCATATGGCACTGCAGCTCAATTTAGAGTCACCAGTGGGCTAGGAACCACAATTCCAATCCACCTAACTCTATAATTTGTTGTTCCTGGCTATCAAGGTTGAGATCTATGTACTTGTCCTATGTGCAATTGGTGCTTTGGAGTGGGCAGAAGAGGAGGATGAAGTTTAAATTGCATGTTTTTAAAAATCTTATGTGATATCTGTCTGCACTCATCAAAGGGGTGATGACATCCAATCTGCATTTGTGAAAGGGGTGCCATGAGTTCAAGCTTTTCTCATGAATTTTGCTCCATGCTTGTAATCTTTGGATTTATGACCTTGAACTTGTAAGGCTGCTCTCTTGTCATGTGGGTCAACAAAAGGAGCTTGAGGAACTTAGATAATTTAAAGGAATGTTATTTATTGCAGTGAAGAAACAATTCAAAGGAAAAAAAAAACACCCCAAACCCAACATCCCCCCTCCAACTCCAAACAAAACCAAACAAATAACCATGAAAGTCGTGTCTCCCTCCCCCCCCCCCCCTCTTTTTTCTTCCTACTTTTAAACTACCTAAATTCCTCTTTTATCAGGGGACTTTTGCACATTGTGCTGTGACAAAGCAAAAAGCCTTCAGGTTGTCTGTTTCTAGTGAAAATCATCTGAGATTGGGTCCATAATGAGGCTGAGGCTAAAACAATCTTTCTGATTGCTTGATGATTAAACTGGATGGTTGAGTTTACCTTGTTTCATTGTAGTATTGATAGTTACCAATTTGTGATTTGTTGGAGACCACTTGGTCTTGACATACCAGCAAATGTAACATGGCTGATAATCCTACTGCATTTTGCTTTGCAGACTAGGATTAGCCACAGGAATTACTCTTGATCATTCTTATATGGTTTGGCTTCGTTATGTTTGTCCCCCATTTTTGTCTAACAGACAAATTGTCGAATTTGTCTAGGCTTAAAAATCAATAGTGAAAGACTAGGATGTGTGTATTGCTCAAATGACAGCTCTCATTAAATGTTATGGATGGCCTTTCATCATATGCAACCTGAGATCTGGTGACTATTTTTCATCTATTTATTAGGGTTACACTATTGTGGGACCATAAAGAACCTTTGAGATGGGTACAGGCTACATTTAAACTAGCTTGAAGCCTTTTTTCTCAAGCAGACTGGCAGTTCATCAGATTCCTGCAATGATCTTTGAGTCACTGGGCAAAGTTTTCCTTCAAAAATATGAAGAATGTAACATGCTAATAGAAAAGAGAGACATGTTTTTGCAGAGCAAACTCTAATGAAAGTCATTCATACTAAAGCTTTCCTTGGTTCTTGATTTATTAAAGCTGAAGTTTACTGGAAGTTTTCACCTGAATTCAAGTAGGCAGAGGGTGGATATTGAAGGTCAGGTCTTGATACTTCGTAGGTACAGGAATCCCAGTGGCCTCCAGTATATTTGTAGAGCTGGACTTGGACAGTTCACCCCTCTGCCTCCCAGAGTGTTTTTATTACTGAATTATTATTTTTTTTTACTTCTAGAACTAAAAGCATGATGAGGATAGAAGTGTTATCGATTAATTGGCTGAAGAATTTGCACCTGTTAGGCATCTTGCTTTTAACCGACAGTGTACAAGTGTGTAGGTTTTGATGCAGCACCACCCAAAATCTGAAGACCTAGGAATTTTTTAAAGGATTGTGTATGTATGCAAGATTCAGAATCCCAGCCTGCACCTGATCTGCATGCTTGAACTTTAGTATCACAGAAGAAAAACAACTAAGGAGAGGACAGCAAACTAAATGAGTAGTTAACTGTGGCTTGCCTGTTTTGTATGATGTCACGCATATGGTTATGGTTATTCATACTGAGGGTGGCAACTTTAGTGATTCAAGACTAACACAAGAAAATCTGTCAGCTCTAGTTAAATGAACATTGTTATTACCTCAGGTCAAGCAGATGGAGGGCAAACTTCTCTGTTGGATTCTGCTGCTCTTTAATTAATGTCCACATTTGTTATGTCAACATGATGCATCACATTTAGTTTAAGGGTTTGGTTTATTCCTAATACAAATGCCTGTAGAATTGAATTTTCTGCATTCTAAGAGTTGATCTGGAAACTGGGGACCTGAGATGGATGAAAATTCCTTCAGTTACATTTTGGAAGAAAATAGTTAGAAGAAAAATTGTTTAATACTTCCATAATATTTCTTAAGTATTCTCCTTCTTCTTCTTAGCATAAGTGTTTAATACACTATTAGAAGCAGCTTGCTCATCAACAAGTCTTTTCAATGGGGAAGGGAGATGTTTCTTCTCTGCATCTATATTGATAAATTTATGATGGTGAAATAAATGGACTAGTATAATTCTGCATTCAGTAAAACCTTTTGTTTTGTTTTGTTTTATTCTGGAGAAGAGGAAAAAAAGCAAACAAGCTGTATCTTGTAGAAGACTCCTTAGAACATTCTTTCTCCATGCAGAAATCATGGAAATAACAACAGAAAACAAGGAAAAAAAAATTAGTAATTGCACCATTTTGTGTACATAGGCTTTTTCATGGTAGATACATTAAAAAAAAAAAGAATAGGCTAAACAACACCTCACTTTTGTTATTTAAATCCTAGGAAGTAAAAGAAATCTGTTGACAGTTGCCAAAATAATAAATGAAGAAGCCTGATGCTTCATAGAAGCAGAAAATAAATACAAAAAATCTGCACAGTGCGATGTTCTCTCTTAAACAGTTGGCAGACCCATGTTTCCTCCCCAGAGAACAGTTTTTTACAATGTTTGTAAGCATTTAATATTGCAAGTTTGTTGCATTTATAAATAAGTTTTCTGTCAACTATTCAGTAGCACTAGGGCATTATGTGTCTTTTTTATCATTACTTCAGTGAGGCTTAGTCTTTATTGGGTGGTTGTAAAACCTGCCTTCAGAAGGGTTGCCGTGTTGATTACCTATGGAAAGGGGCTCTACACTGGCTGTGCAGGACAATCATTTCATCTAGAGTGTAGTCTTGGACAGACGTCCCCAAATTAAGTGAGTATTGGGAAGTGAATTAGTGGAAGTTTGCAGTGGCCCTTTGCATGTTTTCAGTGTCTCCTGCAAAAGAAAAAAAAAAAAAGTTAGTTTTATCTTGTGTAGTGACATATTTTCATCAGAATAATTACTTCACTTTACTACTTCTTTTATTGTATTCTCTCCACCCTG
Source organism: Haliaeetus leucocephalus (assembly GCF_000737465.1). Lineage (NCBI taxonomy): Eukaryota > Metazoa > Chordata > Aves > Accipitriformes > Accipitridae > Haliaeetus > Haliaeetus leucocephalus. Next base: position 1,378,572 of record NW_010972687.1, on the reverse strand, counting down.
CATGCTCCTTACCAGAAAAAGAAAAGGAAAACAAAACAGAGAATTTTAGAGGATCAGATATAGCTGTCACAAAAACACTAATTTGTACATGTTATATTAATAGATCTGCTCATATATACATCATGAATTCCCTTATACACACACATATATATAAAGATTTAGTACAAGTACACATTTTTCAAAACATTAACACATAATAAAGATGTTCTTTACAGCTGTACTCCAGTATAATGTTTTAGGTTTTTTTACATATAGTCTTTTATTATTATACCCATTTCCATTCACTTCTTATCTGAATTATTCTGCTTTGAAAATGAAGAATCTTTCCTGATAAAACCAGGACTGTTTTTGTTGGAAAGCAAGAGAAGAATCATTTCAAGTTTGGAGTGCAGTTACAGGAAAGTGAACAGAAATATACACTTGCCAGTTCAAAGATATATGGCCTGATCCATTACATCTTCTGCTACAGAAAACTGAACAAAAGCATGACAGCCTAATTATATAAAAAAGATGAAGAAATTCCATCTGAGATTTGGTTTTAATGATCCTGCAGGTTGACTGCCTTGAGAAATTCAAATGTAGACCTCAAGTCATCAGTAATCTTGGCTATGTAGACAAGCCTGATCCTTGGCTCTTGGCTTTGTAATCATATTTTGCATTTCATTTCTTCCCCCTTCTTGCCAGTTTTCCAAAACAAGCACTTCACAACAAGAATAACTTTTCCCTTCATTAGCTATCTTGTCCCTGGATTTGAACAATATGGGGTGTAGAAGAAATAACTGTTGTCCTGACAGTTCAGTGAAAATCCCCTGCTATATAAATCCGGTTTGGAATCATGACCTAGAACAGCCTTCACAGCAGATGAGGTTGTAGCAAATCAAGTTCTTGTGAAGAGCATCTTTTTTGGTATTTGAGTTCCCTCATGCCCACTGTGCATAGCCTGTACTGTCCTTGCCTGGTTCCTCCCTAGGACACCCTGAATACTTTCTCCTATGTGATTTTTATACTTATTACCTCCATACAACTTTAGTCCATGTTTACAATTTGGCATACACCCATAACTAATTCCTACATTATTAGGTTCCACTTTGTTATTGGAGTCTCTCAGTACCAGCAATATACCATATTCTATGTCCCCCGGCTCAACCCTGCTCTGAAATTCCTGGCCCCACTGTACTTTCACCTCTACTACCAATCATCCTTGCCAGCTCTGGCCAGCCCTACTTATCTGCTGCTTCCTACAACAGGGAAAGGGGAAAGGAGGGAGACAAGTGTCACTCTGCCTCCCTTTCCTTTTCTCTAGCTGGCAAGTGCTTTTTCAAGATTAGGGATTAAGTCATACTAGGGAACTCAACACAGGATGCAAGGAAGAACAGAAGATTCCCAGGACCATATTCTTACTATTAATTACAGCATGAAGTCCTAGGTTTGGAACATCAGATAAACTAAATGTCAAAAAGGAGTGAGTAAAGAGAATGAGAATCTACTTGCCACCAATGGTGCCCTGAAACATCATTGACCTTGGTCCCAAAGATTTAATAATAGCATGATATTTGGTGATAGCAGGACACTTTTGATTGCAGGATTCATAAAAGATTCCAGTTTCTTTAGTCTCACTACTCTCCCCTGTCTGGTCATCACAAGATGTACTATCTCCTCATATCTAAAAAGGTACCTAGAAGACTCTGCAACTTTGGCATCGCTAGTATTTTGTCTATTTCTAATATGGAGAAGATAGATGTCCACCAGGTTTTCCAGAGATTTGTCACAGAAATAAAAAAAAAAAGAAAGTAGGAATAAACAAATCTATGTGAGAAGATGTACCCTCCAGTTACAAAAGGGAATAAGACTGGCTTTGCTATGTGATATTTAAAAGATGGGTCTGATAAATTAGAGGCCAGCGGTTTCCAGAACTGAAGCTCCAAATAGAAAGTATTCCTCTGGTGACCTTCCCACTGGATGTCTCTATTTCAGCTTCTCTCTTCCAACAAGCACTAGTTTCACCCAGCTCTAAAGACTTTTAACATCCCTCCCTGTTTACTCACTGAAGAACCTGGTTCCCTCTTCTGCCATGGCAACCTTGCTCAAAACTCAAATAAATACCTGCTTATGCATTTTCCCCAGGTCTTCATCAAGTGCACATGCCTCATTAACTTTTCCTAGCTTGTCTTCTTCCAGCTGCACAGTTAAAGGTGTGAGAGCACTTGTACAGAGGTGACTTGAGAAATCTGTCAATGTAAGGTGAGAAGTCAGCTAGTGTCTCCTTTTGGATCACTTCTGAAAGTTTGAAGATCAAATGGAATAATTTTTCTATTCAAGTTTCAGACATTTATTTAATTTTGATATGCTATACAAAGCATGCATATCTATATGTAGGAGCTTAGGTGTTTCTACTGACTGGAAATCTCAACACAGATCAGTAGCATCTCAAAAAATATTTTAAAAGGCATTTGTTTTCATGTGTTCCCTCTAGTAAAGTTATTACCTGTTTGACCAGAAAAATATCATGGAACATAATTTGCATTTGAAGTACAAATATGTTAAATTTTGAAGCTAAATTTGAATATGTAGGTACAAAATAGAAGGATATAAATCCTACATTTATTGAAATTTCAATATAACTTTTACACATGAACCATCTTCATCATACATCTTCATATCTGCCCATGTGCTCTGTCCAGTCCACTTTCTCTTTTTTTTCCTTCTGGGGATATTTTCCTTCAAAGCAATAGAAAATAAATTAATTTTCATTTTAAAGCAATAAACAACATAATATAGCTCATTTCATCAAACAGATGTAGCTTGTCATTGCTAAGGCCATAAAATTCCAGCATAGGTTCTATATTCCTAACTTAATAAAGTTCACAAGATTGTATTGGTGAGACTTTTAAAACGGGGACACAACATTCCTCAAAATATTTTTCATACAGCTCAGTGAATTATACCTCAGTTAAAAATTTGCTAGTGCAATTTTAAAATTTAGCCTTTGGTTGGAAACTGGGATTTCAGATCAGCACATTCCAAAGACTCTGAGGCAGAGGCCCCTGGCCTAAAGAACAAAGAGCCTGTGCAACAAAAATTGTTAGGGGAAGGAATTAGAGCCTAAGTACTCAGAAAAGAGCCTATGGAATTAATAATGGGAATGTAGGAAGACATCTGTGCCTAAAGAGAAATATTGGACACTAGGAAAGGCATTATGTTTAGTATTGGAGGCAGTGGATTCAACACTATCAAAAAAGTAATGTGCTGGACTACAAAATTATGCTAAACCCATGGGGTTTTTAACCACCATGAGTGTGTAAACACTGGACCTGTATCTAAAAGCAATTTTTTTGAAAAACAGATGGAGATAAAACTATGTCAAAACACCATATACCAAAGAGTGGGAGGCTGAGGACCTGCTGTAGATAAATTTTGTATATACAGCAAGAAATGTGGGAAGGAGGGAAGGGAAAGGAAAGGAAGACTGTAAAGATATAAACAAGGCAATTAGGAAACAGTAGCAAGTACAGAGGAAAACTGAAAAGTGCAATTCTAAAAGGTAGCTAACTCATTGAAACAAGATGTTTGAGGCCAAGCTAGGTGGATACGCTGGGAACTCCATTCACTCTCACTAAGTCTATCCATCACAAAAAAGGAATTCCAATCTTTAGCTTCTTTCTGCAGTTAATTGCTGGCAAAGTGTGGTATACTGACTGACAGACCCACTCACATATTTTTTTACCACCACTTCTTGGCAACCAGTTGCATCCAACAAATATTTATTCACATCATAATCAAAGTCCTTTCTGAAAACCTTCTTGCAGAATTAAATGTTACACATGCTCCATTTGACCAGTCATTTTCTAAAGACACCCAGCAAATGTCTTTTCTTCTCACAATGTGGATTAAATAAAATTGTTTGTTCACCTGGGAAAAAAAAAAAAAAGTAAAATATTGATACCCTGATACTCTGAACTTAATCATTGGAATAAAACACAAACAATGGAAGCAAGTTTAGAAGACAATTGGTTTGGTATTTGTAGGTTGCCAGTGCAGCTCTTAACATGCAGATTGTCAGAAATTGTTCCATCCTTTGAATCACTTTCTCAGAATGAATTTATTCAAAGCAGTCTCTGCTGAAAATCTGAAATTGTTTACAGTGTTCGTTCTGTGAAGCACAATGAATGTAGTATGAAATGGCTTGAGCTGCTATGACCATAACAGAGACTCTCAAGTAGCATACATTATGGAGTTACAGTACTACAGTAACTATGAACAAAAAAAGCAAACCTTACCATAGGGACAACTGCATCCATGCTTGGAACTGTATCACCTAAAATTGCTATCTAAACAAGAACATTTGGGCAGCACAAAATTTCTTTGCAAACAAGCTTCCCCAGGACAAAATATATTCTTGTTCAAGTCAAAATGGTATTTGAGCCATGCCCCCTCCATATGCTAGCAGGAAAGAGATCCCATATGGACTTTTATGATAATTTGGCTTCCTAGGACATACATACACTTGCAAAAAATATATTTTCCCTTCTATTTCCAGCTGAAAAATATTTTAATTATTTTATATGGATATTTACAAGGAATTACTTTCTCTAAAAGAGAAGTTTTACAACAGTAGTAACAACACCAAGCTCAGTCTCATGTAGAACAACATTAGTTGCACTTGCGGCTTAGAGGAATTCACCAAATATAACATTATTGTATTTCACTGGGCCATAGGCTGGAATGTTAAGAGTTTTTCTACATACATTGCTCATCAGAACTAGAACTTCCTTGTCTTGCAACTGAAACATGTTATAGCTTTATTTATGCTATGTGAACTGCCTTTTCAAAAGGAAATATAGTTGTGACTTTAATTAGAATAATAAAAAGATATATAGTTATGTTGCAGACAAAATCTCAGTCAATTAAGGTCAACAAAGTAGAAAAATAAAAGTTTACAAGTAATAACACATCAGTCTGCTGGACTCTTTACGATGATGCCATGAGGAGAAGTAGATAAATGTGTTCAGGAACACAGAGTGCTAAAAAGAGCCTATTTATTTATTTCATTTTCAAATTACAGAAACACCTATACATTAGTACTTTGGATGCCTGAAGCTCATTTAAAAGACAAAAATCACAAAACTAAACACCAAAAAACCAATAATCATATTATAGCAAGATTGTTCCACCAAGTAAAACAAAACATCAAATCAGAGCAGTAGAGGGAACATATTCCTAAATCTATTTTAGCGCAACCTTCTCCTGCTGCTATTACCCTCCCCTGATAAATGAGAAAATAAGGTATGTTCACAGACATCACCCTAATGTTAGGACTAAAGTGACATTATCTACTAAATAGATTTTTTTCTGTTCTTTCAGAATTGTTGATTAAGACGATAAGGACTATGGATTTTCTTTCAAGTGTGTGGGGTTTTTTGAACCATGTTGAATATTTTAAAAATGGTCTTTGAACACTGGTAAGTATTTATTCTCTCAAATAATATTCAGCCTATTTCCAACTCAGCTTCTGCTAATAGAGCTCCTGTGGGCCACAACCTATTTGTTAAAACAGTGTCTCTGTTGTGATGACTTGCATGATTCCTCTTTATCTGTCTGCATCTATAGCTCTTCTGCATTTCTATCAAGCATATGTCATCAAATACAATGCATGCATCCTAAACAACAGCCAAAACTATAACAGGTTAATGGTTCAGTTCTCTATTGCAAGTAGTCCCTGTTCTTTACCTCTCTCAAAAGAGTATTCCCATTTCAGTTATGGCCACCCAGTTTGCTGCTGCAGTGACAGAAGTATTAGCAGGAATATTTTGGTTTATGCCTTGTCACTGCTTGTTTCTATTCTAAATTCTGTTATTGTAAGCAAGTAGGAAGACACTGTTCCTATTTCAAAGAAATTTCACTCTAAGGCTGTGTTTCAGCAAGGTGGAAAATCATCAGCTTAATTTAGAGAATAGATAAATAATAAAAAAGTCATACAGAACTGAAGAAGAGAAGAAACAAAAAAATAAAGGTAGTGTGATAAAAACACACTCCAGCCCTGCACCACTTCAATAGAAAGTCATGAACAAGAGAGCATTCAGTCTACAATCTACTTAAGCCAGACAAAGGGTGGTTAGAAATAAATAGTTTTTCAAAGCTGAACAGTTGCTTCTAGCTTACAAAACTTGAAATCGGTGATTTGTAACACTTGCCAGTTGGTTAGGAGACCCTGAAATACTCAGACTTATGATAACCTGATCATATGCCTGTGTGGACACAGCAATATTATGTGCTTTTCCCTGAAACAGCTAAGAAACTCATACAATCCCTTGTTCAGCACAATGCGACAGTGAACAAGTGTCTTTTGTGCATCTTATGCTGGTAACCTTGTGTCTGTTCTGCTCTCCTCATTGGTAATCTATAGAATACTGTGAAACAGTCAAAGATGTCAGTCAGTATTTTCAAAATGCTTGATGTTTCCAGGCCAGAAAAAGCATTTAAAGCTCCATCCAAAAAAGCACAGTCAATAGTTTTATTCTTTAGGCATAACAGTCTAGTAGGTATCACAGCTTTACTCTTGTAAAACACATACATACAGGAAACAGAGTTTTCTCAGCAGGAAAATCAATGGTAGTTCTTCCCTCCCCATCCCTAGAAAAGAGGCCCCAAAAGAATTTTTTATGCAAGTTTGAGAATGTTTTATCTATTGTAATGGAGCTATACTTATTACATATAATACAAACATGCAATCAACACCCATTCTCTTCAGAAAACCATAGCTCTGTCCTAAAAAGCCCTGTAATTTCAGACATATATGCAGCCCTTTCCGAGAGCTTAGAGATCTAAGGAATGCATAAACTCAGTAATCAGCAGATTACCAGCCATTTGTTCACTGGGGATGTTTAAAGAACCTTTAGTAACATTAAATACATGTAAGCATTTTTCAGAGTTGATGTCTAAACAAACAATGACTAAATTAAAAAACTAAATTCCTCAAGACTGTAACACTGAAGTAAACTTTCAACTACAGGAAGTGAATAGAATGTTTACAAAAAGGGATGTTCATATTGCCCAATATATAGCGAGAGAAGCTCCTTTCTATAGTCAGTGGAAACACAGAACCACCTGCAGAAGGAGGCCAGAGAGAGAGCCTGAGCTATCTCCTGCTCTGGGTGGCTCTCTGGAGAAACCTCTCTCTTCAACTCGAGAAGCAGCCTTGTGAATCTAGCCAGCTAATTTAACTAGCATAGATTAGTATCTAAAGTTGAGGGATGGAAATACTCCCTTAAATCCTGTATTAACAATTAAATTAAACTGTGTTATCAGAGTCTGCCATGAAGGCAGTATGCTGTAACTGTTTGTTCCTTTTTTCTTTCCATAAGAGAAGGAGTTTTATTAAAAATACTGTAAAAGATGTTTAAAAAAATATCTTCTGTGTCAGTTGACTTCTTAGCTTTGAATTTATATACTTTTCAGCAAAAAAGTAACATAGTAATGGAGTTTTACTTCCAGTTTGGCCCAAAAGAAAAGATGCCCCTTAAAAATAATTTTTATCTCCATAGTTCAACCTTCCCCTTTGAATGTTTCCTTTAAAGTATTTCTGTATTCTTTTTTCCAGCTCTCTTCTTCATATATTTTCTTTTTCTTTCCAGCATATATTTTCAATCCATTTGCAAAATGTTTTCCATCCCTTGGTTTTCTTCAGCTTAGTATTGTGTTGAAAGACCTTTGTCAACCAAACATAGAAGACACCCTGTTCAGCTTGTTTTTCACCACAAGGTGAAAAGTATTTCACCACAGTATTATCTGTTCTCCCCAAAAGTCAGAAATTAGTTTTTTATATATTCAATTTATCTATGTTCACTCTGCTTCTCTTGCCAGTGTCTTCAATCCAAGGTGTTCACCATTTTACAGATATAACACTTCATAAGTTTTATTGTTTGCACCAATCTCCTTTCTAATCCTTGTTGTCATTGCTGAGGTTAATGAACTCTGTCCTTTGAAGATTTTCCTTTTTTTTTTTTTTTCCCTTCTGCAAAGATATTTTTTCCAGGCTGTTCTATATTTTTTTCTGCATTGATTCTGTGCAATGGCAGAGAGACCCCTGAATTCACTGCCTAAAAATAGCCATGATAACCCATGAAAGACAGCCAGGTCTACAGTAGTACCCATATTAGCACGTATTTTCACCCTTAGAAAGCCCAAGTGCCAGCTCAGGGCAACAGCTATGCAAAGGTTTCATTCCTTGTGGTGTGACTACAGGGCAAATAGCTGCAAGTATGGGTTAAGCCCAATGCTAGAATTGCAACCTTAGCCCAACCTTAGTTTTCAGAGAAAAATACAAAGTCATGGCACTTTTTTTACTGAAGATCTGCTCTTCCCCATATTTCCCACATTTTCTCTTCTACTGTATCCCAATCAGGGTTTATTTTATGTTTCTTTTCCCCACTCCAGACTTTGATTAGAAGTCCTGAGCTACCACAGTCTTAGAAAAGGTAGAGGCCAACATGAATTTATTCAAGAAAACAGTTATAGGTTGTGTTATTTTGAACTCCCAAAGCACACACATTTTACTCTACAGACATATACTAGTTGTTTTTATTATAACTGAGTGTATGTGTGAGAAAAGGACAGATGTATTTTCCCCACATTCTTGAACAGATTTTAAATGAGCAAGTTTATCATTAGCCATACGCAGTCTGTTCTAAGACACATCTCTCCTACCAGCTACAGCTAGAAGAAAAGTCTTGAAGGCTGCGATATAATTTGCTCTTTCAATTTAAAGTAGAAGGTATTCAGTAATGGAGCTAGATTGTCCTTTCACAGGGGAAGAGTAACACAAGAAAAAATAAAAAAATATGATCAGTAAAATATTAGAATCCAAATATTCCCCGGTCAAATCTCTTTTGCTCGCAAAAGGTGTATACTAGTGAAACTATGTATACTAGTGAAAAGAATGCATGGAGAAGAAATAGACTATTTAGACTCAGATTTGTTTCATTCCTTTTTTTAATGTTCTAACTATTCAGCTGTATTTACATCTGCTTACAATCAGACAGGAATAGGGACAGAAAGATCGGTGCTTTCCAAAGTGGACTGAACAAGTGGCAACATGTACATAATGAAGTCTTCCTGCAATACTGCCAGTGTGACATCATGTATCCTAACTCTCTGCAAGTGCAGTTCTTTTTGTCAGCTAAGCACAGATATGACATTTGTGTATGTACTTTCTTCGACTGGACAACAAACATTTTACTTGCATTTTTGGGCATAATTCACATTATTTACCAATGGATCACCTATCTTTAAAAATAACATTATAGTAGTTCCATAATAGCAGAATGATTCTTTATGTATTCAAGCTTGGTAAAAATGAGTTCAAGAGACAAGGATTAAATCAGATTGTAAATGGAAACCCCAGAATAATTATTAATTTTTTAGCCATCCTTACATGGGTTATGTCCTGAGGCTTTATTATAAAGAACAGTAAGTTCTTTAAAATGAAGAAGTAAATTAGAGGAATGAAGTAGATTATTTGGTTAGCTATATATGTCTGGATTATTTCCCATATAATAAAAATAGTAATTACAAAAATAATTAAATAGTTGCCCCTTGTTCACAGAGGTGATCTAATATCTCAAGCACAAAATAATGCTCCTCTCACATCAGAAGAAAAATATCATTACATTTTCCTCTGATAGAGTGTAAAAACTTTTAAATGTTCACTTAATCAAAATCCATGTAAAAGTTACTATATATACTGTATATGTATGTATAATGCATATATATACTATATACTGTATAGACTATAGTGGCTATCTTCATGCGTTGCTTACTATTTTGCATGTTGACCACCACCACTGAATTTTTGGCCTTGTACAATTTAATTTGTGTTTAAAAACACTTGTAACAAAAAGGTAAATATATTTAAAAAAAAAAAAATTTCTTCGTATTATTGCTCAAGATTAACAATATTGTCTGTGTAACCCAGTTTATTGCTACTATTGTACATTTACAATTTTAATTCAACCTCAATATCAGAAATACAGAATTTTCTAGCTTCTTGAGAAGAATGAAGTTATGTAGTTACAATATTATAACATGCCACCCAAACCAAAATCCTCCATGCACTAGCATTACACTGTATTTTTCAGAACATCCCCTACACAGTCTCAGAAATTTCTGTACCTTTTTGTACCTTAAAAAATCTACAGACAGGAATATCAGATTGATAAGGATGTTTTTCGTCTATGATCAATCAAAACTTTTACATTCCTTGTCTTGAAATTACACTTTCTGACACTTAAGATATGTATCCAAAAAGGGTGGTTAATTTAAGTAATTTTGTCTTTTTCTCTCAAAGTACAAGGTCATTAATTGCTATTGGGACCTTCATAAACCCTAGTCTGCTGATGGGGTGAGAACTCTATTGTTAAATGTATTATGGCAGGGCTGTCTTCGGAGATTGCCTGCTTGATTGCTTTGTAAAGGCCCAATGGCACACAGCAATTAAAATCCATAGACCTTTATAACCCTACTGATGTTTTATGGGCCTTTTTGTGTCCTTCGGTGTGGTTTACCATTTGTGTGTCTCCCAGTGGATCTTCTTTTCAGAACTCAAAGTGGAATTTTTTTTCCGGAGTGATAAAGCTAGTTATACATCATGTGAAAGGTTAATGACTATTTTCAAAAAGAGCATATGTTTAATGTCATAGGGTGAAAGTTATAGTAAAGAACAATTAAGTAAAATCACTTGCCATTTTTTCATTCTCAAAGTATTTAGATACTACTACTACTTACGTACAGTACATTGAGTTGGTAAGTCACTGGATGATTTAAAACTATTCAATTAATTTGGAAATACAAGTTTAACTTCTTAAGCAGAACTAAATCATTGAACAGTTTGTCTGTGTGTATCCATATCCATATGGAATGAGAGAATGCCAACTCCAGGCATGATCCCCAATATCTGCTACTATGAAAATGCCCCTTCAGTAAGGCACTGAGTGCATCCCACTTAAAGCAGTACACAGAACCAAAACACAGTGGTGGACCCGTGAAGTTGTTATGTTCTCAGAAGTTATATAGCTTCATATTGCCTCATTTAAATGTTTTCCCTTGGTCTCTGTTAACAGTGGACTAATCAATGCAAGTAACACAAAACAATCATCTAGTGAATGAGAACCATCTTTTTGGCATACCTGTGGTCTCATAGACAAAATGTCCTTTCAATAACACTTGAAATCTTTGGAGCCATAATCAATGAACTGTACAATCTTTACCACTACCAATCTTCACATTAAAAAATTTAGCTATTTTTGAGATTTCTCATGAGATATTCACATCATGTTTTCAGGGAAAGAATTGACTTGTAAAATCCAGTACGGAATAGCCATTAATTAAGATAACACCTCTGATTTAATGGAATGAAAAATGCCTGCCATTAAAGGGAAATAATTAAAAATTTCCTGGAGATCTCATAAAACTTTTTATTTTTTTAAAATTCATTTCTGTATGTGACAAAATAGGTGCCTTCAAAGAACTAAATTACTCAACAATACTTTACTCAATTCTAAAATGACATATGGACAAAGATTAATAGAACTGTATACAAAGAAGTAAAGAAGGAACAGGAGACAAATCAGCATGAATTTATTTTAAAGAGGCCTTTTGAGAATGCAATAATTCACAACTGCTATGAACTACCAAAGACAAATAGGTTTTAGAGCCTAGCAAATGGGAAAAGTCTATTTATATGCATTTCTATCAAGAGAAAGAACTATTTAAATATGAGGTACCTATGACTTATTGATTTTTGACATCACTTTCACAATTTGAAAATCTAAACATGGTTTTCATTTTGTTCTCAATGCCAGTCACTCTCGCCACTGTGGACCCCAAATTCTCTTGAGTATCTTCATTCTGCATTATTGTAAGTTGGAGAGGATTTGGTGGCCAAAGTAGACCTTCAGAGATTCTCAGTACAGTTGCTCAAGCCCAGAGTTATCCTAATTAAAGACATTGGTCTTTAAAGGTATAGCCGGAATCCAAAATTGGGCTGCAAAATCCCTATTATTACCAGTGGCAAGCAAGATACTGATTGTCAGAGGCTAAGGAATATGTAAACCAGTGACAGGGAAGGAGGAAACATCCTTTTACTTAAACTAATTGTATTTCATATGGAAATCAGGAGGACACAATGAATGAAGAACTTCACAATGCCAAAGTAACAAAGCCACTGTGTGACTTGGTCATCACAGCTGAAGGTCCCCAGACAACTCAACAGTTAGTCATTTGGACCCAGTTTATCTAAATACGTATTTGATCTTCTCATGTCATGACCCACAGCATGCAGTCAAGTATCGTGGTCTCCTTGGCTTTTTAGCTGCTATTATTCAGGGTTGTTTGATTATTAAGAGTGCCAACTGCCATAGAATGTATTTTGTGGTCATGGATTACTCTCACTTTATCAAAGAATAGCAGTGTGGTGACTACTCTCACAGCAGGAAATCTTTCTTTGTAGGATCCAGTTTCCACTCCTTGTTTGACTTATAATAATTGGGACCACATCTGGGAAGAAAATCTGTTGACCCTCAAAATAGTATTTGTTTTGGCCCTAGCAGTTTTCATTATTTAGGCTTTATCTCTGAGGTTTGAGACAGAGATTAGAGTCCTTGGTCAAGGTTTTGATAAGGAAGATTAAGCAGGCAATCCAACAGCATATTTCATCATAGCTAAGATCGTAATATGTGTCTAAAATGAGAGTGTTGAGCACTCTTATGCAGCCAATTAACTAGATCTGAATCTGGTTTCTTGCAAAAGAAATCTCTTCTGGCAAAATGATGGATTTTTTTTATTATTATTATTTGCTTCTCATTCCTCCTTCCTTTTTATAGAATGATGTCTACAAGCCTTTCTCCCATCATGTTTTTGTTTCTTTATTTAGAGAAAGGTGGGATTTGAACATTAATAAAAAGCATGACTTCACATTTGCTGTGATGAGGAATATAAGGCAAATTTGCAACACTGATATTTTTCATGAAATGAAAACCACTGCAGCTGTTCTTATAAAATACTATAATTGCTTCATTGACAGATTAATATGTCTTTCTTCTTGTTGATTTTCTTGAGTGCTTTCTGTGTTGCTTTTGAGCTTATTTTTTTCTTTTTTCTTTTTTTTTTAATGTGTACCCAGCTTTTCATGTAGTGTAAACTGCATACCTAAATTGAAAGCAATAGTGCTCTAATGATTTATTCTAGGTGAGAGTATGGTCCTCAGAAACATAAACAATCTTTTCTCTATTTGAGAATAAAAGACCAAAAAATAAACCTGAAGGAAATATCCATCATATTCAGTTATCTTTCAGGTTTAAAGACATTTTCATCACTACATCATTCAGAATGCTTATATAACAGTGAAATAATGTAATTTGGAACACATACCTCCACACATAATATATGGAACCACGTGCTCCTCCCTTACTTGTTGCAAGTTAAAATACAGCTGATCAGCTGTATTTTAAGCTATGTGTTCTAGCAAATACAGATTATGTCAGAGTAAAGAACAGAAATGCGATAATGAACTAGTGCATCAGGTACCCCTGAATCATATGAATCTAGAGAACACTTGTGAAAACAGATTTTCTACCTGTTGGAAGGCAAGAAATTAATGGTACTTATGGTGTGCCTTGATCCTCAATATAGCATGGTGGCTCTCAGGTACAATGTTAACATACTGAGTCAAAGCACTAAAACATGTTTAGTGCCTCCTTTATGGGACTACCAAAATTCAAGTGGAATAGAATAATTTTGCTTCTGGTAGGAAGAGAGATCTGGATGGTAGTTACAATAGCATGTCCTGTTAAAGATCAAGCAGTACTTTCCTCAAAGTCATTTTCTTATGTGGATCAAGGAGCTGAACCTTTTAAGCAGAACAGTTTCTGAAGCCTTCAGTACTGTGAAGATTGTTTTTGGAGAGGTGTGATGTCTGCAGATACGTAAGCAGTGTTCACTGAATTCAGAAACATGTAGCCTGAACTTCAAACTCTGGTTACTCTTGTGTTACAGTGGTGACAGGGTTTAATTGGACCTCTGTGCTTCAATTCTGAACTGTTGAAGGAAAGCAACTGAAGCACTTGTGCAGATGTTTCTTCCTGGTAATGAAAGGAACCTGGCTGGTCTAGTTTTAAGTAAAATAGCTGAATTAAAAGCTAAATTAAGGCTTTCTGACATGGATGATCAGTGATTGCAAGCAAAAGTCTTGAAATTAGTTGACGTTTCATATGGCAATCAAAATGGATTCAATGAAGCGACTGAGCTGTCCATTGAGGTCCTCTCCACCATGACATTCATTCAGGAGAAGTAACTCATCAGAGACACTTTGATGAAATCAGTTAAGACACTGTGGGAAAGTATCCTTTTGGGGAAAATGAATCCACTTTGAAAGATCTGAAGGTTGGTGTTGCTGAGAGATTCTGAAGGTACTGGGAACTAGACACAAAAGAAAACTGTGTTTGGTAGCTGAAATCTAAGAGAGGATAATTTTCTGACCTGATAAACAAAAAATTATAGGTTTTGTTGCACGGCTATATGAGGCAGAGGTGAAACATCTGTTATATACAATGCCATTAAGTTAGCTACAAGAAACATGAAGCAAGAGTGGAAATTCTTGCAACTGTTTCTAAGTAAGCATTTTCTAACTTTTAAAGACCCTAATGATGAAAACTGTGCAAAGGAATATTAAGCAGGACAATACTTAAATTAAATCTGCATTTGCAAAACTTCAGAGAAAATGTACATTCTACATAGCCCAAAAAGCTACCAGGTTTGTCTCCCACGTACACATCTGTTCACTGTGATCACTCAGAACTGCAAGGGATACAAACATGAATTTGCAAAATCAGGATTTAGTTTCTTATTCTTTTCAGTGTTGATGACCTCAAATAAGTATGAAATGTAGTGTTCGTTATAGTCTGAAACAGGCTCCATCACATTTGTTTTCATTATACATTGTACTGCATTATTGTTTACCTAAGTGACCCCTGTGTTGTGAGTGGTCAGCAAGTGTAATATGTTTCACAACAAATTGTGACCAAGGTAGTTTTTATTTTTGTTTAAATTTTTATATACTTATGGGGACTTTCAATGAGATGAGATCAGTCAAACAACTGAAGTGAGAAAAGTCTAAAATAATGTTTAGACATTTTATTTTTCATTTCAATTCAATACTTTGGTTTAAAATGTTATACTTCTTTTAAGCTACAAGTTAAAATGTTGCAACATTTTAAGATAACATGCAATGTTATTTAGGGACTGATTTTTTCTCTTTGAAATGGCCTAAAAAAGGATTTTTTCAGAGTTAGTATTTTTACAAACGTGCATAAACATACACAAATATACTTTCACCTTTTTTGAAATACTAGTTGGCTGTGAAACTTTTCCTCATTAATTATTCTACTACATAAAATATACAGGTTAGGGGAAAAACATTTTGCCATAGCTGACTCTTCCATTTCCAAATTCTTATTATAAAGTCAACTGTGTATTTTATGTATTAATACACTGTAAAGAATAAAATGGTTTTCTTTCATACCTTTTCCATTTTTTTCCTATAGTCTCTTGTTTTTCCTAAGCTTTTGAAGACTTAAATCACATAACTTCATTAGTCTCACAGTGTGCCTATTAGACCATCACTGTCTCACAATGTCTTCCTTCCTCTTTTCCATGCTACTTCTGTTGAGCCACCAAAAATCATCCCTCTGAGTTTGCCACTGCATGCCACCAGCATGGCTAAACAGCTGAACAGCAGAGGGCTCTACAGCATGGTGCTTTTCCACAGCAGGAAATATCGAGCTTATGCTCTCCTTTCAGATCTCATCTTATGCAATTCTTATAGCGCACTATAACAGGAAAGAGTTATTCTTGTTAGGAGACATGGTTAATTAAAATCTAATATAGTCAAAACCTTTTGGTCCTGAATATGTGATTTTTGCTAGCCTAACAAACAGCATTTACATTACTGTTTAGAGAAGGTCGTAAGCTTGCTCTTCGGATTCACAACAGTTCAGTTGCATAGAAGAATGATGTGAAGGGTTTTATTCCTCACAGATGTACACCCATAGATAACAATATCCAACGGGCATTTAATTAGCAGACCTGAAAAACATCTTCAACTAATTCTTTCCTCTTTTTCCTCCATCAAAGACTCATTCATCTTTCAAATGCAGTGAAAACTAAAAAAAACTTGAGTGCATACTCCCAGCACCTAGTGATGAATAGGGAAAATTATCTGTTCCTGAAAACAAATACTTAAGAATGCTAAACACTTTTAGGTACCTCTGCAATATTGTGGACTGAGAATAGAAACTTAGTGTCAGTATTTCTTGACAAAATTGTCTTTCAGATAAGCCTGTCTGATAGACATAGGCCTGTATAATCACCATAGACAGAGCAAATCTTAGTAAGTTTTCCTATCCAGAAGCAGAAATAAGTTAAAGTTAGAAAGGTCTCAGGGTAGTCTCATGTCAACAGCAAAAATAGATAAATAAATAAATAAAACCACCTGTCACCATTTATTCACGAGTTACACAGTTCACTGCCAAGAACAAAGTAAAAATGTTCCTTATAAAGTGCAATGGTGCCTGAGGGATATTTCTGTTTTATGGAGTACTTTGAGAATAATTCAGGTTTGCAGTCCAGTGGACCAATAGGTAGAGAAGCTGAGTGCTTCAACCATGAACACAAACAGTAAATATGACTTTCTACCGTATAAACAAAGGTATGCTCAAGGTTCCACTGTAAATGTATAATAAAACAGTGTGACATGTAACTGCAGCTACATTATAGACTCCATTACTATGGTGATTTATCAGTAAGTGTACGTTATTCACTACTGACAACACTGTCAGCTTCAGGCACAAAATTAATAATAATATTATGAGAAAGGTTAAGGTCTTGTGATCCAGGTGCAGAGAGACAGTTGGGTAGGCTTTAAGAGGCTTAAACACAGTGTTCATGTGTTTCTATGTACAGAAGAATCTACAGGTCCTATGAGGACAAAAGCACTACATGTCTGTGTGCTTGCTTTTGCATTACCACATAGTCAGCAAACCTTAGAAAAAGGTAAAGAAAAATGCTGGAAACAATAGCAGTGAAATTTTTAAAGAAAGATGGAAATCCCTCATTTCATTTTATGTGGGCTGAAGTGAATGTCAATGAAATATGAACTCTTGTGAGCAAGATGTGTTCATATGTTACAGATTCAAAAGAGGAGCACTTACATGATCCTCCAGGATTTCTTTGAAGGCAGAGGTACAAACTACAGGAGGGATGCAACCAACATTAACAACTGAACTGGTGTCAGTAATGATTGCTAATCGCCATAGCCACTTCTGCAGGGATTGTCTGGCCATAGCCTTAGCTGATGCTCCATCTAACATCATTCCAAATGCATTGGCATGAGCCTTCACTGGCACTTTCATTAAGCTATCTTTATATCAAAATACACCCTTTTAGTCCATCACAGCTGTGAGGTGTGGGCACATTGGACAACAGAATAGTTACTGGCATTACAGGTGGGTTAAGACAGTAGGATTTCTGAGTAGGATAGGCTTGATGGGGGCAATAGAAAGCACAATTTCAAGATGTAAGAGTGGTCAGAGGACCACAAGAAACAAGCAATTTCCAAGAGGATTTAATTTGGCTGACTATGGTTTGTGCATGTTGCATGTAGCAAGGCTATCGCATGTGTGCAAACCAAACACAATCACTGTGCCTAATTCATAGTTGTCTCCCTCAGCCATTTCTAAAACCTTGCCTGAAGTGTAGATGAACTAATTCTTTGAATAGAATATATACTTGTTATTCTCTCTTAGCTCAAGAGCAGCCAAATATCACTTGTTCTGACCCCTCAAAAAAGAGAAAAAGAAAAACAGAAAAAATATATGGAGCATTCCCAAACATGTGAAAATCGACAGAAAAGGAAAATATTTTAAAATTTACAAGTGATGGAATACAAATGTTTTAAATGACACAACAGTAGTATGTCACATTAACAAGCTATTCTTTATTGCAAGTACAATGAAAATAGGGAGTGGGTAAACATGAACAACCTGGGACTTACAGAATTTCCAAGAAGGGTGTAGGCTGGTAGAATACCACCTATGCTGTGTTTATGGTTGTATCTGTTTCTACACAGGGCTTTTTAGAAGCAGATTTTGTGGTTTTTTGCCACTTTTGACTCACTGTCCAACTAGACAAATGGAACTTATTTCCATTTTCATCATTACTATGGTGATGTAAGCAGGTTTTTTTTGGAGTCATTTAGATTTTAAGGGAAATTCAACAGCAACCTTCTCCAAAGGTTTTCTAGTTGCTCTTTTTTCCCTTAATTCATATTTAAGTGCAGTCCACTGCTTTGAAAACTCATAAAAATATAGCTGCACAAAGTTCTCCATTTAGAAAATTCCATCTATTGAGAAAAGAAAGATAGAAATGTATCTAAATTTTAAAGCACTCTTTAGAAAGTGCCAGGATTAAACCAGCCAGCCATTCAAGATTCTCCAGGAAACTCTACGCTTTTACACTGAGGCAGTTCTTACCTAATGGACATTTCTTCAAAACTGGAAGGCCTTGAACCCTGACTTGAACTTTTCACTGTGAAACTTGTGGTCTTATTTTTGGTGGTGTACTTCCATTGGTGTACTTCCAAATGGTGTATTTCCATTTACTGCTTCTTAGCAGTAATATCACACATTTCTTTCTAATTTTAGCTTGTATTTGTCTTGATCATTATCACCAAAATATAATTGGATTTATTATGAAGGCAGGAAGAAAAATACTGGATGAGTCAATAAAAGAAAGGAATATGAAGTGAAATTATGAAACTTCAGGCATAATTTTTCATTTGTTTTTTGTTGGTTTTTTCTTTGTTTGCTTTCCAGGAAATGGAGGAAGGTCCAAGAAAAATAATTTTTCCCATTTAATTTTCATCTAAGAGTTGTAGATTGAACAACATGTATGTCGTAGTACAAAAGCCAATATTTCTATGCAACGGCTATGAGAATCTCTCCTAGAATACTAAAAAACATGTTTTGCTAGGACTGAAGGGATCAATCATGATAGTGTAAAGCTGAGTGATTTTTAGTTTATATGAAACTACAAAATGCCTCATTAGGGATTCTGAACTTACTTTCTTTTCCCAGCTTCCAGATATACCTCAGCAGGAAATTTACAGTGCTGTCAAGAGTTTCCAGTGGTGAAGAAGTCTTCCCTCTGTTTGGTAGGATCTTAAGTGGCTGACTGATACCTAGATCTCTCAGCAGCCTTGTATAACTGGATGTTGGTGTTACAGGAGGGCTAAGTCATATTTCTAGAAAATGTAGTCCTGTGAAGCTTATTCAAGAATAAAGAAAAGATTTCTTATTCCATGTTCTACACTTTTTAGAACAGATATAAACCTCTTGATTAAATACATGAAGAATTATTGATGGGAAACATGCAGTTTATTGAGGCTGTACTACCAAATGAGTAATTTTGGGTAGGTATGAAAAACAAAAAAACAACTTCTTATGGACCACAAAAATTAGGACTCATTTCCTTTGTATCATTCAAATAGGCTTTCCTAGCTTGGCTAATTTCCATCCCAATCATCCTCCTGGAAGTCAGGAAATTATTTCAGTGACCACTTTGTAATAGAGGACCCATGCAGTGTTTTTATCTGGCAGGTTCCATTTTACAGGTATATTTCTTTCTGTGGTTAGTAAGCAACAATAATTTCTGTAAGTGTAAGCACTGTGTTGTAATTCTTAAATATGCACTACCTTCTTTCTCCCATCCCCTGTCATTACAATTTCTAGCTACAGTTAGATGTTTGCAAAACAGGTGGTGCAAGTATTTTGTCACACTTACATGGAGGCAACACAGCCAGAATGTGTTCTATATCATGTCAGCCTTCACAAGTGGGGTGACAGCTGTGTGTTGTGTATGACAAAAATGTATTATTAGTTTTAGATATTATCATACCCATGCTTAGCATTAATAATATTGATTATTTAAGGCTAAAGAATAAATCCTAGACACAGATGGAAACACAGCTGAGCTGCCCTGTTCCAGTGGCTTCTTACCATTCATTAAATGCCTGTTGGGTGCAAACAACTCAAGTCAGGCATTTCTGATTATGAGGATGTGGCAGATGAAACATGACTGTTTATTGTTCTCTTCCTTTCCTGTTACTTACTGCTTACTCAGTTGCTTACTCTGTACTGGGAAAGAAGAATCAAGGAGAGTATCTGCAAAGGGATTTGGTTGTGCCAAGGTTGTAGTGGCTGCTATCAGTTCCATCCCCGATGGTGTGTGCAGATACGCATGTGCTGCTGTCCCTGTGCCCTTCTCTCCTTCTGTATTGAGTCTGGCTGAAATGGAGTTAATTCTCCCCATAGCACCCCTCCTAGTGCTGTGCTCTGTATTGGTAGCTAGAAAGGTGTTGATAACACACCAGTGTTTTGGCCACCGCTAAGCAGAGCTCGCACAGCATCAATGCTTTTTCCAACATTTGCCCCCCTCACCAGTAGGCTAGGGATGAGTGAGGTCTTGGGAGGCGACACAGCCAGGACAGCTGACCCAAAGTGACCAAAGGGATATTCCATACCATGTGACGTCAGCTGTGCAATAAAAGCTAAGTAAAGGGAGGAGGAGAGGGGGCATTTGTTATTTACATTTGTCTTTTGGAGCAACCAGTACGCATACTGAAGCC
The DNA here is from genome assembly GCF_000737465.1 of Haliaeetus leucocephalus. NCBI lineage: Eukaryota > Metazoa > Chordata > Aves > Accipitriformes > Accipitridae > Haliaeetus > Haliaeetus leucocephalus. The sequence continues at coordinate 1,357,841 of NW_010972687.1, read as the reverse complement.
CCGCTTCCCAGGAAGTGGCTGGACATTGCCTGCTGATAGGAAGTAGAGAGTAAATCTTTTGTTTTCCTTTGCTTCCATGCACAGCCTTTCCTTTTGCTTTGTAAACTTCCTTTATCTTGACCCATGAGTTGTTTCCATCTCATTTCCCGCCCCCCCGATCCTGCTGGGGAGGGGGAGTGACAGAGTGGCTTGGTGGTCACCTGGCGTCCAGCTGGGTCAGCCCACCACACCCTCCCAGTTTTAAATGTTGCGGTTTTAAACAGCAGCTTCTCCTGGGTGTACCCGGGGCTCTGCACAGCAACTGTCACATTCTTCTCTTACTGGTGTCCTCCAACAGAAAGGCAGAGGCTGGATTTTTTTTTATTTGCTTTTTTGCACTCCTTTGAAACACTTGTATACCACTACTTTTTTAAAACTTGCCTCATTTAGATAGGAACAGTCTGTATTTTTTTTCTAGCAAAGGGGGTACATTTCTGGCTTCTACATCTTTCTGCCCAATCTGCCTGGCCACTTACTGATCTGCTGTATTGCAACTCATTTTACAAACACAAATCAAAGACAACATCCTCTTTTAGAGAGCTTGAGGCCAATGTTCAAAGGAACAGAATTCAGACAGGCAACTAACTTTCATTGCTTTCCAATGGACTCAGCATCTAATTGCATTTTATGCCTCTCTTTTTGTATGTAATAATCCCGTCTAACAGTACAACTGGCATCAAAGAATTCCTCAATAATATCTATTCTCAGGCCTTAAGTCACTGACACAGTGTTGTTACTCCCTTATACATCAATTCTTACACTGTGATTATGGGTGTGAGGTAAGGTAGGAAAGGGTTAGTTCTGTCTGTTTTTTCCTGGGGCCTGGCAGCCCTGACTACTTTCTTAACAAAAAAAAACCCACCACCACCACCAACAACAACAACAAAAAAAAGGGGAGTGGGGAGGAGAGCGGCAGAGACGGAAAAAAGAAGAAACAGAAAAAGTTCTCATGTCAGCGGGTTTCCTAGAACATAAAAATTAAAAATTAAGGAAATTAATTTTTCATGAACTGCCTTTCAGAATTCAGCTCCTTAAATCTTACAGCCTGTTTATTACACTGAGGACTGCAATTACTTTCCAAGGAGGGCTGAAGCACTAACTGATGTTACCAACCATGTACTGATTAATACCTTGTCCTGTGGGGTAAGTTTGTTGTGAAACCAATACTCTTAAGGTGGCATTTCAGAAATCTTTGTCTCCTCATGTGATTGATGTTTTTCATCCACCTACTGTGATACAGGGTTTTTTTATTCAGAATGGAAGAATTCAATCCCAGTGACTCATACCTTTATGCTAAAGTAGTCATAGCTTTTTTAATATAAAATATTACTCTGTATTTCAGCACCAAAATTCATACAAATCAAATGTGTTAATAAAAGCCAAAAGCAATGACAAGGAAAGCTATTACTGAAACATAGTAAGAGAAGAGTGACCGTCTCATGGTGAAAGAGCTTATCCATAGCTTTTAAAGAAGCGGCTTGTAAAAATCTGTGTGATTTATTTATGCTAGTAACTTAAAATATTAATAATTAAAATTGAAAAGCCTTGTTAACAGATATGATTTACACAAATGTATGCCACGGTACAGCAGAATTATTACAATATGCAAAAAATGAACTGGTGTACAGTAGGGGTGCTACTTAGTTACCAGGAGATCAAGAGTGTATTTGCATTACTGACTGGTATCTCACAGCTAAAGCATTTTATAACCATCAGCATGCTGGCAGAGCTGCCTCACAGAGCTGAAGTAAAATACTGACCAGCAATACAATTTTCCTACTGATGTCATTAGAGACATGTAATTTGATGTCTGACATTAAAAACCTGGTTTGTCCATATGCGTACAAAAAATATGACAGCTTACAGTGAGTGGAGCAGGGACAGGAAAGATGGGACTGAAAGGATAGGAAAGAAATAAGGGGTGGTGAAATGGTAGGGTGATGCTAAATGGGTGTACATTTGAGCTGTAAGATATGAAAGGGATTGCAGTAAGATATGCAGTATTTAGTTCCCATCCACACCTCTGTTGTTGCTCCCAAATTGGACATTTTGCTCTCTACAGCTACCTGAAAGGAGGCTGTAGTGAGGTGGGTGCTGGTCTCTTCTGTCAGGTGGCTGGAGATGGGACGAGAGGAAATGGCCTCAAGTTGCAGCAGGGGAGGTTTAGATTGGATATTAGGAAAAATTTCTTTACTGAAAAGGTTGTCAGGCATTGGAACAGGCTGCCCAGGGAAGTGGTTGCATCACCATCCCTGGAGGTATCCAAAAAGCATGTAGACAAGGCACTTCAGGACATGGTTTGGTGGGCATGGTTGACGGTTGGACTCAATGATCTTAAAGGTCTTTTCCAACCTAAATGATTCTATGATTCTATGATAAAACAGTCTAAGCGAGGACAGTGTCTCAGCCCACTCTGTTGGACTCTAGGATACAGGCATGCTCCTCATGCTTGGTTTGTTGGCAGAAACCTGCACTCAGTTCAAAGTATGTCTTAGTAATATATTAAAATTGTGCATATAAACACTCAAATGTACGAACCATGGATAGATCAACTCTGCTGTTGATGTAAAGCTTCACAGCTCATCCCACTTGAGTGAATGCCATCTTGCTAAGGATCAGGCTGATGATCTCTGTTGTTGATGCCACCTTGGTTCCGCAGAACCATCAAACATTGGGAGAAAGACACTGATGGAAAGTGAAGTGGGAAGCCCAAAGACACATAGTGCCAGGGCCTTGATGGCACAAACAATGCACCTGACCAGCCTCCCCTGAGGACTCCTGACTCACCCTACTCAGTGGCCCTGGTGTTCCATCTCAAGTCAGCCTGGGGCTGTCAGTCCCTGCCCAAACTCACTTTCAGGGTTGGGGGCTCCCTGGGGGCTGCAGAGACTCCCCATGGGGCAGGCAGAGCAGGGTCTCACAGCCAAGGCAATTGAGGCATCCTACGTAACTATGCACTACTCTGTGCTTTGCAACGGACTGCCTCTTTGATGGTAGGATCAAATATTTGTTCTCAAATAAAATAAAGCAAAATTTTTTTCTTGCTTTTTGGTTTTTTTTTAATTAAGATGTGAATGTGTATCATTTTCTAATGTTTCTCTTTATTACAATAATAATTCATTTTCATCAGAAATCAGTTCACAGAGCTAAAATACTCTGATGATAATTTCTCATCTATGCATATCAATATAACTTTTAAAAATGTGCCACTTATTTTTAAATATGCAGCAGCACTGCACTCCTTGAGGATACTCAAAGAGGAGGTGCAACTAATCACAGCCCTAGTTTACTTGTTCATGCATAACAGATATTCCCAAAACTGGAACGCCATGTTAGAGTTTCTGCTGAAAGAGGATTGGTGAGAGGATCTATTGTTTGAAGTCTGTCTTGATTGTAGGCATTGCACACAGCAGAATTAAACATAAATCTTTTAAAGACAATCCATTTTCTACAGTGCTGCATTTTCAGATGTATAACCTGGGGGTTATCTTTGAAAAAACTGAAACAAACCCAACACGTCTCTGTGCCCCTTTCCTCCTGTGTAGATTTAGAGTGTAGGTAATATGAAGGGAAGTCTACTTCAGGAGCTCTCCCTCCCAGAAGTCCCCTGCCTGCGACTCCATACTACACATTTCCTCTCTGTCACCATGTTCCGATTCCCCTGATCCCCCTCCCTCTGCTCCCACTGCCATGAAGATCCCATGCTTTTGATTCCTTCTCAATAATACTGCTGATACTCTTTGTCAGGATTTTTTTTTTTTTTCCAAAAATTTGTACTCATTTAGCCATCCACAGATTATTGTGAGTCTCAATATTAGTGCTGTGGCAACTCTTTGCTTGCACTCCCAGTCAAGTGACAGCAGCATACAGTGGATGGTCTTCTTGACTGTTTTTATAATTTAAGATTGCTAATCAAAACCATGGCTGGGTGAAAGAAGAAAACTTTTGCCTTTATCTTGAAAGAGTAAAGAGAGAGGATATTCTGTGTCACTGGCCACTTGTAACTGTCTGTCTGCCTCTCCCAGCTCCAACAGTAAAACTGTATGGTGATGGATCCCATCTGCATGCACTCAGCCAGCTGTGCATGGAATGGAAAGCCATCAGCAAAGCTTCGAGTCTGGCCTTACTTCCCTGAGTGGATGAGGCTCTTTTAAAAAATAAATCTTGTGGTGTCCAGAAGTTATTGGCACAATTTGTGAGATTCTAAAGATAATGCCTATTCTAAATAGAAGGAAAAGGGGCACCATTTTCAGTATCACTGCCTGGTAGCTTTTAGAGAATACCAGGTCTCTAATGGTGACTATATCTTTTTTTCTTGTAAGTTTAATTTCTGTCTACCAGAGGAGTCTGCTTATATTTACTGTTTGTTTCTATATCCTGACTTTTTAATTGCACCTAATCTTTTATGACTGTTTTGTCTTTTGCCTATTGCAGGATAGGTACTCAGTGAAATTAGGGTTTCACTTAAACTAGGATAAACAGATGAGGCTGCAAGGTAGCATAATTCACTATGGCGCAAAGCAGGCTCAAGCAGGCAGCGTATTGGCACCCTGTGAAAGAAATAGAAGTATATGATTTCAGCTGATCTACAGCAATTTTTTTCCTTGCCCTTTTTTTATCCCAACATAAACCAGCAGGGAAGAAGGCAGGGTCAAAATCTGTAACTGCCTCAATATTCGCTCAATTTAAATCTTTTCAAGAGTTCAGCTTTCATGCAATTTGGTCACAATGAAAAAGAAAAAGAAGTGGGGGTTTTTTGTTTTCTCTGGAGACAGAGAGTAAGTATGTATAGTCTGGAATCCTCATGCAATGCCCATTATCACAGTATCTGAGTGCTTCACAGGTCATCACATGTATGGCTCTCATGCCTTTTTTTCCATGTCTGAAATTGTACCTCAACACATAACATATTTTTCAATGTTTTTACTGCATCAATCAATTATTTCTACCTCACCCCTCTGATCACTTGGGGTATATAAACTTCTACACACTGTGCATTAATGTCCTGAACTTTAGGCAGCAAACAGGTTGAATTAGAATGAAAACATTATTACATATGTTTAGCATTTTAGACGTGTCCATTTTACAAATATTTAATGGATAAAACTGGCAAATCTATTTGACATAAAAAATAAAAATATAGAAGAGAAATCATTATTTTGAGGCTGTCAATGCCAGGCAGGTTTTCTCTTCACAGATAATCTTTAAGAAACCAGAAGTATGACATTTTTTTTCCAGTGAAAGAAGAAAAAATTATGGTAAAGGCAGGAATTATTGCTGCTTTCCACCCTGAAATGGTGGATTCTTTGTTTGAGCAACAGAACTCTGGATATAGCCCAGAGACAGTCCTGGCTCAGAAATGAACATTTCATCATTTCTAGTGCCAATTACATTCATTTGCCTTCAGTTTTTGGGGGTGGGGGAAGCTGGGAGGGGAAAATAGCATGGGGGGAAAAAAAAAAGAAAAAAAAAAAAAGAAGCCTGGCAGCCATGTTCTCACCATCCTACAATGTGCTTTTTAAGATCTGAATAAGGTTGTGCTCAGATCTCCATATTCGTTTGTTAAGGCACAGCTCCTGCTGTTGGGAATTCTAGTACTGAAATGGTTATTACCACTTTGCTAAAGGCAGCTATTACTCTAGTTATCTAAAGACAAGGAAAGACAAGACCCTGCAAAAATGAGATTTTAATCACTGTGTTGTTTTATTTGATACTGATTTTAATCATTTTTCCCCCCATGAGCCTCATTTTTATTAAATTACAAAATATAAAAAGGACTATGAGCCCTGCTAGAGGTTTCTGATTTAAACTTCTGAAGTAGGATGCTGTAGGAATAGGTACCTGGAAAAACTTAAAACTCCTTTTCTACCCAAAATCTTTCTGTCTTTATAGAAGTATACTTTTATTTACCTAACACTCTTACAGGGTACGTATATGAATAGTGATTAAAGTCAAGAAACTCAGTTTGGAATCTGCAACATCAAATGTAGGTTTAGCATATTATGTAGCTATGTTTATGATTGCAAATTGATAATGGTTTCTTAGGGGCTGTGTTGCTATGTGTGTGTGGTCTCTTTGAACCCGCACACCTCTCATTGATTCCTTAATTTTCCATCTCCCTTTCTTTTCTGACTGTTTCTTAGAGCCTTATGCTGTCCTTTGTCACCACTAGATTGAAACCATGGGAAAGTATTGTTTTTCACCGAACACCCTTAACACAATAACATAACAGCCCAAGCTAATAAATTAATAAACATGCTAAACAACAACAAGGGAAATTGTCATGGTTTAACCCCAGCCAGCAACTAAGCACCATGCAGCCGCTCACTCACTCCCCTGCCATCCAGTGCGATGGGGGAGAAAATCTGGAAAAGAAGTAAAACTCCTGGGTTGAGATAAGAACGGTTTAATAGAACAGAAAAGAAGAAACTAATAATGATAATGATAACACTAATAAAATGACAACAGTAGTAATAAAAGGATTGGAATGTACAAATGATGCGCAGGGCAATTGCTCAGCACCCACCGACCGACACCCAGCCAGTCCCCGAGCAGCGAATCCGTGCCCCCCACTTCCCAGTTCCTAAACTAGTTGGGATGTCACGTGGTATGGAATACAGTGTTGGCCAGTTTGGGTCAGGTGCCCTGGCTGGGCATGAGAAGCTGAAAAATCCTTGACTATAGTCTAAACACTACTGAGCAACAACTGAAAACATCAGTGTTATCAACATTCTTCACATACTGAACTCAAAACATAGCACTGTACCAGCTACTAGGAAGACAGGTAACTCTATCCCGGCTGAAACCAGGACAGAAATCCAACATTTAGAATGTTCATTTAGAAATTGAAGTCTGGTCTATACAGAAGGTAAAATTTCTCAGCTTGGGAAAACTTGAATAGGAAATTATATCAGCTAGAATTTGAGACAATAATTTAGAAGAATTATTTTATGGAATGAACACTTACTTTTCCCAATCCACATAATAGAATGTGCAAATCAGTGTTTCCTCTGCATGATGGACTAAATGAAAACTTTTTTGAGATTTTTTTTTTTCTTCCTATCAGCATTGATTGCCTGCTTTTCATTACTTCACAGCTTTTAAGTGTCTGTTTAGCTGTGGCTGGTCACATGATGCACATTACATCCCTGAAGCTGATGAACATTATTCTTCTCATCAGGAAACCCCACCTCTGTGATGTGTAGAATACAGTCTTGCCTACATATTTTTCTTGAAATGTGTTTCTGTCTGTGGTTTTGTGTTGATAAAAATAGGGACAGTGTGATAAATTATATCATAATTTTTCAAAAATAGAATGTGACAGATTAGTCTGCTATCTTCTTTGATAAGGTTAGCTTGATTTCTAAATAATACCATTCAAGTAGATTTTTGTGAAATATTTAATATGGGGAACTATGGGAAAATACGAATTAAAATGAAGGAAAGGGTCTGCAGCAAAACTAGAGGACATAAGGAACAGTCTGAAGAGGATGCAGAATGGGTAGATGACAGGAGTTAGGACTTGAAGGCAGATTTGTTAGGTGTTTGTCTGGGGACTCATCTTATTTAATATACCCAGTAAAGGCTAAGGCATGAAATTTTGTAGGACACTAGTAAACTGCCTGGATACTGTGTATTAGGGAACCTTTATAGATGCACTGGAGATCAGAATACCACACAGCCTTGAGGACTAGTGGAACAGACGATAACAGTGGGTGAAGCTTACTATATTGGACGTCCCTTCCAGGTCTGTCTACCAGACATGAAATATATGATCACTTTAAAACCAATGCTGGAATGGAATAGAACATGGCAGTCACTCAGCTGTGTTTGGAGTGCCAGTACTAACTCTATGATATCAAACTAATTTTCTTCCTTTCTTCCTTCCTTCTTCCCTGCTTTCCTTCCTTCCTTGTTCTCCGCAGGAAGTTATGTTCAATGTCTGTTTGTAGAAGGAGAAAACTCACTGTTTGTAACAGCAAAAAATAGAGGCCATCCATACCAATGCCACTAAGTCAACATTTTTCAGAGTAGAAAAAATCTAATGTTAAAAGGTCTATTAGTGATACTAGATCATGCTTGAATCATATTAAGTAAACAGCCAAAGTTATTGGCTTCAGTGCTACCCAGATTTCAACTGTTGTTTTTCATGGAATGAGTACTATTTGAAAAGGGAAACAGACACAGTTCTTCACAAAATTCTGGCACTAATATCACTGGTCTAGGAAAAAAAAAAAAAACAACAAACAAACAATCCAATGAAAAAAGACCTAGCAAAACAATTACCATTCCCACATACTTTATTGTGCAGTTCAATTGTTAATGTAATTATCCTGAGTATAGTTCACAGTTTTAAAAAGTTCAGTGATTTTAATTCTGAACACAGCTCTGGTGATAATGCATCACTATTTACATTTCCGTATGTCTGCTAGACTGTGCAAGATCAAAGCTGAGCAAAACTAGCCCTTCTTACTATTTTGTCACTGTCCTTTACCCTTACAGGCATGAAAATGGAAATTTTTCCCTTTTATGGAGAGATAATGTTGCTATGGTTATAATTCTATAAAGGTAAAGTAGATTTATCAAAATAATTGGAGGCATGATTCTCCATTAAGGTCAACGATTGCAGAGACAGGCTAACATGAAATGAGTGAACTTTTAATTTGCCTTTTCTTCCTCCTTTACTTCTTCCATTTCTGTGACTGGATATTCAGCTGGGATATGCTGACAGAAGACTGTCCCGGGAATGACATATTAAACCCTAGGTCTGAAATGTTAATGCATCAATTAATGGGACTACTTGAAGCTCAAGAGCCATGGACAAACTTACTTTTACAGGACCCTTTTACAGTTTAGATAGCAAAGATGGGGAGATAAATAATGCTAAAAGCATGTTAAGAAAGTTTCAGAATTGTGTATATTTTTGGTTGTGTATATTGTTGGTACTTGGTAGAGTTCATGCTTATGGATATCAATGTAGCTGGCTATGGGCTAAGTTAATTAATTTGCTGGTTTCTGATAGACATTTATTTAGCATATCTCTGAGTATTAAAGAAATAACAATGTGAAAAGTACATGCCCACTAGTAATCATTTTCTTCTTTAGGTTTGTTGTTGAAACCTAAAATGTACAAATGCTGCTGTCCTAACTTATTTCTATTAGCTACACGTCTGTGCTAAGCAGGTAAACTGGCTTAGCAAAGTGCTCAATATTTTCCTGTTGTAACACATTATTTTCAGTATTTATAATGTTACAAAATTTAAGTATTTGCATCTAGATTTTTTATACTAGTGTCGAGGTTGGGCACATTTATTCTTCCTTTTTCCTTTGTAAATAGTGGTTAGGTTTTTCTGAATGTGAGGTAACAAGAAAATTTACTGGTTTGTTCCTCTTAGAAATTGCAGTGGCTTATCTTTCCAATTCTCCCAAGATGTTCTGACATGAGAGTTATCTCCAGGCATTGATGTCATGAATGTGCCTATAATCATGCCTGAGAAAATTCCAAAATTAAGCTGATTTGGCCCTGAAAAACTATTCTTCCCTGGTCAGTAAAGTTCTCCTGCTTTCTAAGGATTTGACCTGTGCTGCTCTTTGGCTCCTGTGGGACATAATGAATTGCCATCAAGCATGGTTATGGGGACCAGGAAAACAGTCTCACTTGGTTTCATTATAAAAACTATGCTCAAGTACATTTACATGCGTTGCAAAAAAAGGCCTGGGTAATACTGTTTCTTTAAGAGGGAAGTTCAATGGGAATTGTTTTCCATTTCAGTTGTCCTTAAATCTTTTCCTAGTTGGTTGGAGGTTTGGACAGGGGAGCGATACTAATCATTTTGGTATCTGGGTGTCAGTAGGTGAAATATATTTCATGTATGAAGTGTTTTTTCCATAAATGTAAACAAAAATCAGTTTAAGAGAAATACTGCTGAAAAGTTAAATCCCTCATTCAATCAGATAAAAATACTTGCAATAGAATTTTCATTCAGCTTTAAAACATAATGAGTTCTTCCACATGTTAATTGTGTTGTTTCCATTCAATGGAATGGCTACTGCTTCTTTCTCATTGTAAGGTGTAAATTTCATCTGTCATATCTCTGGTGGGATACAGGATACTGTAGTCTAGAGTTATGTTCTAGCAGAAGCATGCCAGATGTAACTTGCTCTAAAAGATTTTCATTTTTGTCAGTTATAATTACTGTGTATCTATGAAGAGATTTTTTTTTCTGGATACCTACCACACCACCTTCCCTTTGAGCAGCCAAACAACTGTGGGAGTTTTGGGAATCTGTAAAGGTCATACTAGGCATGGGAAAACCAACAAGGTTGTCAAAGGTAACAAACCAAATTTGCCCTTTTTCTTTGTTTCTTGGTGCTTTTTATGTGACTTCAGTCAAATATACACCAGCTCTGAATTCATTGGCCATGCAAAACCAAAAACCGGCTTGATTTCGTATTTTGAAAACACCAAATTTAGCCTCGTAGATATTCAACTATCAAATTCCCTTAGAGTTTTGCTGATATGAGAGACAGCCTAAAATTTATGAATGGTTTGGGAATAAGCTCAACCTGGGAAGACAGAGTGCTTATTTTCTGTAATCCTGTTAATTGCTTTCCTTGCTAGCAGTTCATGTCCTTTCTCTGATTCATGTTACTTTGTAATGTGTTTGTAGCATCCACTAAATGCCAAAAGATTCTGAGCTTCTCAGTACTATTTTTCCGCTTACAGTTCTTCATGGTTGCATTATGTTCAACAAATGGCTTACTACTCTTCACACCAGGACTGAATTCGACCAGGAGATTAGCATTTAAAAAGAACTATTAATTTATTTAGTTCATCTGCCTGCAGGTGTAGGTTGGTTCCCTCCTGTACAGGGATGGCACTACTGTGAAAACCCAGGGATAGCGCAGTTCTTTATCTTTTATAAATCACTTATGCAGAACATATACATTTATTTTAATTTAAATCTGTAGTGTACTGTAAGATGTTAATGTCTTATTGTGTAGGTCTGTAACGTGTGTTGTGCTTCCTGTTGTAGCTCATCCTGGCATATGTGATGTAAATTCAAGATTCTTGTTTGTGTGGCTTGTGAATTTGGTGCTTTTGTACCGAAAAAGATATTTCCTATTAGACTGATTTGTTGAAGAGATCGTTTATTGTTTTCAAAAGAATTATTGACTGCTGGCTGGTCAGAGACCATCATCCATCTCACTTATGGTCTGTTCTTTGGTTAGTACTGACAATTTTTACTCTATCAGTGAAAGTTGAGTGCTTTATTTATCAATCTCTTCACTGCTTATTTTTTTGTTGATGTACAATCAGTCTCTTTTATTCCAGAAATACCATCCTCACATAAGATTTTTTAATCAGCAAAGATAACACAAGCCAATAAGTATTTTTAATTACGGTGCTACCAGTTAAGAGGAGTGAGATAAATGGTCATAAATTCAATACTAGTTTAAGTTCTCAGATGTACTTTGAATATTTGGTTTTGCTACAAGTTTTAGGTGAGATTACACTTGGAAGTAGGAGAAGTTAAGAGGTTCTGGTCTGGGGAACTGCTGGGTTACTTTCAGAAACACTTCCATTAGTATCTATTTCTTTGTTTGAGAATGTATAAAAGCATACATCCCAGCATAATCCAAAACAGACATACTAATGTGGTGTAAAGGTCTTCTCATATTCAGTAACTATACAGTATCCTCTTTTCATAGAATCATAGAATCATAGAATCATTCAGGTTGGAAAAGACCTCCAAGATCGTCGAGTCCAACCATTAACCATGCCCGCTAAACCATGTCCTGAAGTACCCTGTTCACTCACTTTTTGAATACCTCCAAAGGGATGGTCACTCAACCACTTCCTTGGGCAGCCTATTCCAATGTCTGACAACCCTCTCAGTAAAAACTTTTTCCTAACATCTAACCTAAATCTCCCTTGCCTCAACTTGAGGCCATTTCCTCTTGTCCTATCTCCAGTCACCTGACAGAAGAGACCAACACCCACCTCACTACAACGCCCTTTCAGGTAGTTGTAGAGAGCGATAAGGTCTCCCCTCAGCCTCCTCTTCTCCAGACTGAACAACCCCAGCTCCCTCAGCTGCTCCTCATAAGACTTGTGCTCCAGGCCCCTCACCAGCTTCATTGCCCTTCTCTGGACACGCTCCAGCACCTCAATGTCTTTGCTGTAGTGAGGGGCCCAAAACTGAACACAGTACTCGAGGTGCAGCCTCACCAGTGCCGAGTATAGGGGAACAATCACCTCCCTGCTCCTGCTGGCCACACTAGTTCTGATACAGGCCAGGATGCCGTTGGCCTTCTTGGCCACCTGGGCACACTGCTGGCTCATATCCAGCTGGCTGTCAACCAGCACTCCCAGGTCTTTTTCTGCCGGGCAGCTTTCCAGCCACTCTTCCCCAAGCCTGTAGTGCAGCTTGGGGTGCTGTGACCGAAGTGCAGGACCCAGCACTTGGCCTTATTGAACTTCGTATGATTGGCCTCAGTCCATCAATCCAGCCTGTCCAGCTCTCTTTGTAGAGCCTCCCTACCCTCAAGCAGATTGACCCTGCCTCCCAACTTGGTGTCGTCTGCAAACTTGCTGAGGGTGCACTCAATCCCCTCATCCACATCATCAGTAAAGATATTAAACACCGAGCCCTGAGGAACACCACTTGTGACCTGCTGCGAACTGGATTTCACCCTATTCACCACAACCCTCTGGGCTCGTCCATCCAGCCAGTTTTTCACCCAGTGAAGAGTGCACTTATCCTGGACATGAGACACCAGTTACTCAAGGAGTATGCAATGAGAGTGTCAAAGGCCTTGCTGAAGTCAAGGAAGATAACATCCACAGCCTTTCCCTCATCCACTAGGCAGGTCACCTGGTCATAGAAGGAGATCAGGTTGGTCAAGCAGGACCAGCCTTTCGTGAACCCATGCTGACTGGGTCTGATCCCCTTCTTATCCTGGACTTGCCATGTGAGTGCTCTCAAGACAAACAGTTCCATAATCTTCCCCGGTACCGAGGTCAGGCTGACAGGCCTGTAGTTCCCCGGATCCTCCCTCCAACCCTTCTTATAAATGGGAGTCACACTGGCAAGCCTCCAGTCCTCTGGGACCTCCCCTGTTGACCAGGAACTTTGATAGATTATAGAGAGTGGCTTGGCAAGGATGTCTGCCAGTTCCCTCAGTACTCTTGGATGGATCCCATCAGGTCCCATAGATTTCTGAGTTCCAGATGGTGTAGTAGGTCCCTAACTAATTCCTCTTGGATTAAGGGGGGTATGTTCTGCTCTTCATCCTTACCTTCCAGCTCAAGGGATGGAGTACCCTGAGGATAACTGGACTCACTATTAAAGACTGAGGCAAAGAAGGCATTAAGTACCTCAGCCTTTTCCTCATCACTGGTTGCTACATTCCCTTCTGTATCCATTAAAGGAAAGATATTCTCCTTGGGATTCTTTTTACTGTTAACTTATTTGTAAAAACATTTTTTGTTGTCCCTTACAATAGTGGCCAGATTTAGTTCTAGCGGAGGTTTTGCCTTTCTAATTTTCTCTCTGTATGATCTAACAAGATCCCTGTACTCCTCCCAAGTTGCCTGCCCTTTCCTCCAGAGATGATAAACTCTCCTTTTGTTTTTTGAGTCCTAGCAAAAGCTCCCCATTCAGCCAGGCCGGTCGTTTTCCTCGGCGGTTCGACTTGCGGCACATGGGAATAGTCTGGTCCTGAGCCATTAAGATTTCCTTCTTAAAGAATGTCCATCCCTCCTGGACCCCTTTGCCCTTCAGGACCGTCTCCCAAGGGACTCTCTGAACCAGTGCCTTGAAGAGGCCAAAGTTTGCCCTCCGGAAGTCCATAGCGGTGGTTTTGCTGACCACCTTCCTTGCCTCACCAACAATTGAAAATTCTATCATTTCATGGTCGCTAAGCCCAAGATGGCCTCCGAACATCACACCTCCCACCAATCCTTCCCTGTTCGTAAACAACAGATCTAGCAAGGCTCCTCCCCTAGTTGGCTCACCCACCAGCTGTGCCAGGAAGTTATCTTCCACACACTCCAGGAACCTCCTAGATTGTTTACTCACTGCTGTGTTGTATTTCCAGCAGATGTCTGGAAAGTTAAAGTCCCCCACAAGGACAAGGGCACACGATTCTGAGACTTTTGTAACAAGTTATTTCTTTTCAGTTTCATCATAGAAAAAAACAAAGCTGTTAACTTTAAACCAGTGCTTGGTAGGCTTAGAACAAATAAATGAACTAATATACACAATCTGAATAATTTAAAGAGCAACTCATTGCTGAAGAAGGTAATCAAGTTAAATATTGTGGAAGATTAAAAAAATTAGTCTTATGACCAATTTTATAATTTATGACAGTTTTCATTGCATAGAGTAGGTTAAAGTCAATGCTTTTGGTTATAAAATTATAATCACAGTTTTTCAGATCAGGGAAGGAATCCTCCGACATGAACACAGTAACACAGTAGGCTGGAGAGCTGGTAACTGAACCCAATCATGTTCAAGAAATGGTTTTCTTCCCAGAAAAAAGAGTTCCCAACATTAGTTCTCATAGCAAATTCATATTCAAAACATTTTTATTCCCATTGTGCATTGCTATTTTTTTTCACTTCTTAATTTTCCAAAGGTTCCATTGCAGATACTTATTTGAAATGGGAGAGGATGTATTATAACATCTTTTAACAGTTATTTATTTATATAATTTCTTTTTTCTTTTTTTTTTTCTTTTAATTTAATTACCTTGATGGTTTGCACTTAGTGATCAAGAAGACAACTCTATTTGTCAGGAGTTTTTTCAAATTAACTGGGGAGTGGTTGGATGGGTTGGGGTTTTGCCTGTTGATTAATGACTTGGTTTGCTGTAGTTTGTAACTTTGTGGGTCTATGGACTGGCTGTGGCTTGCTGAGTTTACTTGGGTCCCAAGTGTTGTCAGATGGACAGAGTCCTAGCTGCGCAGTGTTAATCTTGCTGCGTTCAGTGGCAGCTGACTACACAAGAAGAATGTCTGTCAAAGGTTATTACAATAGTTTTGGGTCAAGGCATGATGAGCTGCTGTTGTAAGACCTACTGCTCTGAGGCAATGAGGGAAATAAAATTTTTACCTAGAAAGATGGACTACATGGTACATGTAATCATTTATGAAGTTGGAAATCTTTGAAAATGACATAAGACGTGTCTATTCAGATCAGCTGAAAGTCAGGGTTAAATAAACCCCCACACCATTACTGTTGTTCTACTGACTAGCATTAGTTCTAATCAGAATTAATGAGTCTAATGAGTTAAGTACTTGAATGTAAAGTTAGGTAAACATTTATTTAAATTGAAATTGCAAAAATATCTAGAATTTGTCTCTCAAACAAGACAAAAAATTGTAGAAAATTAGTCTAGATGTCTTCAGAATACTAAGTACTTAACTGAAGTAATACCTGCAACTTTTTAAAAAACAAAAGACCAAATAAAAAGGCATGGGGAAAAGAGCAGGAAAGAAGGTCATGCCTTAAAATTCAAGAATTATTGGAAAGAATTGCAAAAATTGGAACTGATACATATTTTGAAAATTATAGTAATGCAAAACCAAAATGTTCTTCAGACAGATGGTGCTATGTGTTGAGGATTTGGTAGAGATTAAATATATATTCTCAAAAGTCTAAGAAATATATTAAAAAATGCCTCAGTTAAATATAAAAGAAAAAGGTTTCATATAAAATATAACTATATAAATACTAAATGTTTAATATAAAATACGTAAAAAAATGCCTTAGTTTTCAGTAAACATGACAGCATGGAAAAGAACAAATAAAAGTGGGCTGGCAGATGAAACTGGTGTTCTGAAAATGGGAGTTATTATGACTGAATTAGAAGAAAATCTCAAAGAATTTAATGCATTCAGGTGTGAGCAAGTTTAAAGCTACACCTCTGGATCCTGAATAAGTAGCATATGACTGTCAAATAGCAAATTGTTTTGATAAAGCTAAGCAGTCAGAATAATGTAATAGGAAAAGGCAGTGTAATGCCTGTGATTAAGACTAGGAAAAAAAAGATCCAGAAAGATACAAGCCCATTAGCCTGATCTCAAAGGTCTTCAGAACTTTTATGCAAATGTTTAGGGAAAGTTGATTAAAGACTTTGTGGGAGAGGGAGGTAAACTTTTATATGAATTATACAGCTAAATTGGGCTACATTAACCTGATGTTTTCCTTTGATGTCTTGTCTTGTAGACAATAGGATTCCAGTAGATATAAGCTACTTAGGTTTGGTTAAGCATTTAAAATAGCATCACAAGCAAAATTGTTCATGAAATGGGAAAAACGGGCTTTAGTAGACAACCTGGAAAGAACTTACCTAAGCAATGATGCTGAAAGGACAGATATTTGCTCAAAGGAGCATCTTAGTGATGTTTCTTAAGGTTGAAGCTTGAGACAACCATTTTAATATTTGCATCAATGACACTAGGGGGAAAAAAAAAAGAAAAAGTGAAAATCTGCATATTGTGCAATGTCTACAGGAGGTGGCCAGGATAGAATATAAGAAGGTTTGGATTACCTTGAAGATTGGAGCCAAAAGGATAAACAAAATTAAAATCCATAATAGCAAGTGCAAAGTAATGCTTCTAACTACCAATATTTCTACAATAAATTGGGATCCAATCAGCCGAATACAACAGCTGTGATCAGTTGCAGAATTACTGTGAATCCTCAGTATGTTGCTCTGAAGAACGTAAATGTGATCTTAGAATATTTCAGTAACATTCTCTGTGAAGGTATGAAAACTATTAACATCACAGCACAAGGTTCTAGTGAGACCCACCTAAAATATTCTTAATAATGATCAAGGACACATTCTTGTACTATTGAGTAACAGCTTCACTGGAAATTTGGGGAAACTAGTGAAGATCGAGTGAATAGAAAGATACCATCTGAGAGGAGACTAATACAGCAGAGCAAAGGGAGCACAAACACAAACAGGTGGCTGGCTGTGAATTTGTTCAGTACAGTAGAAGAAAGTTTGTATTATAAAATCTCAGACCAGTGAGTTTTAGAATACTCTGTTAGCAATAGCAGGAGGCAGAGCTGGATGGCCCAGGAGGATCCTTCTGGTGCTGAGTCCTATAGAATGTTTCAGAGAGGCCACCCTTTTCAATATAACTTACCTAGCCTAAATTTCCTCAAGTAGAGATTATATATTTAGATAGACAGTCCACTTTGAGCTTCTTCCAACTATTGCAACAGTAACTTTACTGAAAATATTTGTAAAACTGGATTTGATGCAGTAAACATTTATATGCAAGCATCAACAACAATATCAGCTAGAACAGGACAGTGCTATAGAAACTTCCTTTAGATAATAAAATTATGTTTCAGATTTATTTTCCTCTTAAAGTCCTTCTTTCCAATACTGAGGACACTAGTGTAGCCACCACTCAACTGCTGTGGTGAGGTTTGGACTGAGGGAATGTCCTTTCTTCTTTCTTATTTTGGCTATTAAATGATAAAGTATTCTGTAAGAGGTCTTCCTGTCAGAGGAGCTTTTAGAAACTGACTGCTGAGGCTGTGTTACAGGAATAGATGTTGAAGCTAAGAGGTAGCTTTGCCATCTTTCTTTTTACAGGTCAGCACAGTGCCACAGAGATTAAATAGAATTTCACAGAAAAGCCAAAAAATCATTTTAATTGAGCCTGGACCTTGCAGCACAATATTCTTCTCTTAAAATAGAAAATTTCTTAAGGTAGAATGTTCTAAAAGAGCTTGAAACGTGGCTTTTAATACTGACCTCAGTTAAAGAAAAAAAAAGTGTTCTCTCTTCAGTTCTATTTAATCTTCATGGAACAGAGCTGTGTCTGAGAAATTTTTCCCATCTTTTCCTTTCCACTTTTAAATTTGTTAACTCTTTTTCCCTAATCAATATATGAAGATGTATATTAATTCCAATACTTATGGCATTAAAAAACCCCAACCAAAACAACAAAAGAAACCCCCAAAATAAGTTTAAAAAGACTAAAGAACCAATAAGAAAATTTTTAGATCTTTATTTTAAAATTAAGCATGGGACAAAATGACATGATTTTCCTTTAAAATGTATTTGGTTTGTATGAACTTATCCTTGCTCAATTTATACCTATAATCTATTAAAATTATTGGGAAACTCAGGGACAGTATAGTCCTAAGGACAAAATTATGCCCTCAATTACCTCTATGTAATAAGGTTTGAATTTGCCCCTGAATGTCAACATTATCTCTAAAGATCTCATTTAACACTTTGTCAGAGCTGGACTCAGTCATAATTGCATCTTTTTTTCAAATGGATTAAATTTACTTTTAAGTCTGAGAATGTTGCTTAGTGGCATTTGTGCATTGCAGGCAAAAATTAAAGCCTTTTTACTAAAACAGAATGTGTGGAAGATAGAAGAAGACAATTGACTTGAAGTGAATCTAAAAGTCAGAAAAGACTATAACTATAGGACAGAATTGTACTGGGTAATGGAGCCTGAACATTGCATCTACTAATTATAGTCCAAATTATGTCCATGGGGGTCTCTGTCTACAAAGCTGAAGGAGCATTTCTCCAACTCTTTCACTGCTAGAGCAAGGTACTGTAACACACGGGGCCTCCAGGGATGCTGTTGCAAGTAAAAGGAGAAATGTCTTGTTCTTCAAGTGTTCCCTGCTGGCACAAACCCCTCTGGGCCAAAAAAGAAATTCATAAGCAATCAACTTAGCCACCATTAGCCATGGATGGGGAATACGCAAAACAGCTAGGGAATTTCATTACAATAACTCCTGTTTACCAAAACTGTGCCAAAAATAAATTATTTCCTGCCTTGTAATAAAGTTCATTCTCCTCCACAAAACATGCAAAACACAGTGGGAATTTTTCATTATGATTCAGCTTTCAAATCTCCGGATCCAGAAAGAGGCTCCAGGCTCTCCTATTTAGAATCTTAGTTTCTTAAATCTTAACCACCAATTAAACCAAAATGTAACATGTCCTGCAAGAATAATTTTAAACACAGAAGATACTCTGGACCCTGAAATTTACTGAGGAATGTGTGACTGCAGACACTATTAATATTTAAGAGAAAGAGTAAAAAGTTTGTGTTATGAAATTACAGTCAAATAAAGTCAAAAGTGTACCATTGTAAGGCTGCATTTAGGGGCTGTGCCATTTTAACTTTAAAAACAAAGACATAACGCAGAGAAAATAGGTTCCCTGCATGTAGTTGCTCCACTGTCTAAATAGTCAGAGTGGGACTTAGATATAGATATAGATATCACTGCCACATCACTGAGCAAATTGAATGAACAAGCATATGGGCTCCCTACTAGGCTGTTTCTCAACAGTCACGGTAAAGATATGTCCTTAGATTGTGTTAGCAAGGGCAATGAAGATATCTAAATTATAAAGATATCTAAATGTTGTATCACAGCCTTTTCACTAGAGTTATCACTTCTTATAGGTAGATGAACCTAGCAAATCTACAAGTACTTTTCATTTTGCAGTGGACATAAAATTTCAGGCAACTTACAAGGTGAGATAAGCAGTCTACCAGCAATATTCCTGTCTGATGCCCTTGCCTGAGGAAGGTTCCTGCATAGATTTTGTGTGCAGGAGAGTATTGTGCTAAGGGGAAGTCCCTTCCACAACCCTAGAAAAGAGTTTTATCACCTGCTGACTCTTCCTGCATTGTGTGTTTGCATACTCATTTTCATTCTTGATTTTACTAAAAGTAAGGATACAGTTTTGGTAGAGAACAGAGTATGTCTCAATATGGATAGTATTACAATATGTTGAGAAATGCATAAGAAAATTTGGTCAAAGATAGGAAAAAAACCCAAGAGACCTGGATTCTGTCCGATCATTTTTCAGAGCAGTCCCTCTTTGAGAGGGCTCTGGACTATTCTGCCCTGTCTTTATAATTTGATTAAAGCTACCTGCAAAGTAATGACATGTAGTTCTTCACTACTGGCATAGTGCCATACACCACCTGTGTCTTCTGTCATGTCTTTGTGCTCACTATAAACCTAGAAAATATTTTTACTACATAAAAAGCAAGTTGCTTCATATGTCTGTAATGGGTAAATAATCAACATAACAGACATGAGACTGAGTGACATCAAAAGTAGCACGGAATTTGAACTTAGTTCATGTTACACTTAGATACCCAGATTGTGTAAGCATTCAAATATCATATTGTTAAGGTATGTGATGGCCAAAGATCATCCACATTTTTCTGAGAAATAGAAACAGCATCGTCTTAACTCCTTAGTTACATCTCTGCGGACTTGTCCAAAATGCTTCTGCTATGGAGCTACACTCAAATTGTATTAGGAACTTCTAACCAATCCAGTAATCAAATGACTGCTTCTGAGGTGAAGGTGTGACAGTATTTCAGCATTTTACAGTATCTATCTATTTGTTCTTGACAATTCATAATTCCCACTACAATCTATAAAGCACAGATTCATAGAAGTTGAGTGGAAGAGTTGAGTTCCATGCTTGGTTTAGGTTGTACTGTCTCCATTCCTCAGGAGTGCTGATGTTCTTTGTATGCTGGCAAAAGCAGAGCTGTATCATTATTGCAACCTTCAACTTTGGAATTACCTCCTACCAGATACCTATTTAAGATTGAATTCGGTCACTTTAAAGCCAGTAGCACTGTGTACATCTCTTGTTCCTAGATTTTCACTGACCACAGTTTCTGGAATTTAATATTATGATAGGTTTTTTTTCATTTTCTTACTTTCAAAGTCTGTGTGTGTGTGTGTGCGTGCGTGTGCACTTGTATGTGTGGGCATGCGCATGGGGATTGTAACATTAAGTATTTCATTATCCTATTTGCTTAATGTCAGTTTCTCACATTTTCAACCATTTAAAATACTTCCAGATTACACATTGATGGGTGTGTAAATGACAGCAATAATAATGATAATAAGGATAATTTCTGCAATTTGGAAGTGAATTTTTCTTAGTTCAGCTGTTCCCACAGGATTTTGTTTGCATGCAAATTAGGTATAGAAAATAGGCCCATTCTGATTTTGAAAATGACCTAAAACTGAAGTAGATAGAGATTTGAGAATCTGATTTCAGCCTAGGTAACACTAGTAATTTGAAGAAAACTAAGACATTGACAGATATTAGATTCATGAAACTATTACTAATATTTAAGTGCATAGTCCTTTATAATGGGAACTCTTGTATATATTTATTCATAGATGAAGTAAAGGTGAGGTGAAAGAAAAAAAGTACATCTCTAAATGCACACACACATTAAATATGCATACACACATATGCACATATGTATATACTTTCATACTTTTTTTTTCCTTCCCTCAAATACACATGCAAGGGTGAGGGGGGGTTAGGATCTGAAAATTATGAGTTTTCTAAAAATGCTTTTGGAATCTGTTTTATCTCTCTATGTGAAGACTAACTTTAGAATTATCCTTACAAACCATGTATCATTATTAAATAATTATATTGTAACTGATCTTTGGAATCAGTGAGACCGTTACTTGTAAAGAAATGAAAACAGATTTGGGTTTTAAATGAGTCCTGAGCTGAACAGATTGTATCAGACCCCCTTTTTGTTGCTGGCAAAAAAAAATGTATATTAGCTGCAATTTTGAGCCCTAATCTTGCTTCATGTCACTTGTCTTCAACTTCTACTGAAGTTAATGAGAGTTGAGGATATCCAGTACTTTGTAGGAACTGCTAGGCAGCTCATGGGAATGTGTTCTTTGTTAATTATATTTTCTTTGAACTTCAGCACTTAAAATTCAGGACCCCCCCTCTAGTAAACATTTATGCATGAGAATGATTTCTCATATGTGCACAGTAGTACCAAATTTAGTGGAGCTATTCAAGTATCAGAGAGTTTGTAGAATCAGGCCCATTGTCTGAAGACCTGCACCCATGGAAACCAATGAAAGTTTTACCTTCATAATTTTACCAATGCCATAGCAATTTCTCCCAAAGTTTTTGTGACATTACAAAAAGGGTGCATTGAAGACAGAGTAAAAATTCTGGCAATATGCATGCAGATTTTATTTGCATTATTGAATTAAAACACTGCCTTGTTTTGGATGAGGCTTGTCTTTTAAGACTGTCTGACAGGAATAGTTGGTCTTGAGGAAGAACAGACTTTGAGAAAGAAGACTCAAGGGAAGACAAGGTGGGGGAGAATGAGGCAGCTAGAGCCCAAAGCACTTGGCTAAACTGTTCTATATCTTTCTTGAGCAGTTATTTTATCTTTTAAAGCTTTCAAGTTTTAATTATTACCTTATGGGATATGGTAAGAAATTGTTAAAAAAAAAAATTGCATACAATAATCACAAATGAAGTGCATTGAATTTGAAAACATTCTTACTACCAACTTCCTTTAAGACTTAAGGGAGCAGCAATTTTCTGACAACACTATAATTATTATTTACTATTTAAATTGAGGAATAAAAATGCTGCTGTTAAGAGATGCTTTAAAAATTAGTCTTGGGACACAACCCAAGCTCACTGGTGGGGTAAACATATGATGGAAATTTTCAAGATGTCCAGCGAGACACTTCAATGTTTAAAGCCTACTCCAGGTCTCAGTGAGACCAGAGAAATGTATGCAGTATTCGGTTTCCAGCTCCTCCTGACAGCCATCCTACCATACTTTCAGCAACTCCTGATATTTCCCAGAAAAGGTGTGATTTGTACCCATGAAATGTTCGAAAGCACGGTGAATCAGAAGTCAGCTCACAAACATATCTACAACCAAAGGCAGACCTCCAGAGAAGAAAAGGCTTCAGGACAAAATCCAGAAAGGCAACAAGGATGATAGTTGTTGAAATGCATTACTCTGGGGCACCGGGTTTCCTAGATTGCAGTCTAAAAAACCCTTGCAGATCTTCTTTATTTTGCATGGGGGAAGTGATGTGCCTTAAAGTGAGCTCCAAACCAGGCTCAAAACCAATGATCCACAGAAATTCAGCCGGGGCAAAGCAGGCAGCCTCCTGAGGGAGTCAAGAAGGTGAATGTCATACACCTTGCCATGGGCATCAGGCTTCTGAGTCCTGGCTCCAGGAAGTATGTCCAGGTACTCACTGTCCACAAGCTAGGAAGCTACTCTGAAGATAGATTCAAGTCTCTTTTCTCTCAAGAAGTGAGCAACTCCTATTTTTTTTTACAGTATCACTAGGTACGGCTCTTCCTTTTCATCAAAATCTTAGGCAATCTATGTAGAATATATGGGACAGATAATTTTTTTCTTCTGATAAAGATGTCTCAAATTATTTAAGATGACCTCACTAAAGAGTTATACCTGGGATACTTATCTGAGTATTAGGGGAAAGGAGAGGGAAGGAATGTATCCTTATACTTTCTGTTTACATTGTTCCAGTACACAGAAACTAAATAAAGAGATACTAGGTGAGAGGCTAACACTAAAAGAAAATATGTAATCGAGAGAGTAAAACAAGATACTTATTCAAAGATTAGTTTATTTTTTTTTAATCCAGTAATTTCTTTAGATAGCACACTTAATTCCATCTAAATCCAGTTCTGCCTGAATTTTTTTCACCTATGGTCCTTGGCCATTTCATCTGAATTTTATATAGGTAGCATTTTTTTAATAATAAATAATTTAATAAGAGCTAATCCTTATTCATAATGTTTATGCAAAAGTCTAACAAAAAACTGGTAAATTTTATTTTCATCTTATATTTTAGAGAGTGTACACATTATTTCAATGCCATTTCACAGAATGGTAGTGGTGATACGCTTGAACATGTTGCATTTATAGTGTAATGGGAAATGACATAACTGAAGCAAAGGTAAAATTTTAAAGCATGCAAAGGAAACATCAGCTGAAAATAGCATTTCTAATGAAAACTAGTGAGTGTTCCCTGAAGGTGTCATGGGTACATACGACTTCTCCTGTTTCTTTTATTTCAGCTATTTCAAAATACACTGTAATACTACCTCTTTGAAGTTACTTTTGCAACTGATAAAAGATGACTTCAAAGTCTTTCTTCAGCCGTATCCTGTTCTCCTTCCAAAATTTTGGTTTTGAATAAACTGGACTTCACCATGGCTTAAGATAGTCTTCCTGATGGAGCCCAGATCCCACTTTGTGATGGATGTCAACTGACTGTATTCCTGATTGTCCGGACTGGGGACTAGCCCATAATGCAGAATATCTTTCTTCTAGCTCATCTGCCAAGGTTTTTTTCCCCAGGAAAATTAAGTCTCTCAAGAGACAGGCTATTTGAAACCCAAGTTTCATTCTGACAAGGTGGTGAGATCAACCTGGAGCACAAACTTGGATCAAGTATCTGAGAAACACTGTAAAGTTCAAACAGAGCCTGTGGGAGTCCATAAATGGCTATGTACCTTTTATTGAGGTCAGTGAACACTGAAGGGAGGAGTAAAATGGGGTGATTGTGTCTGGGTAGCAAAACCAATTTAAATTTCCTGGGAGACACTTCAAATATTCTAATTTAGCCACTACCTGCTCCTTCAGAATGATGTGGATACTTAGACAGAGAAACTAGCCCCATGAAAACCATTAACTGATTACCTTAATACATATAGATATAAAAATAGCTGTAATAATCCATTCTTGGTGACCAGATGTGGGTGGAAGTGACCCACAATAGACTTTTTATGTCTGTTTGTGCTATGCCTCAAGTCACACATTTCACATAACTCCAGTACTAAGCCCAGAGTTCCTGGTCAGAAATGTTAGTTGCTTCAACAAGTACATGTCTTTACCTTTCATCACTATGACTAACTGGGTATGTTTTCATTAGCTCAACTTACAGTAAGAAGGTTCAAAAAGCAATAAAAGACTCTCCAGTTCTGTGTAATGAACTTTGTACCTAGGCTGCAGGGTTTAATGTTGTGTGGCATGTTTTGGAGCAATGTAGTAACATACACAAATAATCTTTTTGACCCTTCTGGATTCACTTGAAGATGATAGGTGTAGCTGTGGTTGTCTAGCAAGTCAAAGGGTGTTTGGGATTGGAGGTAAGAGATCAGAGCTCCACAGGGCAGCGTCAGAAATAAATTGTTTGTAGCAGCCAAGCTCCTCTAGAATACACCCTTCATCAAGTCCTGGTAATTTTTAAAGTTTGTATTAATCTAGAAAAAATAATTTTATTTGCCTATAGCTCAGCTTTTGTGTAGCTTTCTTGATATTCATATGGTGACTTGAACTCACAAGTCAAAGTTTGCTAGCTGGGGACAATAATTCCATCTTGGGGTGACTGCCACCTCAAATAAAATGTGATAAGAGAGAATGGAGTTCTGCTTTTAATGCTGCAACTTGATTGAAATGTTCTAGAAGGGTATTTCAGAATGCAAATCTCTTCACTGTGAACAACACATGGTCTCAAAATGGTAGCTAATGATTGGAGGAGTCTGCCATGAGCTCCAATGTGTTTGTTACTTTATCTTGCTCGAGACCACACAATACTACCAACCTGGCCTCCTTGCATGAGGTTGTGGAAGACATCAAAGTAACTTCAGTGTAATTGAAATCAATGACAACATTTCTCAACCTGGATCAAAGGGGGAGACCAGAGGAGGATGTTTGCCTATGGACCATTCCCGCAGAGCTTTTCATATCTCAGAGTAGACTTAGACTGTAGGACCAAAAGCTCTATGGCTCTTGCTCATGGTAACTGCTTCTGGATTGTTCCTACTGATTTTCTCTCCAGCTACATGCAAGAGTGTTGCTGCCTGTTGCCATTTGTTTACACAGTGCCCCTGTGGCCTAGATCCCTGTAACCGTTCTCTTTCTCACTTTCACTCTACTTTGCACTGAGCACATATTAGTCTGGTTACATACCCTTTCTAGAATGGGACATATTATAGACACACCTACCTTGCAATAGAAATTTTGAGTGTTGATTTAGCCATGGTTACGCAGTAAGTAGGATACAGCACTTGAAGGAGAAGGGTCTTGTATAGTCAATATCTATGTAATTAATACCATTAACAATACTAATTTAATGGGCAAGTGAGAACACACTTGGAGTACTGGGTCTGGTTCTGGGCTTCCCAGTACAAAAAAGATATGCAGCTACTAGAGAGAGCCCAATGAAGGGCCACTATGAAGTTTAATGGTCAGGAATATCTCTCATGTGAGGAAAGACTGAAGGAATTGGGACTGTTCAGCCTGCCTGGAGCAGAGAAAGCTCAGGGCAGTCTCATGAATGTATACAAATATTTGAAGGGAAGGTGTAAAGAAGTTGGATCCAGGCTTTTTTCAGTCGTTCCAAGTGACAGGACAAAAGGCAAAGGGGAAAAACTGAAACATGGGAGATTCCATATGAACACATTTTCCCCTGTGGTGTGACTGAGCACTGGCACAAGTTACCCGGAGAGGTTGTGGAGTCTCCATCCCTGGACATATGCAAAAGCCATCTGGACATGGTCCTTCACAACTTACTCCAGACGACCCTTCTTGAGCAGGAGGGGGCAGGACAAGACGACCTCCAGAGGTCCTCTTCCAGCCTCAACCATCCTGTAGTTCTGTGTTTCTAAGTAAAGAACCATATTTTAATACACAAAATTCCTGAAAAAAAGGGTTGGGATATAACCTAATTTAAAAGGAAGTACAGATGAGTGTGTTTGAATTAACTATTGAAAGCCTGAAAAGTGAATCAAACCTTGAATAGCATATTGACTGCCAACGGGGTTAGAAAGGCAAACATTGACATCAGCAGACTGAATATATCTTTAGGCTGTCCTTCTCTACGTGCTCACATCTGAGCCCGTGCACTAACTCTCTGTGACTGCTTTGTGGCAGAGCAAAAGAGTAATTGACATTCTAGTTAACATAGACTGAAAAATGACCTCGATTCTTCACTTTGTCCCTGGCTTAGCAGGGCATGAGGGTTAAAGAAGGTCACTTAATTCAAAGTCTGCCAATATTGCATCCTAACAAACACCAACAAAATGACTGCAATACCTTAATTGTTGTGTTGTTTACTAGTGGATTCCCTGAATTAAGTGAATTCATAGTCCAGTGTTCAAAGAATTAAATTCAGTTTTCAGACGTAAACACATTCTCTGTATATTTTCATTTATATAATTTAACATTGTGGTTTTTTCAAACATCTATTCTGGACAATGCCCTGGCAAAGAAGACACGGTTTTGATGGCAAGATGCCTAGTTTTTGTGGTGCTGTGGTGTGACAGACTGGCATTTCTCTGTTAGTCTCATTTATATCTAAGCAAGAAGTGGGTTTTGAGTCAAACATGGAAATGAAAGATAGCAT
This sequence comes from Haliaeetus leucocephalus, assembly GCF_000737465.1. NCBI lineage: Eukaryota > Metazoa > Chordata > Aves > Accipitriformes > Accipitridae > Haliaeetus > Haliaeetus leucocephalus. The sequence continues at coordinate 1,330,524 of NW_010972687.1, read as the reverse complement.
CGGTAGAGTAGGCCTGGTTTTATTTTTGCTGTACTTGAATTCAAGTTACTATATGTTTCCCAGACATTAGTATCCAGAGAACATTTACACTGACCACATATAAACACTTAAAGAAAGAGGTAGAATTACAGTATTCATTGTGTAGGTGATTAGTGTGACTTCAAATAACTGGGCAAATCAGTCAGAAGTGAGAAGTTGAATGCTTTTGCTAAAACAGTCATTATGCAAATAGCCAACAATATTGACCTTCAAATTACCACAGTTAGGAAATCTGTCCACATTCCAGTGTATCAGCTTAAAATTGTTCAATTTACTATAGATTTTCTTCCAACACTGAAAGGGAGAAATCTCATTGGTTTTAACTGAGGCTGTCATTCTGACACAAAATTTTGCAACAAGAAACAGGATTTCTGGAAAAATCTTCTGCTGTGGAACTGTGTTGAAAATTTTAAACAAATTAAATACCATACAAAAAAAACCATTAGAAACCATACTTACCCACATATTACTTTTTTTCTATGACATGTAAAATTTCAAGAAATACTGTATTTTGTGAAGGGAATTGCACATGGCATGTAGCATTTACTTTGGTATTGAATGTGTAAACACGATTGGCTTCAGAAAAAAAAGACGTGGAGTTACTCAGAGCTTGTTAAACATGAACCTTGCAGAAAAAATAAATTGATTTATAGGTTACTAGGAGGGAAATAAAAGCTACCTGAGAAACAAAAAAGAGACTGTAGAAAGCATCCAAATAATGAACTTTAGTACTATAGAAGGTTTAGAAAAGTAGTGTAGTAAGGAACTGGTTTGAAAAGAAATCAAATATGAGGAGTATTTATAGAGTTAAAGTTGAAAAACTAACAAGTCTACAAATATCCACGGCAGTTAAAAGAAGCAAAGCTTCTTAATGTGGTTTGACAGCAGTGAATGACTAGAGAAAAGGCTTGGAATCTGTCTCTAAATCCCAGCCATGTGTTAAGTCAGGCACACTGGGAAGACCCAGAGGTAAGAAGTATAGATGGAAAAGAATTGACTGGAGGAATAGAAGGGGTGGGTGTTGGTGCATTTGCTGCCTAGAGTGGATGATTAGCATAATTAATCTATACTTTGCACTGGCCCAGAGGGGGAGTGATTCCTTGATGCACCTGGTGAATAGAGTGATTGAGTAAACTAAAGGAGGGAATTGCTAATGCAGCTACATTACAGCCTTTGTGAGCAGCAAGCAGGTGCTTTCAACTCATCATAGCTGCCTATGTCTTGGGGAGAAGACAGGAATGTGATTTGACTGCTTATGGCCCGACCCATGTCCTGCAGAGCTCATAGATGGGAATGTGATGACTGCACGAAGCAGAGAGAGACTGGCTGCCTGATGGCAAAGCTGGTGGAAATCAGTAGCTGATCACTGTCTTTCTGCAGAAGTGTGTTGTATTGCTACTGGGCATGGAGGAATCTGTCAGTTCAGCCTTTCCCTGTTTCTTCTTTTTTTTTTCTTTTTTTCCTCCATCTTCTTCCATTTTAAAAGCAAAATCCCAGAAGAGCTGCATGTGGCATTGCCCATTAAAAGCCAAAGAATAATTATAAATACCAATGTCTTAGCAAAAAAACATGTGAGTGAGTAGTACTGCAACCTCCTGCAGAAGCTGTATCTAAAGGCTATTTCTTTGTATTTTTGTAGAAGTCCTTCTTCATACAGGTTAAGAACTTACTTAAAAATTCTGGCAGCTGTGCAACTTCAGGAAAACCTTTATTTTAAGGTTTTCAAAAATAAGCAATGGATTACAAAAACTACATGATTCAAGATACTATATTATTATACAGAATACAAGGTTTGGTGTTCTTTTGGTTGGTTTGTTGTTGGTTTTTTGAGGTTTTTTTGTTGTGAACATCAAAGAATATTTTTGGATTTCCTTTGTAGAACTTTTTAAAATATAGAAATAACAATAAGAAAGGAAAAAAAAAATCCCAAGTGAAACCAGCTCTTAGTTTACTTCCTCAAACTTGAAGTTTATGTACATGTGGAAGGAAAGGCTAGGGATGATCAACAGTGCCAAGAAAATAGTGAATAAAAAACAAGACATGTTCTTCAAAACCTTTATTCAAAGGCAGTGGTTGAAATATGTGTCTAATTTACAGAGAATAAAGTTAGTTCCTGAAGTGATGTACAATTGCAGATTGTAATTGATTTTGATTGACTGATTTTGATAACTTGCAGAATTACTTTGTGGTGTTCGTATGCTACTGCAATGTGTGTGGATTTAGAGGACCAGACCACAAAAAATAAGAGAAGTTTAAGGCAAGATGAATAGTGATACTAGACAATACTAATTTGGGCATGAAATATTCACTTTTATGTATGCAATTTCATTCATATATGCATTTGTTTTTCTCAATATCCTCTTGCTCTTTTAGCAGTAGGATAGAAAATGTATTTAATATGGGTTAGTATAAAGAGAAATTTCAGAAGAATTAGAACTTTGAAGTGGCACAGGCATAGAGTAGAATGAGAAATAAGAACTGAAAAAAGGAAGAAAATTGATACTGTACTGAAGAATGAAAAAGAAATAGCAGCAGATAATCAGAAGTGAAAGGCAAGGTTGAATGGTGTTAAGAAAGACAGTGTCTCAGTATTCAATATCTTGCTAAGTATGCTGTTGAACACTTGGTTTCTCTGGAAAAAGCCTCTTGCCTGTGTCATCAACAAGTTAATGCCTGGTGGTGACCATGGCCTTATTTTTTATGATAATTATCAGAGCATCACTGCTGAAAACATTTCTTGCAAAATTATAACTAGTCAACTTACTGAGTTTGCTTTATTGTACAGATAGAAAAATAGCAAATGACTAATGTCATTGCCTTAAAATTTGTTTCAAAGGGACATATTTTATGATAAGGTTTGGCAAACTAAGCAGAGAAATAGGCAGTTAAATTCTCTGTGATAAAATTCAAGATGAATAGCAGAGTGTAAGCTAAATCTATTCTTCATGATGTGATTTTGTTGAAAGTCTGTTTTGCACGATCTTTGCAATGAGGCTACCATATGGTCCCTAAAGTCGCTCTGAATCTATTGTGTCTGGCTTTGCTGCAATAATAAACCTACCAATATGAACATTCTCAGAGTTCTCACCTTCTTCCCTCAGCTCACTCCCTTTTCAAATGTGCCTAAATTATCTTATGCAATTAAGCTGCATTAAGAAGTTGTATTTTAGGTTTTCCCTTAAACATTCAGAAGTCTGGTTTTCAGAATCATAAAGTATTCAAGCATAAACCAAGTCAGTAGGTGTTGCAGAAGTACAGGTCCATTAATTTAAGGCTCAGTTTTGTGTAGATAATGATAGAAAAGGTTACTTTCCCCATCAGCTTAAGAAAGAATTAAATATAATTTGAGGAAATTCCACTAGAAAGGAAAAACACCTCTGTTAAGTCTAGAAACACCCCTTAAATATATTCTTTCCACTAACAATACTGTTCATGGAACAACTGGAAAGACATGTGATTTCTTTAACTACAAGGCAGACATTCTCTTATTTTATTGGGACCCTGGTGGGTTTTTTGTAATCTCAATACTTAAAGGGTTATGGATAATGTATTTGTGAGTCTGAGTTAGATGTATAGCTTTCACATCTAGTGAAAATGTTTCCATTCTAAAATGTCAAGGAATTTGGTGGAGGAGATAAAGAGAGCATACACAAAGAGCACTCATCTGACCTAAAGAAGGGTAAACCTTATCTGTTTCATTTCCAGGCAGCGACTGATCTTGAGTTTGGCAGGTGAAAAAGATGTGTACTAATAGGGCATTTATTATTTCATAGATACAGCTTACTATGCCTTGACAGATACTTCTTTTCAATCCTAGTGTCTGTATCTCACAGAAATCTTCTGGTACCTTCTGATGGAAAAAATGTATACTATTTAAATGTTCATGCTATTTTACCTTTTCTTCCTTTGTTTTAAAAGATTGTATTTCTCAAGCAGGTGAAAGATTGACAGGAATGAAAGGGTTGCATTTTGGTATGAGTAGTTATCAAACAAATAGTAATTTCTGCACCTCTTACATTACAGAAAATTTATGTGCATGTTAATTATATAGTTAAAAGCCAGAGTAGAGCTTACAGCCTACAAATACTGTTGGTATACTCCCACAGTATTGTGACATAATTGATCAAAATAATACTTAGGTTCCTCTCACTATGGATTCATTTGGTATTCATTAGAGTATCACTGATCATAATGATTTCATTTGGTATTCAGAGATGTCATATGTTTCTCCATAGGTGTTCATGGACACTTAAAATAAATTGCTTCTTTCCTCTCTTGAACTCTTTGATGACATGTTAATGCAAAATGAATTTGCACTAACACAGTCTCTCCCAGCCCACCTGGCACCACAGGGACAGATCTCCTTCTATAGCATCTGAATTAGTAAAATAAAGATTTTCCCCTCCTGAAAAAAATGGAAGGTTGTACTGTTTAAAAAGCATACACAAAAGTACACATTGTAAGAATGATTTTATTTTTTCTATTTAAATAGAAAAGGTGTGAAAGAATTTGAAATTTTCAGACAGACATAGAAAATGCTAACTTTCCAGTACTGCCTTTAAGAAATAATTATATGTCAGAAGGGACTTGTAGTTAAGACATATTAGAAGAAGATAATTTTGGGTAAAAAAAAAACAAACAAACAAAAAAAAAAAAAACAAAACCTAAAAACAAACAGAATCAGAATTTGGGAGCTTAGACTATCTTTGACTTCAGCAAAAATCTGTTGATACTTTTCTTAGTCTGCCTCCATTAACAGAAGCTAAATGACTTCTAACTGACATGAAGAGAAGTTCAGTATTTATGCAACCTTCCTGCCTGCCCTTCTGGATTTATACAGATCTAAGGTAGAATAAGCAGAGCTTGAATATTGTTCATAGGATGGTCTATTAGGAACACTGATATCTGTGCCAGAATGCTGCATATTCCTGTCAGTATTGCCTTGCCATTGCTCAAACTAAACTTTCAGTGCTGGATAGATGACAGAATGTTGCTTTTTTTGTCTTGTTGATTCTGGTTTGAGAAAGTAAACTGAAACCCCTAGTTACTTCTGATATTTCCTGGGTAAAGACAGAAAAGAATTGATTAGGCTCAGAATTTTCATCTTGCTATGTTCAGAGGAATTACCTGGAGTTGCTGTACATTTAAAAGGAAATGTGGAAGCATTTTCTGTACTTCCAAAAATATTGAGGATTGTGTGTCTCTGATGAGGCTGTTGTAGTCATGCTTCCCAGAGTCTAAATGTAGCTGGACAAAGAAAGTCTTCCTTAAGGTAGATGAGCATTCAACACAAATAAAATTCTCCAGATTATAAGATCTTCAGTATATAAAAGCTAAATTCACTTTCATTCTCATAGTTTAGCTTCTTAAAAATAAAGCAATGTCTTGACTGTCAATGATACAAACTGAAACACAAATCTTAGGAGGCAAATGCTTACAAGCCAAAAGGGAACTACAATGTAAAGCTACAATATTTTGCCTGACCTTTCAAATATCTCTGCCCTTTTTCAAGTGCCTCCTGTGGCCTGAATGCAGATTCAGGCTACATCTTTCTGTTTCTTAAACCATTGACCCTTTAAAAATAGTTATTATTGTAACAGGTACTTTAGCTGGACTTAGTAACATTTTCTTTCTTCTAGCACTACAAATAAAAAGAAAATGGTAGCATATAGGAAATGCGCTTTCCCTTCAGTGAAGAAGAATTTTGCCATTTCTTGCATGTTCCTGCAGAAATCATTCTTGGATTGCAAGGTATAATTAGAATGCACTTTCAAATCTAGTTGTTAGACACTGCTGAATTAACAGGTCCCACAGGAAAGTCCTTTGTGAATCCCAAAAATCTCACCAGATCTTCCTTTTTTCCCCCATGGCTTCCTGAATAAACTTTCTGTCTTTTTTTTTTTTTTCCTTTCTTTTTTTCTTTCCCAAAAGCAAATGCCTTAAGTTAGACTCTTAAATTCATGTTCAAATGACTAAAGTGGCTGAATTGTTAAAAGTGCTGAATGATGAGCACGAACATTAATATAAATCTATTTAGCATATTGTATTCTTAATCTTAAGAAATCTCATATTCTTTCTAAACAATCTATGTGTCTATGAAGGGACCATCCCTAGTGTTACATTTTGACTTCAGCCTGAGTGCTGACTCTTCTTGAAAGCTAAGCCACTTGAGTTATTAAATAAAGTTATGGTCCCTGCTTCTCAAAATGGTGGTGAACTTGGGCACTTCAGAGCTAAACCAGTTAATAGACAATTATTTTAGTTTTTTAAAGTTTTTCTCCTGTTAATGATTTAGCCTCTTAATTCTAGCTAATCTAGCCAGCTCACTGACAGGATAGCACTAGCTCCAGACACACCTGAAATTATTTACCTGGAGCTTTCAAAAGAACTAAGGGACTTAGTTGTTGAACTGATCACAAGCCTAGAATAGCTGCATAGACTTATCTTAGGCTACTAGAAAATAGACCCATGCAGTGAATCTGCTTTTGTGCATTTAATTACTATTAAATGCAGCTATTATATAGGGGGTTACCTGCAGACCCAATGCACTCTATTTTGAGTGCAACCTTAAGGGGAACCAGTTTAGGTTTCAGGCTTGCAAACTGAACTGGTACTGACATCAAGCACGGTCAACTCTATCTGCTGCTATAAAAGACCTGAAATCATCTGTTTAATCTGTCTAAAGATGGGTCTGACTCTGGAGCATTAAAGCAATTTACATAGTACTGTTTTCTGACTTTTTGTTATGCTCTTGAATCCTCCCCACGTATTTTGGTGTTTCAATCTGCCTGAGTCTGCGCAATGTTTAAATTGCCTTTGACCTTTGAGCAACTTATCAAAGCAAATGAATTCCAAAGGGAACATCAAATCTGACTCTGAGATTTGCTGTTCCTCTGGGAAACTCCAAACCCAGACCCTTAAAGTTCATGTACCCTCACAGAGCTTAACAGTTGTGATGGCTTGGAGAATATCATGGCAAAAGACCTGTGGAAGTACGGGGGTTTGTGTGGTCCCAGAAGAATGAAGTTAAATTCAGATACTTCTAATCGTTCCCCAGAAGAAGATAGCCATCAAGAAAATTAGGTTGGAAGGGACCTCTGGAGGTCATTTTATATAACCTCCAGCTCAGATCAAGGCCAGCTGAAATAGGACTGTTCAGGGCCCTACGTAATTGACAATAAAATAACCAGAAAGAACCTCATGAACCCATAGGGCTTCATGGAGTGCATTTCTCTACCTCACCTGTCCTAAAATCAAGTTGTGATTTTTTTGAATGATAAAACTGTGCAAGATTATGGGTCCTTCTATTAGCACTCATATAGATTAATACTGCACCTGAAATAGACAAAAGATTACAAAAATTAACCAGCACAAATTTGCACTCCATTAATGGTTTATTCTTCAGAAAGCTTTGGGTTTTATGTATGTTTTAGAACCCCTTTTTTTTCTAACTTTTGTGCAGTAATACTTCATGTAAAATGGACAATTCCTCTTCCTAGAAATTCAAATAAAAAGGTGTTTCTGCATTCCTTATCCCTAATACAGAATATTTGAATTAGAATTACTAGAACCTCTAAAAAAATGAAAATCTTTTAAGTACCATCCTATGATGATGTGTTTATTAGCATTTTTCTTATTGTTAAACTTACCACTTTTTTTTTCAATAGCTTTCTTACTTCAGCACTGCTTTTATACACTAGCTTGATACAACAATATGTTAACTGCAAAGACTTTAAATAAGTTTTTCTCAGATTTTTTTGGAGTGTTTTTAACTTTACCTTCCCCGCCCCCCCTTATTTTTTCTGGTCCAAACCCATAAATTTAGAGTTAGATTTTACCTGAAGATGTCTTTATTGCTGTTAAATCTGAAAATTCTTAAAAGCAATTCTGTTGAAGAGTCACCATACCTGTTTACTGGAGTCTGCTGTTGCATGGCACCTGGAAATAAGACTCAATATTATCTGGGATATCAAGTTAAAATTAGAAGAGAGTTCTCCTCTGCCTGCTGCTTTTTGTACAGATCCTAAGTTGGCAATAACAAACTAGCAACTTGAGTAAAAAAGTTTAGGAGTAATAATAATGAAAAGAGACAGTAGAATAAGACACTGGTAATGAACTCAGAAAGAAACAGAACTGCAGCAGTTTTGCCTCCTGTGTCCTGGTGAATATTGCCTAAAACCATAGCTGTTGAAGAGAGAAATCCGCTATGGATCTTTGTTCTCTCCTCAGAGACAGAGCTCCCATGAGTCAGAAATCCCACAAAAATAATTTCTTTGAATAAGAGAAGGAGAGGGAGAAGTAGGGAGAGTCTTATGGTGATGACTAACTTTATCTTGCATTTCCTTTTCCCACTGAGGACAGACAGGGTTGAAAGAGAGCCTCAAGTTAGCAGCCTGATTTGAAGAATGTAGGGAATCTGAGGTTGAACTTGGATCTGAATTACTATCTGTGATGTTTCATCTTCTCTGATATTTCAGCCAGCTGATCTTAATGATACCAAGTAATTTGTTTTTTCCACTCTGCTACCATCTTCACCAAATTTCCTTTACACAAAAAGGATGCCTTAGTCCTCGTACTTGATGCTTACGTAACCCACATCAGCAGTAGCTACTTGGTGACCACAATGTGACCACAAGGCCTACTGGAGAACAAAGTGATGTTTCATTTAACTTTTCTCAATATTTCTTCCCGTTCTGACTCCATATTGGGGTAAACACAACAACTCTGATATTTACAGCCAATAACTTTACTGCCTTTTTCTCTGTAATACCATGGGACTTCTTTCTGCAAAAAAACCATGGAGGTCTCAGTATTGATGGTTGTTCAGCACCTCCTAAAATTTTTTGCACTCTTACACAAATCATGCCTTGAAGAGACGTGAACATTTAGGCACAATATAAGTAGGTGCAAAGGGGTTTAACTTTTCTTTGAAGTCCTGCCAGGTGACCACTGACACTCAATGCTATAATTCCCTGGTGGGAAGAAACTAAGCACCTAATTGAGAGTGATAATTGCTAAATATTGATGTCAAAGATGGCACTTTAGTCTGTGTGAGGACAGTCAGTCTAAATTTGTATTTCACTCAGAATACAACCGTGTTTAGCCTACATCTTTCTGAATAGCAGTACACATGTTGATCCACTGAGAATTACTAAAGGAGGCAGGTGTATGTTGTGGTTACACTTCATATTTTTCTGCATCCATGGAGTTCCTACTTAGTATGATATTCAAAAAAAGTTATGTCTGTAAATGCAGACATCCACCCACCTGTCCTGCAACCTGTCCACACTATTTCTGAAACACCCACTGAAAGAATATTTATGGTAATATATCAGTGGGGTCAAAACCTGCTAAACTCCAGGATAAATATGATGCTTCTGCTACCAGAGCATATATTAATATAAATCTCTCATTTGCATGTTTAATAAGAGGTATAAGTATATTTGACCAATGTCTGGCATTCCTTATATTAGAGTTCATAGATTCTAATAATTATTATTGCATAAGCATGATGATACATGCACTGACATCTAAGCAAGAGCCAGATATCAGCAGGAGGTCTGTTTACCCCAAAGATGCAGTCAGGCACTTATTTCCTCTGTTTCTAGCTTGTGTGGGTACATGATTGTCAGAAATTTCTTTATATGACCTTTTTTTAAATTATATTATTTTTATTTTTAAATCTTTAGGACAATGAAAATAATTTTCTGTAGCAAAATATTGGTTTAGTGTTAAATGTCTGGTCAATCACCTAGAGACAAAGAGGCCTTTATGCAAACATCCAATAGCATGTAGCTTATGACGTCTGGAAAATCCAAATGCTTACCTAATAATGAAATCAATTGCTAGCTTTGTGGGGCTGAGATATTATCTTCTCTTAGTACTCCATGCTAGTTTGCTGGCATTCCCTGCAATAGGTGATCAAACCTATATTCTTCCACACCTGCCTTTTTAACCTTGTAACTAACTAAACTATTATAGACACAAGGGGAAAGGAAAGCAAGAAGCCCAAAGCTGCTGCAAGGTCAGGGATCAAGAAAGCAGAAGCAGCTTGTTAACAGCATTCTCAAAGGGAAGCAAGTCACTAAGAAATTATTTGTGCACCAGTGAATTAGAGACACATGGTTTGTATATATCTGTTTGTCAAAAAACCTAGAAATTGCCTCAGTAACATTGATGCTGTAGGAGACTAAAAGAACAGAGAGATTAACAAAGGTTAGGAACAGTTTTGGCATATTCATTCCTTTGATGCAGCTTTTCTCTCTGAAAATAATGAGTTGTTGCTGTGACCCCAAAGTGCCAGAAAGCAGTAAACTGGGTGAATAAATGTCAGTGTCATACTGTCAATCATGAATCAGAACCAGATTTTGATTTCTTTAATCATGGTATCATGGTTGGATCCACATGTACAGCAAGAGCAGTCAGTCCCCAGTCCATTCTAGGAATAGCTCTAGGAACAGATCAAGCTACAATACGCAAAGCTTTTCCAGTGCTTTCTGAGTTGTAGGGGCTGTTTTCAGATAGAGAGACTCTGTTTTTTATAATTCCACATTCCTTGTGAGCACATACCTGATGCTATGTGCCTGTATAAATGCTGAATTTCAGGAAGGAATAGTGTATAAATATTCTCTGTTCTCAGCAAATAGCAATTTTTAACACTGACTTGATCTAAGGGTACACAGAAATCAACTAATTTTTTTCTCCATCTTCTGTGGGCCTGCTTCCTAATACAGTATTGCATGTTTTTGTCTCATGCGCAGTCATGCTTTCGACATGTATTTACTATCTGAAATATGGCTGAGGGATTAGCTGCACTGTTAGCATTCTATTACAGCTGTGGTATTTTAATGGCTGCAGGGCTGGTCAAGAAGATGAAGATGTGCATGTGTGCACACATACACATATGCCACGGGAAATGCTCTTTTTGATGGGTGAGAAAACAGAGACAGATATACTATCTCTGTTCATGACATCTTTTACTAATTGGCTCATTACTGTACTAATACAAAATGATCACTGTAATAATTAAAAAAAAAAAAAAAGATGTTCCCATTTTTGTTTCTTTTGACTTTCTGGTTTGTCTTGTTTTCTTGAGCCATAGGTAACTATTCCCATCAACTGCTCTGTGATTTTTTAGGATATGACTTATTAAAAATATTTATATTGTCGTTCCTTATAAACAAATATTACTAAGCTTATATTAATTAGCTGATATTAGGGTAATACTGAGTGATTTTCCAGCAATGTTTCAATATGGCTCACTAATAAATTTTAATGAGGTTTTATGACAAACTACGACCTCAAAAATAGGGTATTAAAAAGAGGGAAATGATTTGTGCAGCAAATCATGCAAATTCCCTCTTGCTTTCTTTCTAAAATCCAAAGCTGACTATGCACAACTTTTCCCAAAGTAATTATTCACTCAGAGACTTTCATCCTCTAAACACAGATTGAATTGGCAAAAACAGGCCCTTTTCTAGCATCAGTGAGCACTTTGCTATTTTCCTTTAAACCTGCATGCTGTTTTTTTCTGAGAATTTCTTTCAAAACAGCTTCTTAACAAGTATTCAACTCTTTTTAGTGGGTAGAAGGCAAATTCCTTTTGGGCATGTATGTATGTGTGTGAATGTAAGTGCAATCTGAGCATTATGTGCCAGATTTGACTGTTTAACAGATGAGAGGTTTCTAGATTTCTTGGTGTGCTAGACACACTGACTCACGGGAACATGAAACTTTTCCCACAGGACATGTGCATATAGACCCTTCCTCAGCAGGTTTCCTTAAACATGTTTTACACTCTTAGGAAGAGCAACATGTTTTCTCTTCTCCAGCTGGGATGGAACAAGATTTACCTAGAGCTGGGTGTTCAGGAGAGGGAAACTAAAGTGGTGGGTATAATCCAAACCCAGATGATTGCCTTCAGAATAGCAGATGAATTGAGACATAGGAATGTGGAAATATTTGGGTTTGGAGAGAATACTCCCATCTTATCATTCTCAAGTGAACTTCTTTTGACCACTGATACCACTGGAGGATCATATAACAATGGTTTACTCTACAGACAGGATTAAATAAGACTGTCAGACGTTTGCGTGAAGGGCATTTCCTAGACATGTTGGGTCCAAGAAGTCCATCTGTTCACGCACTTCTAATAACTATCCAGGTTGTTTGGAAGGATACAGCCTAAAAATCTTGTGGTTCAAAGACAGCAATAGTGATCCTTATTGTCCCTAGGCAACAAGGTAAGAAATGAGTGGTCAACATTTCTGCCTTCAGAAGAAAGCTGTATTTTTCTGTATGTAGACTCTGGCTTTTGTTTATCTCATTTCCACAGACAGATCCATGAAACGAAGCAAGAATAAGTGAAGAATGCTGATAAGAAAGTTTCAAGTAATAGATGGAACAAGAAATGGTTTTCCCATCCTGTAAAATATGCAGGCTTTGGAGGGAAAAATAAAACCTAGAACAACAAAAATATGCTTGTATTTAACCCTAGAGTAAGACAAGACTATTGTAAGGATTTTTCAGTGTTTTCTTTTTTTTTGTTTTCTTTTTTTTTTTTTAATAGAGAAAAAGACATAGCAATGCATCAGAATGCACAGGGTTTATTAGCATTGTATAATTGTGCTCAGGGGCTTGCTCAGCTCAAGCTGGTATGTTTTCATGGAAATGCACTGCTCCGTGTAGACTTGCTGGTAGGGTTGCTCCATGGTTACTTTAAAGTATGCTTTTGCATAAAAGGTGAATAATTTGGTAACTGACGATGACTTGCCTATGGTGTGGAAGACAGAGTCTTACTCTGATTGGGTAGATTAGATAACTGATCTGATGTTCCCACAGATCCCAAGGCAGCTCTTAAGCTGTTCTAGGGAAAAAGAAAGCTGGCTGCTCTTTTTTACTAAAATTTCCACTGCTTACTTGATAAACTTACGATTGCAGTTATCAAGTCATTACAAAATAAGGTGCTAGTGCACCAAATTTTTCTGATGAAGTTACATTACAAAAAATCTAACTTCATGCAAGATAAATTGCATTGCTGAAAACTCAAGACAATTCTCCAGTGACAATGAATGCTTGCTCAAACTAGTGCACTGTGTATGAATGTAGTATTAGTAAATTAAATCCAATGAGAGATTTAGATGATTTTTGGAGAAGTGTAAAGAAGGTTCCTCATCTGTTCCTATTCCTCATGCATTTATTTCTTCTTTTGACTGGTTTTCTAGTGACAGAATATTCAATATTTTTGGCAATCCATTTGTCTTTGAGATGGCTGTATTTTTTAAAGTACTTGCAATAATTTTTAAGAAATATAAGTTTATATTTGCAGGCCTACAGACTTTTGCTACAGCATACCTAGGTAGAAGTTGATGGGAGTCAGGCAAAACTGAATGAAAGCTGAAAAATTTCACCAAGTCTTACTGTAGTGAAGTCAGTTTGAATTACAGAAATAAAAATTAAAGGTCAGAAATTAAACTTTGCCCTTCAGCTTTTTAGTTCCACAGTATTGGCTCTTGTAAGCCAATTAGCAGCACTGAGGGATCCCAGAGGAGTGATGGAAGCTCCAGCACTTTGGCACACTTAAAACCAGGCTGCACAATATACCAGAAAATGTGTTTGTAAGAAGCACAATCCATGGGCAGGAGGTGAGTTGGTTAAGCTAATGGAGCTTTTGTCTTCCTCTCTCTCTCACTTTCATCTTTAAATTCTGTGAATTCAAGCTAAATGTCAACTGCATTGTGAAGGGTTTCATCCTCAAAAATGGCATTTGCCCTGACTACTAATCCATAGTGTGTTATAATAGAGTGTAACCACTAAGTAAGCGAATCCACTTTTCTCTTACAGTCCTTCTAGGACAAAGACAGAACCCACTCATTTAAAAGTAATGGGAGGCCTTTGACATATTTCTGGATCCTTTATACGTGAGACTATAATCAGGAGTTCCACCGAAACAGTGCCAACATTTATTTCTCACTAAAGGCAAAAGGAGGCAAAAGTGGCTGGGAAATGGGAATATTTCCGCTCCTCACTTTCATAAACGTTTCAGGGCACCACCTGTTTGAAGGCCTTTCCACCCTGAAAAGTGTTAGGGAAAGGTACCCAGTCCTCTCGTTATTTTTAAAAAAAGACATTAAAGGGTCTCTGGGGAAAAAAATAATAATTAATAAAAGCTGGGATATTTTAGCAGCTGACTTGACAATGTTGATCAAACACAAATAATTATATCTTTTCAGCAACAGGCTGAGTTCAAAGTTTCACAGTGATACGGAGGGTGTCTTATTCACATTAAATTTAAGCACAACAAAGTTATTTATCTAAATCTAAGCTTGTTAAACTCTCTTTATAGATCCCCTCAGCTGACTATATAATTAATGCAAATACCTATTTTAATGTAGGATGAACTGTCAAATGAAAGCGCAAAGTACTATAAAGGAAGACAAGACAGAAAAGGCAACTATTACATGTGTAAACTAAAGTCAGAGGAATCTTAACCATAATAAAAACTTATAAAAACCAGCATTTAGCATTAAGTGATAATCCCAGAGAAAATTTCTAAGAACAGTGAATTGTAGAACCAAAGTAGGTGAAGAACAGATAGAGAATGAAAAAAGAACCCTTTTAGTCAGATCAGGAATATTTTTATTCGTGTTTTCTCTACTGTAGTAAAATGAACATTAACAGATGATTGCCCATACCTGTAAAACTACAGAAAAAAGATAAATAGCAACTTAACTATTACAAGGTTCTTTATATGATGTATAGAAGACAATAAAATTGCAAAAGAATGCAAATGCTGCTCTGACTCAGTCATGCTAGAGATGATATTCTTTCCCTGGAGAGCAAACCTCTCTTTGCACTTACCTACAACAGCCTCTAGTGACAAGTATGTAACCAAAAAGTCTTTCCTGCTCTACTGCAGCTTTCACGTTTTCCAGTAAAAATAGATTAACTATCTCAGCTAATGTGTATTTGCAGATCTAGGAACTTTATCTTATTTATCACGAATAATTAGACTGGAATAGACCTCCTGACATCACCTAGTCCAATCTCCTCCTTCTCAAATGCCAAGATTATTGACAGAGAAAAAGTTACAGATAATGTAATAATTGCTGCCTATATAACTTGGCAAAAAATTGGATATTGTATTTTACTGGAAAGTCTACTCAAAGTGGTAAGATGTATTTGATCTTGCTTGAAAGTTTTTGAAATAAAAAGCCCATTTTAGTAACAGTGTTTTGGTTCTGTTTTTACGTAGATAATTTCAAGTTCTCTTTATTTAAATAATAAAACATATATATCATTTTTTTATTTTATGGAACTAATATAAATCTTTAACTGCTTAGTGTTTACTTTCCTTAATCAGGAGAAATCTGAGTGTGAGTTAATCTGAGATATCAACAAAATTCCTTAGCTTTGAGTCTCCACAATTTCCCTTCTCCCTTGAAATATGACCTTGGAAAGATTTTAGCTTCCTCCCAAAATACATTTTTGAAGTTCAATTGCAGTTTGCCAAATAAGTATCTTTCATCTAAAGCATTAAAATGCAGCAAATGTTTAAGTTAAACATTCTGGTTTGGGATTTTCCCTCTATATTACCTCCATTGAACCTGAAGTGGTTTCATCTCTATCTATGGACTAGTTTTAGTCTTATTGACTAAACTTTTTTTTTAATTATTATTTCATAATATGAAGCAGATTAGATATATTCACCAACTAAATATATTAAAAATATCCTCCTTGAAGATTATTTGGAAATTAGGATAATGAGCTTTTTCTTTAGCAAAGTGAGTTTTGAATGTCATTGAACTTAAGGTGTGAAACCTTTGGCGAGGTACAATTCTCTGGAAGCCTGTGAGACACTGGTAGGACACTAGCATGATATGGCACAAAGTATCACAGTAAGGAGCTCAGTGGCCGAATTCTGAGAAGCTGCAGTATTATAAGAAGGTTCAATAAAGAGAGATCACAAAAGGGAGAAGAAGGAATAGATGCACAATGGTTCTTTAAAAGAGTTACATTTAGATAAACAGTCATCCAGAAAGACTGACGTCTAGGAAAGGGAGAGGTACTGGGAACCAGGTTTATAATTGTTACTCTCACGAGCTACAGAGCACTTTGGAGTGTGGTTTTAGCCATATTGACATTGTATATGTCTTAATATGCATTAATATCTAGTACTACAGACACCTGAATTTGTCCATAGGATTAGTGACAGAAAAAGTTATGTGCAATATGGTTTACATTCTTTAAGGCAAAGGAGGGAAAAAGATCATACGGAAAAAGTAAGGAAGAAGGATAGTCTAGAGTGACAGTCCTGGAGTTAGAAAGAATGGGTAAAATGCTAAAAAGATACACAATATTACTTACTTGATGGTTATGCTTTATGCCTGATTTTTTCCTTCATTTCTGTAGATTAAAAGGTAAAATCACTTCTTTGTAAGAAGGTGTCGCACATTTTTGATATTTTTTAATATTACCTTGTATTTGTTAGAGATTGCCAAGCCTCATAGCCCAACAGGGGCAAGGATGCCACAGCTCCATGACCCCAGGTCCAACCAGTAGTAAGGCTGAAGCACAGGTGTACACCAGAGGTATACATACATATGGGGCTGGCCACACATATTAGGTAGACGTGCAGAGCACTCACACAGCACAAACAGCAACAACAGCATCATCCTGTTCCTCTCTCTGGACGAGCAGGATAGAGGTCCCCTGGTGAAAATGTATATATACATAGGTGCAATGCAGACCCTGTCAGCAGTGGGGCTGAAACATTTGGTGCATCCAGTAGCTGCCACTGAATCCCAGTATCCCCTGTTGCTGAAACCTGGGCATATCAGCCCCTGAGGCCACAGCCCTGCTCCAGTTGCAGGTACAGACCATGTCACTTACATGCATATGCGCATGCACACACACGTGCATGCACGTGCACACTCGTACACACACACAATACCCTTACACACACACTGCCCACAAGCTGGCTGGGACACCCCTAGTCCCCTCATAGCCAATCCTCCACGAACTTGCTGTTAGAGACTGTTATGGATGCACACACAACCAAATCTAACAGGTGTTAAAGCTCAGATTTATTCTTCAGTAAAAAGTTAGTCAGAACTCCAGTAACATTTTATAAACCACAGGCTCAGTGATGTAAGGGGAATTAGTACTACACAGCTGACTTAAGCATCCCTAAAGTGATGAGTCAAAATGCACATATCACTCACCTAAAAGCTGAGGACTCTCTCCCTTGAGGAGTTACCTCGGGCAGTGCCCCGACCCAAGGGGGATTCCCGAGCTGCAGACCCGCTGCTCCGAGAAGGACTGATTCCAACATGTCCTCTCAGGGGACCTCATTTATAAACTTGTTGAATCTGATCTGTGGTCATTTTAACCCCTATTGGCCAAGAAGGTCACCTCTGTGTACCTGGCACATCTCAATTGGTCTGTATAAATTTCAGCCTGGGGTTTCTAGGGTTTAGGTTGTTTTCCTCTTCTCCCTGCCTGGAGAAATTTTGTTTCCTGCTGGGGGGAATGTACTGCCACAGAGACCCACTCAAACCCTTGCTCCCAGGCTACTCCACCTACTCACCAGCTGGTCCAGCTTGATCTTAGCTAGCGATCACGCTTGCATACCCACACTCACTCCATTTCCTGGTGCCCCAGACACATGGGGCCTCCAACGCATCGCCTGACGATAGTTGCTGTGCTCAGACCCCATACACACACAGGCACTCGGAATAGAAAGCTCTTACCTGGGAAAGAGTTAGAAATGGAATTAAATAAGAAGATAAGACAGGCTGCGCTGATCAGGTGTAGGGCAAGCCAGGTAAGTTTACTGACATCTTCATGCATGACCAGCCTCTTTTATCCAGTTGCGTCTCTATTCTGCCATGTTTGTTCCTCCCCAGAGACCACCCTTTCCCTACAGTTAGTTCCCCACAACATCCTGTAATAAGTCTTGTACAGTGCCAGGAGGCTCTTCCCCTGTATCCAGTATCCAGTAATGTGTCCCCAACCTCCAGGCAGTGAATCCCCTCAGTCCCAAAGGTAACCTTGGGAGCTGTTCCTGCTGACTCACTGTGATGTCCAAAGGCTGATGGCTCCTTATGACAGGCCTGGGAGGAGCAAGGGTTGGGTATATTTCCGGGTTCTCCACCTGTCATTGCCTCTCTGTGTTACTTTGCAGGTACCTGGAGACCAGGTTTTTATCATGTAACTGAACAATTTCCCCATCCTGTTGTGTGAAATTGTCATCAGAGTTAAAAGAAAAAAAAATCACCCCACTATGTGAGTCATCCTACCTTCTAGTGCAATGTCTACTTCAAACATAGGGAACTTTTCTCAAGCAAATAAAAGAATGACTCTCACACAAATAAAACCCTCTAAAATATTTTTTTTAACTTCTGAGCTTTTGTTGAGATTACATTAATAATCATGAGGTAGAAGAGTACTTAAATGTTTACTCTGAAGGTATTGTTGACTGTCATAAGACTTTGGGAGTTGTGATATAAATATATGGACTCTGAGTGCTGCTTGCAAATTTATGAGGAGGAAATACTAGAAATTATTATCTTTTACCAGAAAGGATATTTGGACTTTGCTGCTCAAAAAATAGGCAATAAAACCTTGTGATATGTTAATTTGTTGGATTACAGTGTTGGTCGGCAAGATGTGCATAAACTGATAGAAAATATTTTGAGCAGGACTTGTGAGGCTGGACTCTATTTCAGTAAAATATTTTGGAGTAGGTCTAGTTGTGTGGGAGCAGTTTTAGCTCTGAACTAATGGGAGAATAGTGATGTTGTTAACACAAATATGATGTAAATGACCTACCATTTGTTCAGTGAAACCCAGGTAACCTCACATAACTTCATACAGTTAGATAATTTCGGTTCTAAATGAGCATGTTTGAGGTATAGTTTTTTCCCTCAAGTAGTAATTTGGGAAAATCTTGGTCATACAGTCTAGCAGCTCAGGAAACTTCAACTCTTGATTGCAGCTTGAAGTAGACCTGTGATAACCTTAGTGTGATTGGCTGGAAATTAATTTGGCAATGTTATCAAGGACAGAAAAGTTGATTATTGATTTAGCTGACCTGGTTGATTTGATTTGCAGTAGTTGAATTTAGAATATTGTTTGAAATATTTCTAAATCTTGATTTACTCTACTGATTTTACCAAGCTATCTATAAATGGGATTTAGATGTCAGGATGGTTAAACTAATAAAAGTGCAGGAAGATTCAGATCTCTTGTTTGCAAAAATTCTTTAAACTCTTGAATGGCAATTAATGATAATGAAAAAAGATGGTCATACTAGTGCCATTCAGCTTTAATAAGTGTTGCAGACTTAAATAATAAGATGTAATACAATCACATTTTTCAGATGTCAAAGCTTCTCCAAAGGGAAGGTAGATAAAGTTAATTTATCTTATGATGTTGGCTACTTCTAGTCTGAACATTTTAAAAGGATTAATTTAAAAAAAATCCCTGCAGGGATCTGTTTGTTTTGAATCCTTTCAATAATAAACTTGTATTATTTATGTTGATTAATATTCAGAATGCACTCTTTAGAGTTGATTTTCAACAATTGTAATTGCAGTCAGCTGAAGAATGTAATGAAATTATTATAACTTAGCTGCGATCATGACTAGGACTGTTTTATAAGCATTAAAAAGTTCTACATAACATAAGTGGTAGAAATGAAGTTGAATGTGGAGCTTTTATATTATGAAGTTCTGAATTTTACAGGCTTATTAGTGTAACTATTCTATTTTATCTACATAGGTTTCTCAAGGAGAAGTCAACACCAAACAAAATACCAACAAAAGGATGAATCAATGCCTAATAGTCACAGCTAAAATTCCTATTTAATTGAATGCTAAACCAAAATCATATGCTTTGGTTTTTATTTTTTTACCACCATGTCAGAGGTTACAAAAAGATCATTAACCTTTTTTTCATAGAATTTAAACCAGTTCAGTGCTCTTTTGATCTGAGAATCTTGAAACAAATGATCTTTTGTACTTGCATCCTAGCAGTTGTTATGCTCATTTATTAAGGACTGTTGATTATAAGGGAAGAAGGAAAAGAAAAAAAAAAAGCCTAACATTTCTATCATAGGTCAATGAAAGTTGATCAATCAGGCAGTTTACAAAAACTGTATTGATTTCTACCATGTTGTCTATCATGAGGCCTCCAAATTGGAGAAATTAAGGCAATCTAAGGGCACAGAATCTACACAGAAAGATCTTAAATATCACAAACTTTGGAGCAAAAGGCTGCATTGCAGGTATCAGTATTGATATCATCTATGTCTATACCTATAGGAGGTAAATGAGTACTTTTTTTTTTTTAATGCTGTGCATCAGTCCAAGTTTTAATGTAAAGATTTCGCATATTTCACACTTTATGGAAAATGTCTTTGATATATTTATATCTCACAGCTAAGCTTTTACATTTTAAATATTCATGTTTAAAATTTTATTTCAGCAAAACTATTTTTTAGGTAATATTTTAGGATAATTTGAATCTTAAATGTATGTTATTTTTACCCCATTTTATGAAAGCATAATAGGCTAGTCCATGTCATATGTAACACAGCTGTGTTCTCTTGGTCAGTCAAAGGACTATGCAAGAATGAGGACTGACGTATCCATAGTAACTGATAAAATATTTACAAGTGAGAGCAATCTCACGAGGATGAGTGTGAGGGAGGTCTCTGATTAAATGTGAAGGGATTTTAGTTTTTAAATAGCAACAGTTTTACTTTATTTCTCACAGAAACTACTATGGCTTTTTTTTCCTCTTTTTTCCTCCCCTCTAATGGGTGTAAAATGCAATATCTGCATTAGTCAGCTCTGCATCCTCCTGTATCAGACTCACTACCTTAGAGCTTCCCAAGGCAATTACTTGTCTATATGTCACAGCTGATACTCCCAAGCAGTTTGACATTTCATCTATTGAAATGACTATAGAATGTGTGTCTCTGAGCAAGATAAAAGCCTTTCATGTTACTAATGCAATAGTATTATGTAATTTTGGCAAATGAGATATGTCCTGTTGTGGAAAGAGCTAAGTTTTCTATTGCATACCTTATGATTCCTTGAAGGAAGCCATGTATAAAGGGATGTGAGCGAATTATAGCAAAAGAAGGTACATAAGCTACATCCATCCCCTATTTTAGAAATCTATTCTCAGGTCTTTTCAGTCATAATTTTTGTGTACAAAAGGCACAGTCTGAGATACAAATATGGCTCAAAGTCTAGGAATGATTCATCCACTTCTGTATGAGAACTACTATTCTATTTGGTGCAAAAAAAATAGCGAAGGGGACATTTATTTTAATGGGGTTTCAGTAATAGAAGCTGACTGATAAAAGCAAGGAAATAACTGAGGGTGCCATTCTGATGTTATGGAGCTATTGTTCCTAGGCCTGGGTGAGCAGTTCCGTCTTCTCCATGTTTTGACACAAACAAATTTCATCAAATAATTTAAGGGACGCCTAAGTGTCTGGGCACTTGCTACATTTGACAATAATGTTTGTCACAATAATAAACATATTCCTTCTTCCGAGGAAAACTCCCTAAGAATCACAGCTGAGCTGCAGCTTCAAGCCAACATGATGGGACTCTCTGGAAATACAGAGCGTGAAGTCAGTAAGAAAAAAGTAGGTTTACATACTGCTTTTTTGTATTATATAGAATTAAAGCATCCAAGTTAAAAAATAGTCAAGAGGTAAATACGAGAGTTCATAAAGGATATGTAAAAAGTCTTAAACCTTCTATAAATTGTAATGCTGCTTATCAGCTGAAAATGAAGGTACAACGTTGCCTGGAATGGATGACTTGCCTGAAAGATTACAGCTCTCCCAAGTTGTGCCTAAAGGCTCATAAAAAATGTCTGACAAACAGGTGTAGGTCCAAATTTTAAACCCCATACTCTTTCTTGTTTATATTTTAGCTGTTTAGGGACCTCAGAATACCCTGGATATTTCTTGTCTTGCCTCTTCTTTGGAAAAATAAATTTGTTTGTTACAAAATTTGACATTTCCATATATCACCCAAAGTATGTCTGGATGTCTCATATGGGGCAAAGACAGCTGTTGTCCATGTTGTAAAAAGGTGGCGTAGAGAAAGTGTTACTACCAAACATTACTTCCTAAGAAACTTTATAACACTTGGAACTCTTTTTCTGGATCTGGCAGAAGTGGGCCTTGTGTAATTCCTGTGTTGATGAGATTTTTCTAATTTCAACATTAACAGGTTAACATGGAACATCTAGCCATACATTGAAATAACTTGAGATTTAGCCAGTTGGTTTTTTGTTGATTTGTTTTTGTTTGGGTGTGGGGTGCGGTGTGTTTTGGTTTGGTTTTCTTTCTTTAATGTCAGAAGAACAGCTCTTCACACAGTTTTAGCTATGCAGCATCCCATTCTTTCCTCAGTGGTGACATGAATTCCTGATGGGGATTTGAAGTGTTCCTTTGGAATAACTTAGGCAACTATAAATGGACAAGATTCAAACATATATTAAGACTTCCAGATTGTTCAGTTACAAATACACCCACTTGTTCAACTGTGGACAAAACCAGTACTTCCAAACTTCTGATACCTAATATATTCTCATTCTATAATTGAATTCCATCACTGTTCTATTAGATAAGTAGAATTTCAGAAGGAAAGTACAAGAAGAAGACCATATGATACAATCAACGAGGAGTTTGTTCAGAACAGGAGAAACTGGCAGAGAAAAAATGTTGAGAATATAGGAGGAGATGAAGGCACAAGTAATGCTTTGAGAATGAGAAGACACTTGGTCTGTAGAAGAGACAGGTCAGAAGAACTAGAAATGGAAAAAGCATGATATAAAAGGGAGGAGGATTTTGGCAACACAGTCTAGGACTGGCTATCCAACAAAAGAAAAATGTGACAAAGAACCAGAACAGGGAGCATGACATGCTGGTGAACAGAAGGGAGGAGAAAAATGAAATGTAGTAGAAAGCAGACAAAGACAAGAGAAAAAGTAACAATTAATTGTTACTTATTTTTGTCTCCAGAGTGACTGGACCTGAGCTGTAGATATGCTAAATCACCTTAGTTATAGTTTTGTATCTCATAGTGTGAAAACAATCATTTCGGATAACAGTAAGCCACCTGCTACCTACCAACAAATGGGTTTTGTCCTTTCATCATCAGGTAAGTAAAACTTGGGAGAAGGGACATGAAGACTTGTAGAAAGAAAAAGTGTCTTGGAGAAAAAGGGTGTTCAGCTAGGTTTAACTCAACACACTTCTTTTTTAGTGGCATCCAAGGGAAAAACTGGGGAAAGTAATTTAAAAGACCAGCCATCTCCTTGCGTATTTCAAGCTTTTCTGTCTTTACAGGCTCAAACTTGAAATCCACAGAAGCAAATTGAGTTCTTGCATCGTCCTCATTGCTCAATTGCCATCTTGGCATGCAAACTGCATGTCATAGGAGACACATTACAGAGGATGAGGCACACTAACCAGTGTTATACATGAGCAGGATTCATCTTGCCTGAGTAAAATAAACTTGCATCGGCAGTGCAGTGAACACACAGAGCAGAATTATTTCACTTGAGTAATAGACTCTTACCTAAGTAGTATCTATGTGAGAGCAATGGCTAAATAGAAGACACAAGGGTCATGAAATAAATGGTCTGACAGATGATTCTAGTACTCATCTGTGTAAGAGATGTCTCTACTATTTACAGTACACTTAAAGAACTTTCCTTAACTTCAGACAGTAGCTATGTTATGGTGTCTATTAAGGCTGCTGAGAGACCCATATTATGGTAACAGCTACTGCAAATCCGGACACCTGGGCTGCAGCCGGCACTGCGCTGCACTCTGCTATTTTTGACTTTGTAGGCTCATGAGGACAGGGGAGGAAAAGGCAGGTTTTTAAAGGTACCCAGGTACCCAGCTTCTATTTAAATCAGTTCTTAACACCTTCAAGAAGGTCACCTTCTCTGCAAATGAATAGTAACTAGCACCTTTGATATTCCTGGAGCACATATCAAGTTACTGTTAAAATTGAGCGAGGAAGATCTTAATTTACATGACAGTGTTAGTAGCTCATGCTTTATGATATGTTGTTGTAGCAATGTTGTAAAAGCACATTTCTAAGGATTTCTGCTGGCATGACTTCCCCCTTTCTGTGCCTATAAGAACTATAGCATATTTGCAAAGAAGAAAGATCCAGTAACCATGTTGTTTGCTTCTGACTTCAGAGACCTGGGTTCCCCAACCTGATTACCATTCTCTTGGGTTCTTTCAGGTGAATGGAAACAGCACCTCTTTAAGGATTTAAAGAGAGGTTAAAATAAAACTCTTGGGACAAATATTTTCCAATGGCTCTTGGTCACCAGAGAAAAGAGAAAGTGCAAGTTCCATGTTTGGGATCAGGTATGAGAAGTAGAGGAAGCTGAACTAGGAACTGTCACTTAGTGGAGGGAATGATAGATGAAGTGATGTATCAGGTATCAAAATGACACTGGAGCTATGGCTATATTCCCTTTTTAATGACTGTACTTAGCATGCACTATGGTGAGGCAGCAGTAGGAGGAGAGCAGGAAGTTGAAGGAGGGGGAATATAAGTGACTTAGTCTTAGGGTAGCAACATATTTCACTACTGTGAGTACAAGTTTCATCTTTAGGTCATTTCCATGACTTGCATGACTATTTGCAGCTGAATCTTTGTGCTACTGTTTAAGTTAAACAAGGCTATGTTTCCTCTAGGTATGTGATGTTGATTTGTTCCCTTAGTTTCTGTGGTCTTTTAAAACATGGCTGCACTAGGGCATTTAGCATGGGTTTTGACACCCACTATATTTTTCCCCTTTCTTTTTGTTGTTAATCACAGAAACTCAGGCAATGAAATCTGAAAATTATTCTTTCTGGCATTTGACTCTAGCAGATTCCTTGGGCCCTTTTTTTTTTGTCAGCTTCATGTTTGCCTCTAGCTGTGACAAATTAGGATGCTGCTTCTGTTTTTCTGCTGGCTTCCCTTTCTTATGATTCTGCTGAAGTTTTTCAGCATATTGATAGATTTTAGACTTTTCAAGGATTATTATATCCAGAATCAACCCCTGGATTACTGGAGAAATAGCTTTCCTTATTTGTAAATCTATTCCTTTAAAGTTGCATTGATAGTAATATTTTTATTTTGTACATATGAGTCCTTGGAAAGTAGGAGACAGATAGTGGGGTTTAGTCTTTATCCCATGCAAACCTTGCATTTAGAAAGCATAACAAACAAACAAACCAACAAACCCAGCTCACAAATTTTGGACTCAGATTAGGATTCAAGACTTCTGTAACTATAAGGCTGTTAAAATTCTGGCTTTGGTTTTAAATCATTCTTGGGTCTAAAGTTGACAAATCAATTTAACTGAACTTTTTGACATCCATCTTCCTCCTGAACATACTGTAATGCTAAGCAAAACCCTATTTTAAGATACATTAAGGAATCTTTCAAGTCTAAGTCAGCAAAAGGGGACATATAAGGAAATTCATATAATCTAATCCT
Source organism: Haliaeetus leucocephalus (assembly GCF_000737465.1). Taxonomy (NCBI): domain Eukaryota; kingdom Metazoa; phylum Chordata; class Aves; order Accipitriformes; family Accipitridae; genus Haliaeetus; species Haliaeetus leucocephalus. The sequence continues at coordinate 1,304,938 of NW_010972687.1, read as the reverse complement.
GCTCATGTACTATACTCTTGTACTTTACATTTCAGAGTCATGCAAGGATTTCACGAAGCACCTTTTAGGCTTGTGTTTATGAAAGTAATATATTTACAGGATGCAGATGCATATGAAAAGATCGTTTCTCACAATGCGCTCAAGTAACCCATCAGTGTCAGTCACACACTGGTAATGAAAGTCAAATAAACATCTGTAAGTGAGAAAATGGAGTGCTTGTAGACTTCATATTCCAAGACCACTTGTATCTACATTGACTGACACACTCACAGTATATTTAAGTGGTAGGTTGCAGTCTATCAACTTGCCCAGCTCTACAGCTTATCATTTTGAGCTTATCACATTCATTCTTTAATTTTGGTATTGATTACAATGCTTGTTTCAATTAATTCTAGAGAGATTTTTGCACCCATATTTGCACTAATTTTTCAGAATTACCAGTAATGACTCACAAGACAGTACAATCCAGATCTTTTAGTTTTATTAATTTGTCAAGGTTTCACATTACCTCATGATGACTATTTCATTTAGAAGTTAGCAATTCATGCAAAATAAATGAACAATGTTCCCTTCTATGACTGCAATTACTCTGTTATTTATTTTGTAATAAGATAATTAGTTGATATAATTAATGAAAAATGTACATATTGTGTATTTATTAGCTTATTACATGACAAATGAAAAAGAGCTTGCTTTGGGATTTTACAATGCACTTATATCATTTAAACACACTTGTATTGGTACCCAAAAGTGTAGTCATAGTATTTAAGAAATGAAACATGATGAATCATCCAGCTAATTCAAGGACAGATAAATGGAAATTACTCATAGTTTAGGATACATTTTCAAAGCTGGGGGGAGGTTTAGCCTCCAGGTTCCCAGTGATTTTAATGGGAGTTGCATAGTGCAATCCCTGTGCACCACTTTGAAAAATTTCCTCAGTCTAATGGGTTGCCATTAAAACTATCAAGAAAAAATCGTGTGATGTGGAAGCTCCTTCATCTTTTTGACAGATTTCTCTATGGAAAGAGCAAGGACTGGAAGGGAAAAAGAAACCACCAACAACAAATAATTCTAATTTTTCTGCTCTTCTAAAATAAGACATCCATGCTTACTTTTTACTGTATACCATGCTTATTTTTTGATGTCTGTCTCATTATTTGGGGTGGTATTAATGGCAACCAGTTTGTGGATTTTCTGATGAGATTTTCTTATGATGGATGAGTCCTAACTATATTCAAAAAGTGCAGTGGATGGTTGGAAACTTCTTTACTGAACAAGAATGGCAGTTATATTAAATTAAAATCTTTCAGTGGATATTTCCAACAGAAGCAAAAGTTACTTATAGAAAACTGCCCAAATGATACCTTGCAGCTTTGGGTTTGGGTTCCTGGGACTTCAGCATTGCTCCTAGCAAGCCTTAGACCACTGAATCCCTCCTCAGTAGCTTTTAGCTCCTGGTGTTTGAGACTGAGTTGCTCCACAAAAGCCTGTCTGGTCCCAAACTCAGCATTCAAAAATGCTGTAAATCTAAGTTCTCAGGCTCCTCAGACTTCCTGCCTGTCTGCAAATAATAACATTATTTTGAAATAGAGAACTCATATACACAGAATTATTCACAAGTAATTTTCTGATTACATCAATTATTTTTAATTCCAGAATTTCCAACAAAATGCAGTGTCAGATCCCAGTATGGTCTGCTTAGACTTTTATAGTACTCATGCTTTTAATCCATCTATATGACAATGAAGATCTCTCCCTGTCTTGTGGAGCTGCCAGCTGGAATGAATAGCAATGTGCAGAAGAAATCACAACTCTATTAGAGAATGGGATGTAGTTATATACAAGGCTAAAGAAAAATGTCGACATCCTACAACTACTGATAAATGGTAACAACAGCTCAGATGGAATACAACTGGAAGGACAAGCATTAACTTGCCTCTCCTGTCTTCATGAGGTAAGTCTGTTCATCAGAGATGGGCTAAGCAGAACAGATTGCCCAGTAGTATGATTTAACAATGATTCTCTGAAGGGAATCTTGCAATGCTTTATCTTCAAAAAATTCCCCATTATCCTATTTTCTTGTGAGATGGCAGTTTACCCCACAATTAAAATCCTAAATGCTTGCATGTATCTGTGAAGTGGGACGGTATAAGGTGGTACAAGAAGCAAACAGAATTCAAGTACCTTAAATGTCAGAAATAATCTGGAAAAAAAAGTGTGTTGGAATGACTAAAACAAAATTCACCCCTCACTCCCCGAACTTGTCATTCCACAAAATAATAATATTAATAATAATAACAACAACAACAACAACAATAATATATCAACAACAACAATAAATCAAACTTGTTAGACTGGAAAAGAGGATTTTTTTTAATTATCCCCAAACCAGAATTGCAGAGATAAAAAATATTCTAAAATTACTAGGTACTCATCTAAACCTGTTAAAAGAGCAAAAAGTGGGTTTCTGCAATTACCAAAATTAAACTTCTGTGCCTAAAAAAGAAATAATGTACAAAAAGCTGCTAGTGTACAGACCAGTCCAAGACTGGTTTCCATGAAGGGAAAACAATCACTGGATGACCTTAGAAGTTAATGCCAGGGGCCCCATCAGCTATAGCAAGTCACTTCCCTGAAGCCATATAACCTGAGAGAAGATCAGAGAGAGCTGGGTTCTCAGCCGGCTACCTGAGGAGCCCTCCTGCTAGCAGCACTGAATAAGGTATCAAAGATAAGCATCTATTACATGTGTCTCACTCTCTTCCAGCCTGTAAGAGAATGCCTGTGGAGATACTAAAATAATACTAAGCTATCATTCCATCTAGAAGTGTAGTGAAAATGGAAACCAGTCATGAATTTGCCACTGAGATGAACAATTTACAAAACTACCAATCTAATTTTAGTAAGGACTTTAAATATATGTTTGTCTTATCTTTGGGTGATGAACTGGTTATCTGAAATGGTTAATCATTTTGTGGAAAGGGTATACGTGAATAGGTAAGAAGAGCGTACACTATTTAAGCATTAAGTCAGCCACTAAATAGTATAATGAGTACTTCTGTTACACTAACAGTTTCCACTCTAAGTACTGAAGAACAATTTACATCAATAGATGACTGTTAGGAATATGAAAGTCTTGAAATCTTTGTGTAGTACATGAGAATAATTCACCATTTTAGGTAAGTGTAATGTTGTGTGAAGATGTAGCTGGAAGAAAAGTACTTCTGAAGTATATTCACAGAGAGCATAACTTTTGATTTCTATAATCAGGTTTTTTCAAAGGGCAGTAATTGTGAAGACTTCAGCTACAAACAAGATACATTTTTAATAAATAATGTTCAGGCTTACATTCAGAAGTAAAACATTTTTATCAAAAGCACACAACTGAAAATGTATTTCAAAAGAGGCTAGCTGGTATCATGGCATCCAGTGTTTAAATTCCAGCTGATTTTGGTTACAACTAAACAATGCCTGATTTCACCTATCTTATTACTACCTGTGTCTTCCATAATTCTACAATGTTCACTTCTCAGCTCTTCCTACACAGCCTTCTTTCTTCCCCTGCATCCTTTTTCACTTCCCTCCTCTTTTCCTTTTCCACTGGGAAACTTGCAGATCTCTTTAAAACTTACATTGCCAAGCTCTTCTTAACTCTTATTCACCTTTTTAAGGTATTCCTAATTCCATTTCTCTTGTACCCCGAGACTAAGACCCCTAGCTATATATAAAACCATTTACATTAAAATAAAGGTTACTAGAAACAATTGTGTATGTCTTTTCATTTAGCTCAAATCATAGTTTGAAGACTGAAAATAGCTAAGATAATAGTGACTTTGAAAAATGAGTCAACACATCCCAGAAATCAGATAAAATACGTTATACATAAATGCTCAGTCCCTGTGCTTTTAAACTACATTCTTCTTCCTCCCTTCGAGTTCAACTTCCTAGAGTTAGATTCTCAATGGATTATAAGAACATGTCTTCCCTATTTCCGTGACAGGTTAAGGCAATTTAAGTGCTGTCAGTTGCAGTTCCTCCCCCGTCTTTCTCCTGGTATAGTTTCTAACCTGACCATGTGGACCAAAAGGAAACTAACCCTGTAGTATCCATTCTTGCAACTTGTGAAGTGCATTAGCTCACCATAAGGTGTATGGGTGGAGGACAGAGGTGTAGGGCTGGGGACCAGAGAGGACCGAATGGCAGAGTCTCAGCACATTTTGTATCCAGCTGCTATCAAAATACTGCCTCTTATTAAAATGTTCATGCTGCCTAACCTTCCACACAAAAAAAGTCCCTCTGACCCATATGTAGAGATGATTTATGTCTAGCCTAACTACCCATCCTGTATTATAAAATTTACACCTATGTATGACGTTTACATAGGTCAGTATGACATTTTCATATCTTTTAAGGGAATAAAATCATTGCACTTCAGCTGCAAAACCAAACATACTCAGGACATGATTTTGGAAGGTCCACCATCTCAAATGAATAAGCTCAGCACCACCAAGGCTGAAAGACTTTAAATAGGACTTTGTAGCATGCACCAACTTGCTATAAGGCAAGTTCTTAATCCCGATTGCCAGCTTCTCATCAGAGACATACTCCATACAACTGTCAAAAATGATGAAAGAAAAAACATCTCACTTGGTTTGCTTTTAAGAGAGTTATCACATTGTGGCTATCCCCCAGAATGTACAAACTGGCTGAGAAAGAGTAGGGGATGTGGTTAAGGAGGTAGGGTTTGATTCCACTGTCTCCACAGGTACTAGGTAGGAGTGAAATGGTGTGTGTTTTTCCTAAGGCAAGGAGTTGCTATTCCTAATAGCATTTCCAATCGAATTAATTCTGTCTGAGACTGAATTTTTTTCCCCATGAATTTCCTCTACAACATCCTCTTTCATACCTATTCTAATCTTCTCTTTGCAAGTGCTTGGAAAGGGAACTTGTCTCCTCAGGCATCTGTAAATCATCCTTCAGATAAAAGGAACTCTGCAACAGAGTTAATGATATTGCAGAAATATGCTGTATTGGTATAGTAGCACAGCAATTTTGGTTTACTGGTTTATTACACTGACGTAGGTATGCAGATGTCTCAATAACCCCAGAACATTTTTTGAGCATCCAAATTATATATTTGTTTCATTAGACTGCAAGGAAACTGCATTAATTACATCAAAACAAAAATAACAAAAAGCCTTACAGAATCCTCTATTCCACTAACTAACCTTTGTATTTTCAAATTAAGCAATAAAATCTTTTTGTCTCAGAACAATAGAGCCAAATGCTATGGCATTCATTTAGCAGAAGAAAGGAACAGTAAAGCAGAGTAATGAAAAGGAAAAATATATTTTCAGTTGATCCATGTCAAAAACTGCTAAAATTTCATTTTCAGATCAGTTCTTCTTGACCTGCAAACTAAAATCATATGTCTCATGAGAATGGATTTTGACTTCAGATTTATAACAGTCCTGTGTCTGCTCCGGCTGGAAATCCTCAATGATTCAGATCCTACTATAGTATATTGACTGTTAATGGACCAATGAGATGGTCAGAAGTATAGTAAAGGTGGAGTATGTATTTCTGAACAGAAGTAGATACCTGCATTTTCTTGAACATCAGAAAGTTTGGGAGCCCACCTTTGATCTCATTTGCAATCGAATTTGGTGGTAGGGTAGAAAATACTGACTGGTGACTTTAATAAGTCAAAATAAAGAAAACATCATAAGCTTTAAAAGTAGAGTGTAAACTCATTTCCTCTTTTACCTGGACTATTGGAAATATTTAAAACAAAGCATATTTTTGATGAGAGATGAATGAGGCTGGACAATTTCAGGGAGAATAACTCCATCAAGGTCACGTACACTTGATGATCCAGAGGCTGGTCTCCAAACTGCTGATGAATTAAAGGTGGGGTATATCAGGGCAAAGGTTAGCTAGACGTGAGCTTGTTTCTTTTCCTAAGTGTCTACCACTGGCCATTATCAGAGGCAGGATATTGTGCCAGAGGCATATTTCATCTGATTCCATAGAGTAGCTCTTCTGTAAAGTGGACAGAAGTTAAATACATAGAGCTTTATTGGTCTCTTATGTTACTAACAATAAAGAGTATCTTTATTAAAACCTGTGTGAGAAAAGGCCCAGACCTAAAATTTAACTGCTAATAAGATCTGCTGTAGTGTCCCTTTGCCTTTGAGATTTTTAGAGCCATATTCTAAAGCAAATGTGACCAGAATACTAGATGGTTTCCCTGAATCTATATGTCTCCGTATACTAAATAAGACAGTACATTGGTAGCTGTCACCTTAGGGCTTCTGACCTGCAGCCAGCACACCCTGAGAAAACATAACAATTTTCTCTTTTGTACAGTATATTTATTTATTTATTTATTGGTCCCAAATTCAGCCAAATGAACCATTAAGTAGAACAGACAGAGCAATGGAGCTGGTGAACAATGTACTGAAACATGCCTAAGGCAACAAACAGGTTTTTAATTGCTTAACTTTTATTTCTCTAATGTCTAACTCTCTAGGTGATTGTGTGACAAGAGTTTTCACTACACTCTTTATTTTGAATCAGATATTTGTTGTAATCCTACCGGTGCATTGAGCCATGATCTTGCAAGCAACAACTTTGTTCTCACCCTATGCTCCCCTTCTGCCCAAATTTTGATGCAATTTTTCATCATGGGACTGGAATGTATTAGATGTCTTCCTCCATCAAGAATTCTGGATACTGCCATCAGTTTGTTGTGAATTGCTCTGACAAGACGACTTGTACAAATTATGAGAAACTGAACAGACAGTAAAAAAAGTAGAATTTTAGAAGGCTAATGACTCTCTCAATGTATTCACCTTAGAACAGATAATAAAAAAACTTTCAGTGAGGAATAAGAGGGAGTGCAGAAGTTTAGCTCATGCACTGAAGGAAATGCAGGTGACCTCCAGTGACTTGTTCTGGCCTTGTAGATTAACACTGCTGTCCTCTGGTAGAGTTTGTATCAATACAGCAAAGATGGTGGAGTGAACACCACTACTCCTCCCCTTGGCTGAATCTGCTGTGGAGAACAGCTGCCACCACCAGCTTTGGGAAACACAGCAGATATGAATGACAGTTAATTGGTCAGACAGGACCCTGGTGAAGGCTGTGTAAAAGTCCTGTGTGGAGTTCATAACTGCCAAAAGACAATCCTCTTATTCTTTCTGTCTTCCTATTTTGCATCTTCTATTTGCCATGGAGTGCATGACAAAAGGGCAACAGACATTTCACTTGTTTTACGGGGATCATGTTTGAAGAATTTTTTTGGTACATGTTGTGTGTTTACTCCTCTCATCACTTCAACTATTTCCTTTTCTTGTCTTAATTGATTATCTCAAAAAATGCTCAGATGTTGGAATGAATGACACTTCACTTAGACCTGTTGCTTCCCTATACTGCTTTGTGTAACAAACTTGTGTTTATAAATTCACAGAGAGCAGGGGAAGACATTTTTGGTTACTGTTCATGTGGTAAAAGCATCCAGTTTTATTGCAAATTCTTGTCATAACCTAGGAGCCATTTGAAAATAGTAGAGGTATCAAAATGCTGAGTAACTGAAGACTGGGAAGGTTATGCAGTCTCAATTTGTCACAGGCAGTAAAATCCCTTGAGTTAACTTTATATCTTACGTTTTGCTGGAAGAAACTATAACTAAACATTTACACCACCAGCCCTGCTCATACATACTACTTGTACAGGGCTGCAAGACAATAATTTCTTGTCAAGCTGCTTCCCCCTTTTCAGAATTTACTGACCTATCAATCCTTTGCTTGGTGAAAAATGGCATTTGTGGATCAGAACCTAATAAAATCCTGAATACATCAAGCTAACAGATAAAATTAATATGCTGGTATCCTATGCCAAGATTCTTTCTAGGTCTGCTGCCCATTTCACTTCAGATACCTTAAGTATTATGCATCCCTCTGCAACCTTTTCCAAAGATCTTATGTTCAAAATTCAGTAATTCTGTCTCAGGAACTTTCCTTGATTAAATAAATTAGCTCAGTGATCAAGCTCCTGACTCGTGTTAAAACTCAGGTTGCCAGCAATTATTCCTCCTGACAAAGAAAAGTTTATTTATCAATGCCTGCTTGTTACACCATTCAAATAAATCTGTTTCTAAGTAAAGTGTCTGATTTACTGCCCGACACTATCTGAAAAACATGACCATTCAACCCAATCTCAGATTTACACCTCAGTTCAAAATACACTCAAGTGGGTGATGTTGCCTCTAGCCCTGACTGATAATGAACTGATCTGTGATTTGACATTAAACTCAGTTATTGGAAAAGGAAAAAAAATGGCACCTTTGCATACATTAGCAAAATTGTCACTGTATTTTATCTTCTATTACATCAAAGAGACTTTAGGATTGCTTTTCTCAGGTTTTATTGTTAAAACATTTTAATTAAAAAAAAGTCTGCAATTTATTTTCTGAATTGTTGATGGGAACTAGGCACAAAAGCTCAGATTTACATATGAAAGCAACAACTCTATGATATCTAGCTGTCAGCATTTTTTCAAAAGGGATGTAAACCTGCCAAAGACTCTTTAATGTTGTAGCACATGGTAGGGTCTTACTTCAGACTGAACTGTATAAAAAGAAAACATACTTTACTCTGTCCTAGTTGCCTTCCAAGAACTTAAGATAAAACTTGTTCAGTTTAGCTTTTTTTGACTTGAATGTAATGATATTACAAGTGTTCAAGTTAAGCAATATGAATGCAATTGATATGTTTCACCATATTTAATTTTTTTTTTTTTGCTTTCATTGTGCACTAAAGTACATGTGATTATAATGAATCCTCATGCCTCATCCCTCTAGGTACATGCCTTATCCGTGCAGGCCCATTTGGCCATATTTGTTCAGGCAGCCATAATTCGGTGTGGTATATATATTGCTGGACAGCCAGACAGACACTTATTGATATGAGTAAGTGACTTCTCTGCTCATCACCATTGACTCACGTGGAAGTATGGCAACTCACACTGGCTCAATATCCATTCATCAGTGCTCATCTGCACTGTTCACTATATCCTAAGCAGCTGAATGTTACTGACAGGAATTTTTTTTTTCCTTATGCAGCCTTTTGCCCATACCAGCACATATCTGTAAGGGCAGCAGTCTTGCATTCAAGTTTCTTTCCCAAAATTGCAATTGAATGAAGGTGTGCATGTTTTTTTCTAGAGCTGATGGCTGCAGACATGCACAGTCAATTCTTTGTCCTTCTTCCAGTGTGTTTTTGCCCTCTCCCTTGAATTGCTTCTGACATTTGCTGAATGTTGCATGCCACTAACCACTCACTGACCCTACTCTATCTGAGCACCAAATCAGAAGAGCTGGGCCAGATGCCTCTCCCTTTCTTCTGCCTGAAGGAAGAAACATGAAATGGACACCTCTTCCCTACTGAAGTGCTGAACTTATGGATAATAATACTTAAATAAGTAAGTAAATAACAAACATAAATTAAACATTAAGTGTGGTCAGTTTTGACTGGTTTTGAAAGTGCTTGTTTAACAGCCATTCTCATTAGAATGTGTTATGCCTGTGAGCAATAGCAACTTTACCTTTTCTGAAAACATCTAGGGAGGAAAAGGCTCTAGGACACTGAAAACGATATCAGCCAACAAAATAACTTTCATTTAATTATTTTCAGGTCAGAACTTTCACTTACCTTCCCACTATATTAATTTATTTTGTTTTTTTCCTTGGATATTTTTCAAGGTCAGCAATGTGTTGACTATTTTAAGTTAACTGGTAACAGATGTACTCTACTGAGTACATCTTACTTCCCCTCCTGAAATCTAAAAACTCAAACCGGCTTTAACACTTCTAAATATAATACCTATTTTATAGCTCCTAATTTTCTGGGTTTCACAACAGGGTAGTTTTTTCATTAATTCTTTGCCTCAAGCTATTCTTCAACTATAATTCTGTTTTACTTAACAGTGTTTAAACAAGTCCCTCAACATTGGCATAGACTTTACACAAACTGAGTCTCAGCTATTTCACGTACAGAAAAAGTTCCCTTTTTTATGTTCATTATGTTTTTTCCAGTAGTAATTGTTTATTTATGATCTCTAAAATTCACTAACTCTGAATCTCAACCTATTCAACTTTCACCATGCATAATTCACTCCTCTATGTAAGAAAATGTTTCATGGGAAGGATGCAAACAGAAATGGCATAAATTCAATGTAACAGGGGAAACTCCAGAGCAAGAAGATAGATCTGTTATTCTCAGGGAATCCAAGGAAAGAACACACAGGAATATTAAAAAGTACATATACTATAGTGCCTGTAACAGAAACCCCTGATGTAGTTTTTAGGTTCTACACTTACCATTGAGCACCACTGAGCTCTTGAGTCTGAGGAGTGAGAGTAGTGTGCTTGTGTGACTTCTAGCACAGCCACAACAGAAGAGACCACACAGACCCCATCCTCTCATGTTAAAAAAGAAGCTCCTATTGATTTCAGAGAGAGATGAATCAAACTTAAGAAGAAGAAATGTAAATTTCTAATGAGAAAAATAATCTTCAAGTATTATTGCAGAAGTCAGTATGTTGTCTCAGATATTGGTGTGAATACAAAGACCTCATTGCTCAAATATCAGATTGTTTAATCTCTCTCAATAGATTTGTAATATGAATCTGGCCTTTTATGAGCATAATCAAAATTTGACTTGAGATGCCTCCTGTGACAGCAGAAAGACTTTTTCTCCCTTTTTTACAAGCACACTAATTAAGTTGCAATGCTAAATTTAGCATGGCACCCTCATCCTTCTCCAAAAATTAGGCCCAGGAACTTTTCTAGTGACTCTTCTTAAATCAGTTCTGCTGTAAGAACACTTATGTACTTCTCTCTAGCTTATTTTTATCTGCACAACTGAAATATCTCTGCATGACCTTCTACTAGGACTTCTAGCTAAGCTTCACAACTCTGTATGTTGTGTTTTCTACGTCTTCTAACCTGATACAGTTACTAAAAAACAAAGCCATGAATCAAATTAAACAAGTCTCCCACTTATTGTCAGTTAGCTTGTGTGAATAAAGGGTGGTTGTTGTTCAGATGCATATAGACAAAACACAGTTCACTTTATATATCTGTCTACATTTATCCTACCTATATAACAAAAAGTCTCAGTGGCTTCTGCTTGTTTGCTCACCTTTATGATAACAAATCTGTAATGATGCAAAAGTGTTCTGAATTATGATGCCAGTTGAGGAACAACCACCTTTCATAAGCTGTTTGCACAAGCTTTTTCTCTGACACTAGCTACTGCTATCGAGCAGAGAGAAAAAAAAACATGACTAACTGAACCCTAGGTAACCTGGAAGAAAATTCAGCTGAGTTTCTCAACTCTTGGCCTGACATATTCCTGCAGAAAAGAATGGTAATGTTATCTCAGCCTTTGGGACAAGCAAGTGACATTGGAAGTGAAAACCAGTGACCAGTGACAATGCCGTGACCGCATGAGTCACGCAATAGGTTTTTAAGGAAATTATATTTAACTTGTAAGATTTTGCCTGTTTTGCCAATGTTAGTCATTCTGTCAGCTACCCTATTACTGGACTGTGGCTAACAAGGGTTCCTATGCTATTATTACTGATATAAACTGGTTCATAAAAACACCAGGCGTTCCTGCTTCATATGAATGTTTATTGTTTTCCAAAGATGCCTACAAACCCCCTAGCACTTAGCTGGTTCAGTATCAGAGTCCAGTGGATTTAAACTCACCTTCTTCTGTTTTGCCCTGTCATTAGCAGATGAGGAATATACAGAGACACTTCTCAAAGATCAATGCACTGTGGCCTCTGTGCCCTAAAGCAGTGGTCTACAGAGCACTAATTATTTCTTTGTCAACAGTCCTCTTCCACCAAAAGATCACTGATTAGATGAGTTTTCCCAAGACAAATTGTTGTACTGAACAAGATGTCTGATACTGCACAACATATACTTGTCCTTAGTAAGCTCCGCTTAATTGTGATCAACAGCTGCAATGAGTAAGGTGGAAAACCCATTGTGATATCTGTGTCTGCCAGATCCAAACTGATCCAAACTGAACAACAGTAGGTGTTTCTCAAAAACCAGTGTTGCTGATACTAAAATTATTCCTCTTCTTGTCATTGGAATTTAAGTGCTTGCCATAAAATAATTTCCTTAATAACATGAAATAGCAAGTAACAACAAAAGTTGACTCCTTTTCAGATCCTGATATAGCTGCAGCTGACGTGAGTGGAAGGAGCCACTGGCTTTTGGGGAACTGAACCTAGCTCTGAGAGGACTCAAATCTTGATTCTCCGCTGTGATGGGCTGCAGTAGCTGAAAATAAAGTGGTTACTCGGAAATATTCAGAAATGTGAGGGCAAAGTAAAAAGGAGAAAGAGACTGTGTGATGAAAGCAATGTCACAGCCCATGTTATTAATCTAGCAAGGAAATTAAGGCTGGGTTAGGAGAGAAACCTACAGGTAAGTGAAAGGCAGAATAACGGCCTTCAATGCTTCCCCAGCTGGGACTGCATTTAGGTGTCTGCTGGTGGCTAATCTGGGATCTCTTCTGTACCCTGCCTTTTTAATGACACACAGGAATGAAGCAAAGGTACAATATATTACCATTGAAAAACCAAACAAAAGCTGAGTTTGGGGAAAGAAATAGTGACTGCGCAAAAATGTGGGGAAAAAAATGAGAACTTTTCCCAGAAAAATACATTTTACTAAGTGTATATTTGATCTCTGTGGAGCAGTAACATTTATTTCTCTGGGGGCATTTTGAGGGAGCAGCTGGATGGTCATTTTTTAAAACATTTTCTTACTTCCCTTATTATACTTGCAATGGGAATTCACAAGCCAAGGATATCTTGTATAATGTCACATTGTTTTTAACTGGTAGCCCATGGTACTTGTTGAAAGGAGAGGAATGCTATATGGATGACTTATACCATGTTCAAATACACATGCAACCATATTTGATAGGCATAAAAGAAGCTTAGTACATTTGACAGTGTTACAGTTTAACATTGCCTAAGTTATTTATTATCCAGGTTACTATACAACTCCTTGTTTTCAGAGTCCATATTCTTGATTATTGAAATGTATGCTGTAATCAAAGTCTATGGTATATTTTGGGAGATCCAAAAGAGAATTTAATATCCAGTAACTGAAACACATTCTTTGCAGATATTACAGAAGTTACCAAAAGGGAATGGCACATTAGTCCAGGCTGCTGTCTGTACAAGATTGTTCCCTACAGTATATTTTCCAATGCTTTGTGTAGTAGAATTGTAAATATTCCTAGAGATGGAGCTTTTTTCCACCATTTCCCAAGGGACATTATTTCACAACTGAATAGTGCTTACTGTCAAGTTTGTGGTTTTGTTCTCTTAAATTGTCAAAATGCATATTTGCACATCTTTATTGATCTGTTTAGCAGACCATAACAACAATAGTATTTCAATATGCATTTTAAGTAACAATATCAGAAATGTTGTATATTCATTTTCTAAACTTAAAAGCAGTATGTGAATTACTTGGCTTACAGGACGGGAGTATCTGTGCTCTGCCTCTGTTCATACTCAAAAATTACTCAATAAAAGTAAGGAATCATTTAAACTTGTTCTGACCTTACTTAGTCATTGGTCATCTCCAAAATTTCATAGTCCTTCTCAAGAATAGACAATTATTTAAGTTATTGCAGGTTTTCTGTTTTAGTTTGTGGCAAAGTTATCTGATTTTTAAGAAATAGAGGGAGTGAATGTTATGTCAGTTTCACTTAACCCAAAATGTAGCATTTAGTGGAATTAATATTCATCATACTATTTTTCAGATACTAATGATTTTTATTGTTAGCTTCAAATGTCTAATATTGCAATTGGTACTGATGCAGGTAACAATAAAAATACAAAGTGAGGAGGGAACATTAAACGTGATTTCTCAAGTTTGGAGTTGGGGTTTTTTCTTGGAGTAAACAGCTGTTACCTTTCATATTTTCAATCAGATTATCTGTATTTCTTAGACGATCCTTACCAGGGAGGAGTTCTGATGACAGCAGAGGAAGTAGGAGACTTGATTTTGTTCCATGTAACTTTTCGGTTTCCCTTTAAGAGAATATAAAATAGAAGACAAAACGCCATGTCTTCAAATTACAACTGCACTTCTCTTCAGTGGGAGGACACAGAATTGTTAAGGTCCACTGTATAAATAAGAGGAATTTCTGTGTGTTTTAAATTAGTCTTTACAGATCTTTTTTTACCTGTCATGTTTGTCTGTATAATTAGGACTCTTCTCCTTGTAACAGCTGAAAGTCCATAGTTAAGCCCATGAACTTTTGACAATGTGGAGACATTTGAAGAATTTGCCATTTAAATCCTACCCTTAAACTAATGTAGCTTAGCTTTTGCATTCACCTACACTATTCCTGGACATACTTGCTGCTCAGGACTAAGTAGGACATTCAGTGCAAAAACTGGAACTCTTGTGTTTTCCCTGCCTTTTCTCCATTTTGGCATGAAAATAAGCACTGAATATTAAGAAGAAGCTAAAATAACTACAAATATGAGAAAACTTGGCTATTGGTGGTTTCTTCTCTACTGAGGGCGGGTTATACATAATATAATTTCTATGGGTTTCTAATATTTATCATAGAAAATAATAATATTCTCACCAATAAACTTGATTTAACACAGAAAAGTATGTTCAAACAGCACAAGTTTCTGCCATTGGGGATACTGGCCAACACAGACAGCAACGAGGATCTTTCATATCTGTCAGTTCTAAGTTGAAAATTTCTCCAGAGCAAACTCTCACTGGGGATTGAGAGACTGAAGCATCTTGCATGAATGAGCTGGTGCACAGAACATTGCTGGGCTCATATTGCAAAGAAGAAATCCAGGCAGAATAAATATTTTTAAAAAATCCCATAGAATGATCCACTAGTGAGAATGGTTTAAAGCCATAGTTCTGCCTGTGTCAGCCAGTATGATGTACTGAGTTTCTTACTTAGTTTCACAATTTATAATACACTTAAGAAATACATAAAATCAATACACACAAAAAAAATTATCAATACACAAAATAATTTACCAAGAACAGCTATATGAAATCAGAAAATCTAGTGATTTTTCTATAAGGTATCTTTCCTTTCTTATGCAACACATAGATGTGTACATATATCTGTCTTGTTCTGTAAATATTATTGGGTAGTCTGCCCTTCTGTTGAACAATCTGTAAGTGTGGCAGGTAGAGCAGCTGAAGAAATATGCATGCAGTAACATACTTTTACTATAATGCAGCAGTGTACTTGTAACTTTACAGGTAAATATTGCAATCATTTCACATTCTTTGCTCTCCTGGGCAGCAGATCAAGATGGATATGTAGCTAGCTAAGTTACAGCACTGAAGTCTGGAGGATAAATGCAGAGGGAGAAAACAATGAGGTATTTAGACACCCACAATTTTCAGTGAGCTAGAGCCAAAGGTTGTCTACATACAGCGAGATAGGATGGAATTTGGGTGGAAGATGAAGCAAGATCAGACTGTGTGTCCAAGTGAAGTGATAATAAGCAAGCAAGAGAGAGAAGACCAATGAATAAAACATGGTATAACAGCTTTGGGTAAGTATCAAGTGAGACAAATGAAAAACTGTTGGTGGAATTGCTTGCAACAGATAGAGCAAGTCCCTACTTACTTTTGAGTTGTAGCCCAGCAAGTTTATCAAGTTCCCAGTTCCCCAAGAAAATTTTGTAGCCAGATTACCCTACTTGCAACTGGGTCTGAACCTCTAGTGGTGAACCTGAGTGCAATGCAGTCCTTTTTTCCCTCTGCTACATATTAGAAAAAGTAGGTCCACATGCAGCAGGGTTTACTACTCCTGAGGTCAAATTGGAGTAGATTTGTACAGACAATGCTTTAGAGAACCCTCTTCAACATGTCAACTTGTATTTTAGGAATTAAAAAAGATTGGTGCTCTAGAGGAGCAAGTGTGAAGAATTTCCCATTTATCTGAACATTAATAACCACAACAGTTTGTACGGTTACTTTGTAACTTGGTTCTAAGGTCAGCTGATACAGGATTTCAGAGGCAATTACAGTAAATGAAACTGTAGAATATCCCCATGAGGTAGTCTGAAGATACCTTTGCAAGATGCTTTTCTTCTTTTTTTTTTTCTTTTTTTTTCATTCCTCCTAACCCTAGAGCTGCCACATCTAGCAGCTGCTTTCTTTTTGACAATTCGTCACTCCTGAAAAATGTTTGCAAGCACTTTGGATAATTTCCAATTCATTCGTGCAGGAAATGAGGATTTGCTTCCTCACTTGGGATACCTGCTGCTAGGTTTATTCACTAATAAGCATGATAAATGTTTTAGCCTTTGATCAGTGCTAAATTAACAAGTAAGCTCCATAGAAAAGAAGTCTTTGAGGCTCAGGGGCTCAAGACGGTGAATGAGTTGGAAGTATGATTGATTGTGTTGCTGTGAGAAATTTCCATAAAAAAACTTTTATCATGCTGTTATGTTCAGAACAATTAAATCAAAAGTGAAAGATATCTAGCCTCCAAAGAAGACAAGAGGAAGGAGGAAACACCAAACTTCACAGGGCTTTGTTTCAATCTATATAGGCTGATTCTCCCAGAATGTTTTTTGGTTTTGTTTTTTAATTATTTTTTTGTCTGTGTTAATTACTTTATTTTGCCACACTGGTCATTTTTATTGAAGGCCTACACATCTTCTTTCTTTTCCCATTGAACTGAGTCTGTCTGGGATGGAGTTAATTTTCCTTATAGTATCCCACATGGTGCTGTGCTTTAGATTTGTGACCAAATCAGTGTTGACAACTAACCAATGTTTTAGCTGTTGCTAAACCCTGC
Organism: Haliaeetus leucocephalus; assembly: GCF_000737465.1. Classification (NCBI taxonomy): domain Eukaryota; kingdom Metazoa; phylum Chordata; class Aves; order Accipitriformes; family Accipitridae; genus Haliaeetus; species Haliaeetus leucocephalus. The sequence goes on along the minus strand of NW_010972687.1, from coordinate 1,288,034 downwards.
TTGCACAGCATCAAGGCACTGTATGTTTTTCATGCTGTTTTCTCCCAGTGTATAGGCTGGAGGTAGACAAGAGAAATTTGGTGATTAACTTACGTGCTCAAATTTCATACTATTGTGACTGCAGTGTCATAATCATTTATATGGGAAAGCTTTAGCATATCTAGCTTTGATACTGATAGCAATCTATTAATCTCAGCAGAAGATATGAAGTTAATTGAAAAAAAAATTCCTGAAAAAGCAAAAAAAAAAAAATAAAGGCAACCTCAGTCTAACATATTCAGAAAGTATCACCCACTCTTCTACAGGGTGTGGCAATGTCTTCAGAGGATGCTGAATTAATCTTGCCAGAAGACAACACCCTTCCCATCAAAGATATATACAGAAATACTCTTGTGGAATGGTAACCCCCAGCTTCCTATATCACAGAGGTGTCTCTGCTTTTCTTTTTTCCTGTGTATATATAATGCCCCAGTAACCTTGCCACAAGTGCAAGTACTCCTAATTTCCCTTTTTCTTGAAACCAAATGCCAGCAGCTAACATGCCTGTCTTCACTGATGCCACACAGCCTGGTTCCACAGCCTTATGAGTGGGTACTTCCATTATTTCATGTCATCTTAACACCTCCTTACACTCTGGACTGGCATTACAAAGGACCTGGCTTAACATGATACACCATTACAAATGTTCCCTCCATTAAGGCCAGCTGTCAGATGTTACCATGGGAGGCACCTTATAGCAGGCAAATGTGTGCACCCCTTTGCTCACAGTTTCTTCTTAGAATATAAGACTGTCTTGGGAATCCAGACATTTATTTAGCTTTCTTCCAGTTTTTGTAAGCACTTGTCCTTTGTTTCAAGTCTTTAGTTATTCCTTTGTTATAAAAAACCCCCAACTTTTCTTGACTTTGGCAGCAAGTTTACAAGATCTTTAGTGTCAGAGTTTAGGTTCAGACTGGTATGAATCTGTTTTGTTCATCCTTTTTGCTTTTTCATGCTGTAAACAACACAACGTAGCCCCAAAAACTCTTTTTTTTTTTTTTTAAATATTCCCTACAATATTTTTCTTAGGAGAAAGCAATATGTTTTTGCATAGAATCTCACCTTGTACTTTATTCTTTATACAGCAGTCTTTAGAACTCACAACACAGAATATTCCTCTGTCTGTATTAAGTCATGGTTTTGTGTTACCTCTGGTAAAGTGAAATACCTTGTGCATGGATGTATATGAAAAGCACTGGGATAGGTCTGAGGAATGACTCCTATTTTCTTCACAGTCTCATCGGCATTTTGTGCAAGAGGTAGTATTAGTTTGCACAAATTTCATTTATTAAAATATGTAAAGATAGGAGAAGAAAAATCTTAAGGCACTATTCTTATTCTCACCCCATGAAAATCTGTGTCCTACCAGTGCAAACCGGAGTTTTGCAGTGGAAGATAACTACATGTTTTACAAGAATGAACTACAGGAATATACTACTTTAAAGTGAGGTCTGTCAGATCAGCAGCACTATTGACTCAATATTGAAATGCGCTGCCAGAAAACAGAAGTGGATATGGAGAGGGAAACAAAAACAAAAAAAACAAACAAAAAACAAACCAACCAACAAACAAAACAAACAAAAAAAAAACCCAAAAAACCCCAAGATTGGGAACACCAGACTTAGGGTGTTTATTTCATAGAAGACACCATATGGGGACATATGGACCATAGGTCAGATATTCAGCAGATTAGGTCAATATGATTTTACTGACGTGAAGGCAAAGATGCTTAGTCAAGCCAGAGGAAGATCTGACCATGTTTTTTCAATGGGTTATTATAAAGTGTGCACAAGTTATACAACAGAGTTCAGTAAAAGCTTAATAATCTCTCATATTTTTGTGTCTTCAGAAACTCATTATTATACCTGGGAAAATGCAGCTTCAGCTTTTCTTCCTTCTTCCTTCTGTAACAATTTACAAAATAAAGTAGACACACATTGGAAAATTTCTTGTCAGTGCAGCAAGCTGTGTACGTTGCCAAGCTGCGGCCTCCAGTCAATCATCTGTTTGTAGGCTTGCTTTTCCCTGCACACCAAAAAGCCCATTTCTATTGCATTTGCCACACACTTGCTACTCCAGTCACTTTGGTCATGCATATTTTCTCTTTAATTTTGCCAAAACCATTGAGATTGCATATGTGCAGTTGGATACTGCACTTGACACTGATGAAAATATACTTTGGCTTCTTTTCATTTCCTAGGATTACATGAATGAAGCTCATTAGCTTGTTGCTGGCAGTCTTTTAAGTTAGCTTCATAAAACTTCAAAAAAATATCTGGAAGCTTTTAAAATAACAACAGTATCAGATCTGACAGGACCTTTTAAATATATCAAGTCATGTTTTTTGTATGCAGGAAAGTTATACAATATTCAGAACCCAAAATATTCAAAAACAAATTAAAAAGCATAAAAGTTTTGTTTTGTTTTCAGCAGAGACCAGAGATTCTTGGAAGAAGGCACCTTGGCTAAGTGATAAGACTAATTTATGACTGCTTTAACAGGGACTTCATAGCAGTGCTATTTGTTCACCTAATTTCTCCCTTTGAAAATTCATTTTCACTGACTTTTTTTCCTTGGGATGATAAGGATGAAGCCTTCTTGGACTCATCTAAGAAAAATAGTTCCACACCAGTCGAAGTAGTTTTCAACTGCACAAAGAGAATACATTTCAGTGACAAGTTCTCAGAAATGAAGCAAGCAACTGGATTTCCCCTTTGTTTGGGACCATCTTCTGCAGGTTAGCACTTTCCACAGAATCTTGACTCCTTTCAAGTCAATGCTCAAAACCCCACTGACTTCAGGGTGTTCGGGATTTCTCAGAGAGACCTGATAAATTAGCACAAAACAATGTATTCTAGTATTTAATAATGAAATAACTAAGTGTTCTTTGGAGCATATAACATTGAGCAATTGAATCTAATGAATAATTTATAGAATGGATCCCTTCTCCTGCACTGTCCAAATAAATCTTTTAGTTTTTAATGCTGAAACAGTTTCAACATAAAGGACTTATGTGCCCTCCTTATAAGGTGTGACAACTATGTGTTCACCTCCTTTTAGACAGAATTACACTGAGATTTTGTAGGAACAGAATAAATCCTCTGTTCACTGAACCTAGGTAGAGAAAAAGGACGCATGGCCACTATCTTTTCTGCATTTGCTTTACCAGGAAGGGCTCGCTGAGACTCATAACTCAAGGCAAGGGTGTTAGGCTCTGCCTCCCAACTAGGAGTGGGAATATCACAAGGATGATGCTGAAATCCAAGAGATGGGCTCATTTCAGCATAAACTTCCCTTCATCTGTTTTTAATGGCTAGTTCAGGCATATGCCAGTACAGCTTGGTTTTATTGAGTCGATTGTTTCACGTGAATTCTGCTCTTGCCAAGCATCGTACTGAGACTATATATAGGAAAAAATAATGTGTGGAAATTTACATTCCACTATGTTCAGCCTGTTGATGTTTCAGGAGCCTGTGGACCTAGACTCATCTTATGCACCACTGCAACCTTGGGAGGTGAGAGGCAGCCTCTTAATGCCTCACAGTTCCAGCTGAGGAGGTAAAGTTCTGACAGATGTATGAACCAAACTCCACTGCATCTCTGCAAAACATATGCAAAACATAATTTTTCAGAGCCTAAAAGTTAGGCAAAATTTTGGTGGTATTTTTCATGCAAACAGGAAATGTTGCTTTCCTGAAGCAAAGGACTTCCATTGCTCAAACCCAGGATCTCCAAAGTATTTTTTTCAGTCATTTTATTACCATTCTTATTTTTACCATGGGCTAGCCAAACTAGATATCCCAGTCTCAGAATTCATGCAGCAATGTTTTACTCTGAATAATTAAAGATGATTAGGCCTCTGAACAGACAAAGGTAGGTTATCGTATGTGGAAAATTTCAGGATAACTTCTCCATAAACAGCAACACCAGCTGTACTAGATATATTACAATGCCTGGATGAATCTTCATCTCAGGTGTAGCTTTTATTTTCTTTGGGTACATTAAAAGCACTCAGATTTGAAGAGAGCTGTGTTGTCCAAATAATTAGGCTTCATGACATGAATGAATAAAGTAGGATAGTAAGAACAAGTGACAGCGTGTGTCAAATCACTGCCATTTGTTTTTTCCTTGCTATCAGAAGACTAGTAGAGTGAGATGTATCTGGGTACATTCACAAGGGAATGGGAGTGTTCAGGTTTGAAAAGGCTGTGAGAGCATACTTGAAGAAGAAAGGGAGAAAATAGCATCCATCAATGTTTAATTAATTTGATAAAACAACATTAATAGATTTTATAAGGCCAGAAGCTTCTCTGCAAAATAATTGCAAACACATGGAAGCATCAAAGTGACATTTGTATTGGTTATTGCTGCTGTCACCTTGAGACCCATATGATTCTGACAATAGCAGCAGAATCTGTCACACACAAAGAAAGTTTACAATGTAGAGTTTGAAAGGACAATGTTAACAACTTATAAATGTTAATGCCTATTGATTCTCTTTCATAAGGTAATGTGTACTGTAGCGCATAGCTATTTTACACTGCAAAGTTACAAGCATTATTTGGAATTATTTGGAGTGGATTGGTTTTGCTAAATACTGAGTATTGAAAAACATTGAAGAGAAAATGGACTTGTACAGCATCATGTATCTTTAGCCACAACTGAAAACTTCTTGAAGTTGGGACTGGAGGGTTTTTTAATGTATTTACCACATTCCCTTCTCGTAAGTCATCAGTCCAGTATTAATCACTGTCTGTATGACTGAGTTACACTAGTTTGTCGAAGATGTGTAAATGTGCATGTATGAAAGGAACACAGTTTTCCATTGCAGATGTGTTAATGGGCAACTAGATTATGATGATAAATTCTGCCTGATCTGGATTTATGAAGTGATGGCGAATACAATCTTAAGATTTATGCACTGTCCATTTATTATCTCTTGTGAAAGTTTTATGATGAGATAATTGGCCAATAACTCAGCATTCTGATAGCCCAAGGAGATTAACTTTCAGTGTAATAAAGGACATTAAAATCCACAGAAAAAACTGCAGTCTTTTATTTAAAAGTATATAGGAAATGGGGGTATTTGTATAAATGTGTGATTATTTTTCCCATGAGAATGGAGCACAGTAATATGTTCTTCTTTTTTTCCCATCCAAAATGCCCAACAATGGAAAACTGAGAGCCTGAGTAAACATCAAGTTACAGATAATCAGATAAGTTCTATACTCTTCTAACTACTATTTGGATGACTTCTTCATGCAGGAATGGTAGTCAGATTTGCTTCTTTATAAAGAAACTACAGGACTGACAGCACACAATAAATCACTTCTAACAACACACTGAAAAACTGGCAAGAGACAGCTTGTACAGTGACAAATACAGCTGACAACGAGCATATACATCTGTTTGGTAAGATTTACTACAAAAGAATACAAACAAGGAGATGAGAAAGCTTTACAACAGACATTTGAAAGTCTTTTATTTATTTCTTACTAATAGCAAAAATGCAAGGAATATAAAAAAAATCAGGCTAACAACTTTTTGTCATTTTAAACATGGCTAGATTATGAAGAGAAAGTGTAGATTAACATTTTGATTATCAGCTTCTATTTCAAATGCCAGATGAACTAATAAGAGAGTGATTCTAAAGCATACTGATTAAAGTATAGTCTGGTGCAGCTATTTTTAACAGATATGTTCAGGTATAAATCAGTTTTGAATCCTATCTCCAAAGCTTGAAGTAAAAGAGTAACATAAGTTCATCAATTATGCTTTGATGCAAAATGAAGTATCAAACCATTATTTCATTAAAAAAAAAAAAAGTTTTATTATAATAAGTACTTGTGACTTTACAAGAAAGGTCATCAGATTCAAACTCTTTTGTAATTAACTACTCAGTTGTCTGAGTGAAATAATCAAGGTGCTGGCATAAAAATTATCATGGCTGAATTATATTGAAATTATTAAGACCTACTTGATATCATGTGCATTAGAAACTAGCAACTGTTTAGGTAAAGGTAAACTTCTCTGTAAGTTATTTTTTTCTTCGTCAAACTAAATGTGTTAGGTAAAATTTAGTTTTATGTTTACGGTATAAAAATTCTCACTGAAACCAGTAGATGTGTTGATGTGTTACCCTTCCGAACGCTTAAGGTATATTTAAAAATGTAGAAATAGAAAGGAACTCCAAAATATTAAAAAAAAAAAAAAAAGCTTCCACAGATAAATGAATTATGTGTTTATTTTGTTTTGACAGAAACGGATGAAAAAATAAATATGCTTAAGTTAATGTCTTATTAAACTGTATTTCATAGCTACAAGACTTCACTGAGGAGAGCAGTTCTGATAGTTAAAAAAAATGTTTGAAGATTACAATGAAAAATAAGAATTTTCACAGCACAATTAGAATAGCTGAAACATGCAGAACTGATAAAAAACACTACTTCTGCTAGTTTAAGATGAAGTTTCCCTTAGGGACTGGCTGCTGACAGTATCTTCGAAGACTTTTACACTTATTCTTGGAAAGAGCATTTTGCATATGAAATAGCCTACTGCTCTTTCCAGATATGATATTTCTTCTGGTTTTATAAATCCTAAGCAAAAACTCAGCTAGCCAGGGACAGTGATCTAGTATACGCCCTGCAAAAAAGTCATGTCTTCAAATTCAGCATATGGTTTGGGCCTAGCATAGATAGGCTTACTGTGAAAGCTTCTGCCAAGCAAGGCTGTACATGGGAAGACAGTATTCCCCTGTTTCTGTTTGTCACCTTCAAGAACATTTACCCAAAATCTCTTTATATATTTGCATTTTTTAAGAACTTCTGAAAGACAGAGATAATTTTATCAAAGATACCGGTGGTGTACTATAGTTGAATAAAAAATTACAGATGCTGTAAGAGTAGTTTAAAAACTTCAGTTGTGTAATCCACAAAACCAACACTGGATCAATGTTGAAAGTGTTAGAGCCAAGCTCATCACTGTGAGAAGTTTGCAAAAGGTTATTTAAAAGACTCCAGGATAAAATAAGGCACCTTGTATATAGTCTACAAGAGCTTCACTATGTGGAGGCAAGGTGAAGAAGGAATTGTCATCAGTCTGACTTCAACCTTATCACTCTCCTCATGATACTTTTATTGTGACTTCCTCAAGGTTTTTCCGATGTAGTCAAATTAGTCAAATGTTACATACAGTTAATTATGTGTAAGTGCTTAATTAATCTAACCATGTCACTAACATATGTAATTATCTTGGAAAATCCCTTTACAAACTTTGCAAAGAAAACAAATGTACAAAATGCCTGCACAACCATTCATATTCACAGCATCAGCTCTTGTTCTTTTTTACTTTTTAATGACATATTGAAAGAATTTAATATTCACTTGACATTTGCATCCAATTTGAGACTGAAAATCTCATGTGCTTGTTACAGATTTCAAAAGGAAGTGTAAAACAACATAAACCATGCTGGGTCCTTTTAAATTTCACACAACTCACAGAAAAGGTTTCTTTGGACATTTCACAAATGCAAATTGCTGGATGATGAAGGTTTACACACAAACTCTCCTACTTAAATAAAAGGAATTTTATTTCCATCCTTGTAAAATCAAATAAGAGGTCTCCATCCTTGCAGATATTCAAATTGCAACTGGGGAAGACCCTGAGCAACCTGATCTAAGTTGCTCCTACTCTGAGCAAAGCATTGGACCAGATGACAACCTTAAGACCCTCTGAACCTAAGTTATTCAATGATTCTAGATTCTTTATGGGCTGTCAATTAACCATGCATGACTCATTCACATTATGCCATGTTGTAGCACCATGTCCCCATGATTTAGACTGAAATAACTTGTTTTGTTTTGTTTTCTTTTGCTTAGGATCAGTTTAAATGGAATGTTTTCAAATTCCTCACAATATTCCTTAGATTAAATATTTCATTGAGAATGGATATAAAAGTATAACTTTGGGGTTCTTTTCAGCAATCATTAAAATCATAATCAGGCACTTCATAAGTACAAACTTGCACAAATGAAGGGAAATATTAATAGGGTATGTCTGTGGTTCAGGGTAGTATACAAGGAACAATTAAATACTGTTTTAGTTATTGAGCTATTTTCATGGATGAAGACTCATCTTTAACTTGTGAGATTAAAAGTGCTTTGTTTAATACACATTTTTATTTATAATATAGGACAAAAAAACTAATGTCTAGACATGTTCTTATTCCTTATTGTAACATTCTATTAAAATAATATTGTTTTCCAGACCAACAATCAAGGCTAGTACTGTGGCTTGCAATCCTGACTGCAGAAGTCCTCAGTGAGAAGTTGGCACTAAATTAAATTCAGTGTCAATTTAATGAAGGAGGTGGCAATATGTGGGAATGATATTTTTGTATTGTTACAAACTGATCCTATTGGTTTTTCTCTAACGGACAAGGAGGAGAATGTCAACTTCCAGCGATATTAAATAATAATCAAAAGGATGCATTGAGAAATTTCCCCTGTAGTGAGGATTAAGAACTTTGCGTAAGTTCATCTGGTGTCAGCACACATCACAATGAGAAACAAATTCCCAGACTTCTGTTCAGACACCATTGCTTAGCAATAGCAAAAGCAGCACACCAGCAATGCTAATTACACTAATAATCCTACTAAGTAGGATAATATATATACACGCTAATGAAGCTCTAACATACATCAAAACTCAGAAGAAAGCACAGTATGACATACTGGAAAATGTAGCTGAAAGGATAGAGCATAACTCCATCTGTCTTAAGAAACTCTTGGATATTTAGAGAATTAGCTCAAAAGTGTCTTAGTATCAAATTTTACTAGGTAAGGGCTGTGCTTATTTGTGGATAATTCATCTGCTGAATTTGATGAATAAAGGCAGAGGTAACTTTGATTCCTACCAGCCTAAGGAAAGTCTTTAGTTTCCTCATAGCAAAATGAAAGCAGATTTAAAAACCCACCACAATAACACGCAAAAGCTTACAGCGATAACATAGGAATTTAGAGGTGATAACACTTAGAGATGAAAATCTTGGTTTTCAAAGAGAATTGCTCATTTTAGTATTCTCAACTGCTTTCTGGTTTTGAATGTCCATATTATTTGCAAACTGACACTAGAAAACATTTATTGTTTGTTATATAGCCAGCTTTTGAAACTAGAAGATATGTGGCCAATGGAGGTATAAGATCTAGTCATTCAGAAAATTCAAAAAGGCAGTTTTTCTAGAGCAGCAGCTCCAGTCCAGCAGACAGCTCAGTTGTTTGAAATGTTTTCCCTTGGCCATTCCTATTTCACCAATGGCTTTTCTCTCTCTCCATGTTACATGGTCATCTGGCATTGCTTGGCTCTTAAAAGACGATGAACTCTCTAAGGAGTCTAGAAACAATTTTGTGTCTCCAAACTGAGGGTTACATCTTAATCTCGCCTGGCAAAACCCAGTAGTTTGCACATGAAGAACAGCAGCAACCACTGGGATTTGTTGAAGGGAACAGACAAAAAATCCCTGCATTTTGTGGCACCTCCATCTAGCACGTCTTTTCAGGATTAAATATAGAAGAAGTCAAGACCTATCTGTCCTTTTCCACCAGTAGTTAGAAAGAACCTGATCAGGCTTTCTCAGTCTCCTGGAGAAGCAAAAGTAGTAGTCAGGACAATTTTTCACATTTACATTTTTCACAATCACTTCTAAAACTGAAATATATAAAAATAACTTAAAAACTAAACCACTGAAATTGTTGAGAGCGGCTATAGGCAGTATAGCCATACTACTTCTCTCTCTGTGTGTTTTTTGTCTTCATCTCTTTATTTTATTCATCCTATCCATCTCATCCCTCATTTAAGTTTTGACTTTTCAGAAAATAAGCGTTTAGGGGACATATGTAATTAGTGCAGGAGTCCTTTCTGTGGATCATTTAACCTTTTTTTGGATCATTTGTGTTTGTGGGTATGCAGGTGCATCAACTGAATATGTTTGTTCAGTAGCAAGTACGTAGAAACACCATGACTAATGAATTTTGAGAGTAAGTAATCCAAAAGTCTAATCTGTATTTCTTCAAATTGTTAGTATGAGAAGCTACTGAAGAAAATCTTCTCCAGAAGAATTTCTTCAGTTTCTGATACTGTACTGCTAGTTGTGTATCTGTCCCAAGCCCTGAAGACCCTTAAAGATCCTAGAAGACCCACCAGATTCACTGTCAATTGCTGCAAATCTCTCATCAGTCAGCAGTATTTCAACTGAAGGAGCATTATTCTTGGTTTGCCTTCCTCTCTATACCAGCTTCATTAATTTCCACTCTCCAATCCTAGTGTGCACTTGGGGGTCGCAAAGTGGGATTTGCAGGATCAGGATGGGGCAGGTAAATATTGCAGTGGTTGCTGATTCTGCTTTCTCTTTGGAAGACTTAATCACAAGAAGATCAGAAAGAAATGGCACTAGCATTTGCATCCAAAATATGAATTTGGGGAATTAAATACCACCAAATGTCAATCATTACCTCAGCAGCATAGCCAAGACAGAGCAATAGGAATGGAGCAGGAGGAGGGGACACCACTGAACGGCAGAGAAAAATCTGTGATACAGGGAAAGCTAATACAGTTAGGAATTGGTATGTGTGTGTATTGGTTTTATGTGGCAAGGTTTTGGTAGCGGGGGGGGTTACAGGGGTGGCTCCTGTAAGAAGCTGCCAGAAGCTTCCCCTGTGTTCGAGAGAGAGCGAGCCTATACCAGCTGGCTCTAAGACGGACCTGCCGCCGGGCAAGGC
>NW_010972687.1:1195230-1276998 GCF_000737465.1 Haliaeetus leucocephalus | reverse complement strand
TGTGGAGAGAGGAGCCCACGGAGCAGGTTTTCTGGCAGGACTTGTGACCCCGTGGGGGACCCACGCTGGAGCAGTCTGTGCCTGAAGGACTGCACACCGTGGAAAGGACCCACGCTGGAGCAGTTCGTGAAGAACTGCAGCCCGTGGGAACGGCCCACGTTGGAGAAAGTTCGTGGAGGACTGTCTCCCGTGGGTGGGACCCCACGTTGGAGCAGGGGAAGAGTGTGATGAGCCCTTGCCCTGAGGAGGTGAAGCGGCAGAAAATAACATGTGATGACCGTAAACCCCATCCCTGTCCCCCTTGTGCTGCTGGGGGGGCTTGGTGGAGAAATCCGGGAGTGAAGTTGTGCCCGGGAAGAAGGGAGGGGTGGAGGGAAGGTGTTCTGAGATTTCGTTTTATTTCTCATTTACCTTACTCTGGCTGATTTGTAATAAAAAGTGAGCTAATTTTCCCTAAGCTGAGTCTGTTTTGCCCGTGATGGTAATTAGTGAATGATCTCTCCTGTCCTTATCTCGACCCGCAAGCTTTTTGTTATATTTTTCTCTCCCCTGTCCAGCTGAGGATGCGGGAGTGATAGAACGGCTTTGGTGGGCACCTGGCGTCCAGACAGGGTCAACCCATCACAGTCTTTTTGGTGGAGAATGCGGGCAGTGTGAGGAATTTGAGATAAGGATATTAATTGAGAGAGGTAACGGGCAAAACATGGACTGAACGCAGCTAGAGAGTTAAGAGCTGCTTGATGAGTGGGGAAATTTTATTGTTGTAATTGTGGTGAAGGGACAAGGGGTGGAATGTGTGTAAATTGTCCACTTTTTGTCAGTTTTGTGATGATATTATTTTGATTTTGGTGTGGGGAATTCTTTTTGTTAATGTGAGTGAAGATTTTGTGTGATGAATGTAGATTTTAATGATATTTCTTAAAAATGTGATACACAGAGGCGGGCGTAGTCGGCACACTCTGACTCTGTGTTTTACAGGTAGCACTGGAGTTGTAAATAACAGAAAGATGCAAACTTTAGAAATACTTTTCTATGGCATTTGTGGAGGGGAGGGGAGGAGAAAACATCTTCCATTTTGAAGCTATCTGTGGCTTTCCATACAATCAAATGCTGAAGAGGGAAGTGCATTTAATGCAGGCCACTTTTTTTTTTTTTTAAAGAATGATTTAAGGTCAAATTTTATAAATTTTAAAATACAAAAAATTTGAAGAAGTTTTCTGTCTTCAGAAGAAGGAGCTTATTTATAATATTTTTCTGTCTCTGAGGAATCTCAGAAAAGCTGTTATTTTACGGTATGGTATGGCACAGCATGAGTGCTACTGTGTTGTTACTGAAGCTCTTACAGGGGAAATCCAAAAAAGTTTTGTGGTTTTTTGGTTTTTTTTTTAAATAGGATAAATCTTGGGATCCCCAATATGGAAAATAATCATTGGTATTTTTCTGTATTCACATATCTAATGAGTGAAAATATGCTTCCTGTTGCTATAATTAGTATCACTGTTGGACAAATTTTTGTGTGGGTATGTGTTACCATACCTTGAAAACAAAATAAATGGAAACGAAACTGGTACAAAACCTCTAATGGTCTCATCAATCATCTGAAGGCCAGATTCTCTGCAACAGCAACTAAGTACTTATTAACTTCTATCATTTCTCCAAAGGCTATATGGATCTTACTGGCCCTTCAGGATCAACCAATTGGACAGTTCAATAGGTCTTGGTATGGCTCATGGGGTTTGCAGATGTTTTAAAATAAGAAAGGCTGCTTCTTGTCAACTCTTTTGAGTTTTCAGCAGTTGTGGCTTAAAATATACTCCTTTGCTAGAGGCAGAGCAAAATTCCCAGATTAAAATGAGCAGTATGTTTAAATAGTCAAGTTTGGCTTTTTCCTTGTCATTCACTGGAAGAAATTCCTGCACAATGTCCCTTTTTGTAGTTTCTTTTGAAATGAATACTGTCTTCATGTTAGACAATTAAAAATATTCTGTTCAACAGGAAAGGTTCTTTTGAGCCCTTTGGGCTCTTTTCCTAGCCTATGTTATCTAATCCAGTTTTTGACCTTCTACTGTTCTTCCAGTGTAAACCCCATTACAGTAGTATCTGTCTGAGCAGCATGCAACAGAAACAGAAGCAATTGCTGAATTGAATTGATTGCTGAAGCATTCAATTTTGAAAGATGCATCTAGATGAAAAAGCTGTTTATTATACTATTTTATCTGATTTGCAGTAAATTTTGAATGAAAAAAAAAAAAGTCCTTGAATAGTGGGATGTTCCCATTTATTTTCTACTTATGTTTTTTTAAAAACATACAGAAAACCTTGAAAACCTATAAAACTACATCTGAATTCATACTGATTGAGTTTAGACCATATGACAAAAGGGATTCTATTAAAGCCAACTACTGTAGGATTCAAACCTAATTCAGTATTTTGGGACAAAACCTTGAACATTTTATGACTGTAGTCATGTAGCTTGGAAATAGAAATCCTTCCCATCAAAGACAGACATTTAATTCAGTAAAACAGAATTAAACAAAACAATTTCTGATACCTCCTTTAAGCCCTGTGTCTGTCCTTGGCCTGCTGATATACAGAAAACCACGAACTGGCCCTTTGCATTATATCTATGACCTGGAGCATCTAAAGAAGTATGTTATAACTGTACCAATGTATTTTGTTGTTGTAGTTCTGATGAAATGAGAGAAGATTCAAGGACCACTCAACATCTTCTTTGCTAACAGTCAATCAAGAATACCTTTGTGAATTCTCTCCTCCTGTTCACCTCTTAGATCTGAGAAATTATTGTGGCCTGTTGACTCGTATATGGATTACTTTTTTTCTGTATCTCCTAAAGCATTCTCCCTTTAATACTTGTTAATATGTCTTTATATTAAAGACATATCATAGTTATAAGCTAAAGCATATATTTCTAATTAATCAGTACCTGAGAATGCTAAAGGATAAATCAGCTCTTTGTCACTTTTAAAGGCCAAACAACACTGTAAACCAAAATCTTTTCTTAAAATATGTTTGGTTTTACTCATAAAATCTATGACTGAAGGGTATTTGCAATAAGTTTCTTTTGTGCTGTACATTATGTGTTAACTATATTATTTGTTCCACTTAAAGGCTATTTGCATGTAACAGAGAGGTACAGACTCCTTACAAATATTGAAATCTGAGTCTAACCTGGGCTATTTAATTATCTCTGCCCTTTTCACTACTGTGGCAAAGCAGATTCACGCATGAGAAAGGCAATGTGTTGGCTTCCTTGCTTGCTTCAAGTAGAAAGAAGTTTGGCACAGACTACATGGTTTGGTTTTACCTGTCAGAGCCTCTTTTTAAGAAAGCTAATGAGGCAAGGGTGTTTGCAATGATTAAGACCCAGGAAATAGCAGGTTAACTATTAGTAAGGATGCTCCCCATCTCGTCTACCTACAAAGAAGGGTCAAGTGGATTATTTCAATGAAGCTGTAGATTTTCTGAGGTTATGTAGTTTGCATGGGGTTTTTTATGATTTTATGTTTTAACTGAAGAAAAAAAAAAGTTACTAACTTCATCTAGTCTTCATGCTGGGGTGTGTTCTGATATTTCCTTTGCACAGAGAGGAAAATTATTGCTGTGTGTTGAAGTTCACAGGTAGTGTAGCTCCAGTATTTCTGTTCTGGAGAAAGTAGTATGAGGAAGACAGCTGCTTACCTCCAAAAACAGAGTTCAAGTGTTGCTAGAGTCACAATTATTACCAAAGCTCAGAAAGTTTTCAGTATGGTAACAGAGGATTATCTATGGAGGAGATAATAGCAGAAATGTGACTTATGTGGAAGAGAAGACAGAGAGGCTGACTGTTTTGTTTCCACTCTAGCAGGTGCTTCTGATACAAGGCTTGAGAGTTTCTTTCTGTGAGGGAGGGGGAAAGCACCTGTGACAGGAAATAACGTTTGTTGGAGCGTTGTGTCATGTTGCTGTAGTCATGATTGGGGAGCTGCAAAATAACTTTTGTAACAAGTGAACAACCAGTCAGGGTCAAAAACCTGTGTCAAAGAAGAAAGACTAAATGGAACAAACCCTCCCACTCTGAGCCAGAGTAGGAACTGTTGATCTTCTACTGGCTTTCTCCCTAATTCCTTCCTTTCATTTTTTGTTTTAGTGAAGAACCCATGGAAAGTTCTAGACTGAATTGATGGGGACTGAAGTCAGTGAACGATGGCAGAGTGGTCCTCTCAGCATTGTCCACAAAGATGTTTTTATGCTTTTGTGATGGACTATCCCTAAAAAGTGTACATAACTTGGCCCAAACAGTGAATGTTAAAAAAAAAAAAAAAAAAAAGAGGCTCTGCATTTTAGAAGTATTCTGATAAAAGTAATAAGATAGATCATAGCACAATGTTCAAAATAACATTTTAATTTAAAACAGTGAGGCACTCTGTACCAATCCCTTTAAAGCATGTCCCTTGTTTCAAAGCTCTATTAATAAGAGCTCTCTTAAACTCTGTAGCAGCAATAATGGGCATGTTTTCAAATCAATTCTCTAATTTGTGGAAGTTGCTCAGAAGTTGCTCCTACTTTCTGAGCTTGTACTTGTTAATTCAAGTCCCTCATTTTATATACCTTGTCTGTACTGATTCATTAAGGGAGAAAATAAATACCCTGAACAGGTTTGGTTGCATGGGATTTGACTCTACAATGCATCAAACAGGAACTGGTTATATATAGGTAAAACTCAGTCCTGAATATGAATGCCGTAAATCATTCCAGTATAGTGTAAAATTTTCACAAATTCTCATGTGGTATGTACACAATCACTGGATGTTAGCTGAATTCTGAACTGATTTTTTTTTTGGCTTGATTTTCAGTTTAAAGTGGTAGCATAAGTATAAAAAAATAATTATTCTTTCCTACTTCTGAACAGTCTCAAATGAAAATCTGAACAGGAAAGTGCAAGTCTGAAAAAAAGAATTGATTTGATTTCTTTTTCTTCGGTTTGTATAATCAATTTTTCTTTAAGGGTCAATAAAAGCAGTAAAAGTGTGCATGGTCTTCTTGGCCATAATCTGAGTCCAATCCTGGACTTCTATGCAGCTTTTTGTCTGTGCTCTATTAGGGCATGAGGGTATGTTAACTATTTGCACCATCCCACTTTTAGAGGAAAAAGGTCAGGTGAAAGGTTCTTCTGTACATGAGACAGTTCAGATCATAAAATATGCTGTAAGATGATAGTATGCAGCAACCTTGCTCTCTGATGAGCTGGTGTATATTGAGAGTGACAGCATTGCAAACGTACTCTTTGGTACTGGAGTAGTTTGGCCTCAGTAAGTATGGGATGTGGTTAGGCACTCATTCTTAACTTGGAATTTATTTTCCTTTTTGAATCTGGTTATTACAAATAGGAACAGCTTTTTGTGCTGCACAGCCCAGGGCAAGGCCAGAAAAGGTCAGATGTTGATGCAGATGCCTTTGCTGCAGCAGAACAAACCAAATGGGCACCAGGACAGCCTATCTGACAAGCTCCTGCACTGGCCACTGAGGGAATTACTGTGGGCAGGAAAGAAGAGAAAGTTGAGGGCAGTGAAGGGGGAGGAGGGAAAGAGACAACGATAGAGAATCTGGCAATGAAAAGGAAAAAATGGGTCTGTCAGGGAATAAAAACCAAAATGCCACCTGAGTCCTTCAGCTTCCGTGCGTATCTCGCAGATCATGCAGTAACAGTTCCCGCGCAGGATGAGAGGGAGGGTTTAAGGCCAAGGGAGCCATGTGCTCTGCAGACAGCAGCGGTGTTGCAGAGTGCCAAATGAGTGCATTGCAGCTGCTGGGGAAATGCACTGCCATTTTTTAGATGTATATGTCATGTCTTTAAAAACCTAAATCTGCTTTCAGATGCATGCCACTAAATGGTTTGAAAACAAGAAAAAAAATACAGTCAGCTTAGTACTGCATGTGTCATTTGGACTTGTCTTTGTTTAGACTGCTGTCTGTTCCTGTGATGGCTCTTGTCTTTCCCCTCTGTCTCATTGTATGCTATATTGAGAGAGGAAGGCTAGGAAAGCAGAACCTATCCCTACATATGTATATGCATTTATAAAGTCAAGATTTCTGGGAACCAAAGTGGCATCCCTTTCAGCAAATATTTCAGGCTGTAATATACTCCCTACTGCTGCCTGTCAGTGCTGGACGAAAAAAATCCCCACCATCTCAGGGAAATCTGACTGTCCATGGCTGGTACATTTCAAGCAGAATTAAGGAGAGGCTTCTAACAGATTTCAAATAAGTCTTTCTCAAACCAGAGCTTACTGTCTATGGCATTCCTCAACTCATTTGCATCAACAATATGTCACCTGTTCTGTAGGTCTTGAATTGCTAAAGTGATTCTAAGTACTTCTAGCCATAGTTTGTAAATAACTTCAGCTCTGTGACATTCTTTAGTGACTAGATTGTGCATCCTGTATTCATAAGCACATACCTGAATATTGTTACCTACATCAGCCTGACATATTTGTTAGTCTTTGATACCTTGATTTATGAACATGCTTTATGAAAGGCTGTCCAGGTAGGAAGCACCTTTACCTATTCACTGACTGCTTCTCTAATAAAATATTTATGAGACAAGAAAACCTGGAGGGAAATACCTGGATTTCTCCTCACAAAGTAGCTGTAGTGAAAAAATGAATAAATAAAGTTAGTAGAATTATAAGCATGTTGTAATATCCATTTTGCCTGAGCTATTAATTTTAAAATGTTCCCATTGCTAGGAATGTCATTATCATTGTTATAACTGGAAGAACTTCATAGGCAATGCAGCAGAATTAAAACATATTAATTAATTTATACTTAAAAATGGGCATTATTAGCCATTGCTGAATTAGGGCCCTGCTTGGCAGCTTGCAGACAAGTAGGAGGGCATGAAATGCATGCATTTATGTGACCTTATATTAAGCACTATTTGTCTTTGGTTTAACCCTTGCCTAGTGTCTATATGATATGTGATTGTTTTTTGTTGGTTTTGTGTGTGCTTTATTGAAATTTGATTGGATTTTTTAAATCTGCTTATTTTCAAAAGGTATAAGAGATAAGTATTTTGGGGAAAGGTTTTAGGAGGCACTGTAGGGAAGAAGAACAGGCTACTCACTAATCTCTCTGTAGGACACTATCCCAACCACAGGTTCTGCTGACTTTAATCTTCCTTAGGTACGGCAGCTTTGAATGCTGCCAGCTCTGCGCTGACACCTAACCTCACTGACAACCTTCAGCAATAAGCCCTGTATGTTGAACTGTGTGGTTTGAAGGGTGAGCAAGTCCAGAAGGAATACCTTACTTCTCCCCAGTGCTTTTGCCTATCACCCTGAAATGAAGGGAAGAAAAAGAGAAGGGCAGAGGCAGGGAAAGAAAACACACATTTGTTTCATTTATTATTCTTCATAATAGTCTTCCTTCTGATCCCCCTGGCTTAGTGGATGTAAAGTCATACTGTTTTGCACT
This sequence comes from Haliaeetus leucocephalus, assembly GCF_000737465.1. Taxonomy (NCBI): domain Eukaryota; kingdom Metazoa; phylum Chordata; class Aves; order Accipitriformes; family Accipitridae; genus Haliaeetus; species Haliaeetus leucocephalus. The sequence goes on along the minus strand of NW_010972687.1, from coordinate 1,269,525 downwards.
CTTATAGCATCAATAATCAAAGCATGTCAAAGTCTTGCAAGTATGAGTCAGTTATCTCTCCGTACACAGGGATCAGATAATCTGTGAAGGTGTTGAGAGCCTTTCTGACACCAGCTTTCTTGCTGAAAGGGCAAATCTTCTCAAAGGTTTGTTTTGCTGGTAACTAGTTTTCTGCATTCCTGAAGATGTGACATGTTTCTGCATAAGTCTGGGGTCATTTTAAGGATGTGGCCTGGATAATACTCTACAATGATCCCTTTCAATGTATAGGAACTATAAGAAGGTGAAGCAGCTCTTGGTCCAAGCATGAAGGCGTTCTGTTATGTTTTAGCTCTACTATGTTGAAGCTGCTTGCCTCAGCAACTCTGCAACAAAATTATGGAAATTTATTTCAGAACTGTTATATTTTTTCCCCCACTTCAACAGTTCTCCTCCCTGTAATCTTCAAATTAGACATTTACAAGGTACTCTGTGCCCAGACTCCATTTCTTTGTACATTGCAATACATATTTATGTCCCATAGATTGCAAGGTGCAGGGTAAGATCATGCTTTTATCATCTTTATTTTTCCTAAAACAAGATAGAAATTCTGTGCACTGGTTCAAAACAAAGCTGAAGTCATTTACATGTGCAGACATAACATATTTTCATAATAACTATATTTTTTACATTTATTCAGTATATCTAATTGTCTCATATAAAACAATCCTGGGCAGAAAGAGCTACTTATTTCTAAAGCAAAGGTGATAATGCATGGCACGTACACAATCCATTTCTTCTGCTTACAGGTAACTGATTATTTGCTTATTTAACAAAGCTAGTGTAACTAAGATGGAATACGTTGCACCCTGGGGGCTTTAATACTGTACCACAAAGAAATATCAAAGAAATTTAAATGTGTTCTCATTAAGTACAATGGCCCAGATTCCAGTACTACACTGAATCATTCTGATCCAGTTCCATTAGGGTGACCTTGCCATGACTTTGGCTTTCCTGCCAGGTAAAAGACTTCCAAGAGGAAGCCCTGCTACAGGTGTTGTGCAGGTAATAATTGTTATTTGTTCTTGTCTGACCACTGTAATCACTGCAGTTGAGAAGAGCCTCTGAAGGATAGCCTCCTTCCCGACAAGGGTTGAGGGTGCACAAACATGTTCAGAAGCAAAGGAAAAGATTCAGTAAATCACTGAATTTGGACCTGCACTTTAATGACAGAGATGCATGAAACATGACAGGTTGGCCTTCAGCACCTCTATACAGCAGACTACTCCTGCGCTGCACCTCTGTCTTGAGCATGTTGCACAGCTGTGTGCATCTCTGCCTGTTGCCTTCCAAAGCGTCTCCAATAACAAGGTGACATCAAGTCCCAAAACAATAGTGAGTGTGAAAAAAGAAGACATATATTTTGGCCCTCTTGATCAATAGCACATTGACACAGATTATAGGGACAATGCTGTTCACAGTAAACCCACCCCTGCTTTCCCCAGAGCACACAGTGTTATGGGACCACTGCTGTATAATTAGAATTAATTTGATAGATCTCAGTTATGCTTGATTCATAGGTAAAAACCATTTAGTATGTATGCATTTGTAAACTTGCAGAGACCTAACCAGCCCCTCACTCTATAAACTAAGGCATGCACCATGGAACTGTTAAGTTGACCTAATAGCTCTTTGCCACCAAAAGAGGGAGGTAGCCTTGTTCCCTTTGCTCAGGATGCTCAGTGGTCCTGATATCCGTTTGACTCCACTGTGAACAGATTCAGTTCATTAAATTGGCAGAAAAATAAACCAGCAAAAAAAGGGAGAGCAATAGTCTTCTGTCAATGTGCTGTATCCAGGCATGCATGGGTCTCAAGTTAAAAGAGATGGTGGAAAAGAGAGAATAAGATAGGTGAAAAAAAGAAAAAAAGTCAGAGAGAATGCACTGATGAATCAGTTAAAACATACAGTGAAATCAGACCATTAGGCTGCAGGATTTTCACAGGGTGATTACTAACAATCCTTCTATGGGACATTTAATTCTTAGAATTTTGTGTTAAAAAAACAAATTTCTGTTGTAAATATTCTTTTCTAGTAGCAAGAGTCACTTTTGTGAATTCACAGAAATGATCTGGTGAGAAGCTGAAATTAAGATAGCTGCATCCATCGGAACATCATTCATCTAAAAATCAAGCTGGAAAACTTGCCTACAATGTTTTGAAAGTATATAGTGCCAGCCAGCCATAAAAATAACTTTCTATATCTCTTCCTTGCATCTAATTTTGATCTGAGCCATATTCAAAAGAAGCATGTGTAATCGAAGTAAATATGCAGCTAGATGCCAAGTTAGTACTGTCATTTAATATCTATCTACACTGCAATCGCCCACTGCAAGATGCTTCTGAAAGCAAATGAATTCAAAGGACTAGATCCTTAGACGGTTGTCTATCGACATAGCTCCAAGCCTAGCCTAAAGATCTGAGTAGATTCTTCCCATCTCTTATTTACAATCACATATTTTTCCATTACAGGCTGAATTTTTCCCAAAAATAAAGCTTTGCATGGTAAATGGCAGACAGAAGGTAATACTTTCAGAAGAATTTGAGTGACTGACATTCCCCAGGGTGTGTATGCACAGTAGAGATTTTCATGCACCCTGAGGGCTAAGAAGCTGGAACTGACTGGTCTGTGTCATTGGGCTGTGCTTGGGGACTGCATCATGTGAAGGCAGCTCCAAAGACATCTACAGACCTGTCCTGTGCTGGGAGAGCTCACTGATCTAATGCCTGTTAAAGGGAGAAGTGTCTGCCCCACACTCTCTAGTGCAGTGCAGTGCAGTGATACTTGCTGTAACACTCCCTGTCACTCAGACATTGAATATTATCCTTTTACCACAGATGTTCTACTTAAGAACATTTTTCATGGTGTACATTTCACTAAAGCTTTACCTTCTTTTTCCAGTTTATTTCCTTGTTGAAATTAAGATTTGATTCAGGCAAAAAAAATGGAGATCAGTACACGTACTTTGGTTAAAATCTTCTGAGCAAAATTCCAATGAATCATTTTGAACTAATACAACATAAAATAAAAAAAAAAAAATTTTTTTTGCTGCTTCCAAGTAGGTTCTGCGACAATAAACAGCCAAAGGAAAAACTTTCCAAATGAAAACTTACATATTCTATAGTCCCCTTTGACATACAGCTGCTCAGCCACTTTCTGGCTGCACTTTTTCAAAACTCTTCATGTTCTACAGGGGTGGCCAGCAACTGAATTTTGAGCTATATGCAGCTGATGAATGGTTCAAGCAAGGTTCCCAGGTTGGGGCTGTGTGATGTGCCTGGTGACAGCTCTGTGGTGTCACTATGATGGCTGAGCAAACTGTTGGAGGGAAGAGGGTTTTTAGAGACTGACGTTGCTGGGTTTGCCTGGGAGTCACCTGTATATCCAGCCTAACTCTACTGCTTAGATGAGCTTACCTCTACCAATAAAAATTTAAGATTTCTCTTTTCCTGTGTTTTTTGCACAAAAGAGCATCTTTTGCCTCAATAAGGGTCAGAGGTTTCAGGCCAGTGTGCTCCCTGTGTGCACTAAAATCAATGAGTGTTCAGTAAGTGTTAGATCATCCATGATAACGTTACCCCACTGCATCATTGAGACAGCTAGTTTTAGTAACAATAACAGCAGATAACAAGGTTTTCATGCATATCCTAATCTTGCCACCTGCAATATCCACAGATGCATACTAAAACTGAGGACTTTGAAACAGAGTCCCAAAGTCATTACATCAGATTGAGACTATGCCAAGCTTCAATCAGCTGGTGAGACTCAGAGTCCCCCATCTGAGTTTCTGTTATATCAGCCATACATATACGTAATAAATTAAATGGGTCTGGGAACAGCATCACAGAATGGTCGAGGTTGGAAGGGATCTCTGGAGGTCATTTTGCTGACCTGCATGCTCAAGCAGGGTCACCTGGAACCAGTTGTGAAAGACCATGTCCAGATGGCTTTTGAATATTCCAGGGATGGAGACTCCACAACAACACTGGGCAACCTATGCCAGCGCTCGGTCACCTTCACTGTGAAAAAATGTTTCCTAGTGTTCAGAGGGAAACTCCTCTGTTTCAGTTTGTACACATTGCATCTGGTCCTGTCACTGGGCACCACTGAAAAGAGCCTGGCTCTGTCCTCTTTGCACCCTCCCTTCGGGTATTTGCACACATTAATAAGATCCCACCTGAGCCTTCTCTGCTCCAGGCTGAACAGTCCTAACTCTCACAGCCTTTACTCCTAGGAAAGATGCTCAAATCCCTTAATTGTTTTCGTGGTCCTTCACTGCACTCTGTTTAGTATGTCCATATCTCTTGTGTATGGAGGAGCCCAGAACCAGACACAGCACTCCAGGTGTGGCCTCACCAGTGCTGAGTAGAGGGGAAGGATCACCTCCCTCCACCTGCTGGCAACACTGCTCCTAATGCAGCCCAGGATACTGTTGGCCTTCCTTTCCATAAGGGCACATTACTCTTTGATGTTAGACTTAACGTCCACCAGAGCCTCTAGGTCCTTTTCTGCAAAGTTGCTGTCCAGCTAGTTGGCCCCCAGCATATATTGGTGCATAGGGATACTCTTTCCCAGGTGCAGAACTTTGCACTTCACTTTTTTGAACTTCATGAGGTTCCTTTCAGACCATTTCTCCAGCCCGTTGAGGTATGTCTGGATGGCAGCACAATCTTCTGGTCCATCAGGTGCTCCTCTGAGTTTTGTGTTAGCAGCAAACTTGCTGAGGGTACACTCACACATTATCCAGATCATTAATGAAGATGTTGGGCAGGACTGGACCCAGTATTGACCCCTAGGTTACAATGTTAGTTACTGGCCTCCAACTAGACACTGTACCACCGATCACTACCCCTTAGGTCTGATGATTTATCTGGTTTTCAATCAACCTCATTGTCTGTTCATCCAACCCATATTACATCAGCTACTCTATGAAGATTTTCTGGGACATAATGTCAAAAGCCTTGCTGAAGTCAAGGCAGGCAATATCAACTGCTCTCCCCTCATCCACCAAGCCAGTCATCGTAGGAGGTTATCAGGTTGGTGAAGTATGATTTCCCCTTTGTGCTTCCATGCTGAGTATACCTGATCATCTTCATGTCCATCAAGAGTCTGGAAATGGTTTCCAGGACTAGTTGTTCCATTACCTTCTCAGGGATCGACGTGAGGCTGACCAGCCTGTAGTTCCCTGGTCCTCCTTCTTGCCCTTTTTGAAGACAAAAGTGACATCTGCTTTTCTCCAGTCTTCAGGAAACTCTCCTTCTTGATGTACCATTGAAAGATTACCAAGCCAACTTCCAGGACCCTGGATTCCTGAAGTCTGGTCTTGCTAGTAGTAGTGTTCTTGCTAGACATACTCATGTCTAGAATCAGCAGGGCCCCTGCCCCATTCAGCAGTGGGCCCACATTTTCACTAGTCTTCTTTTTGTTACATGTATAGTTATAGATGGACTTCTTGTTGCCGTTAATATTCCACACTAGGGATGGGCTTTGCCTTTCCTAACCATATCTCTGTATGCTCAGACAGCATCTCTGTATTCCTCTCAGATTTCCTGTACTTGCTTCCACCTTCTGTATACTCTCTTTTAAGTTTCAGTTTTGTCAGGATCTCTTTGTTCATGCATGTAGGCCTCCTGGTATTTTTTCCTGACAACCTGCTAATTGGGATGGACTGCTCTTGAGCCTGGAGGAGGTCATCATTAAATGTCAACCAGCTTTCTTGGACGTCCCTTCCCTCTGGACCCTTATCCCATGGGACTTTTTCAAGTAGATCCATGAAGAGAGCAAAATCTTCTCTATTGAATCCCAAGGTTGTGATCTCATGTTTTGCCCTGTTTCCTCATTTCATTAACCTGAACTCCACTATCTTACTGTCACTTCAGGCAAGGCTGCCTTTGACCTTTACATCTACAACAAGCCCTTCCTTGTTTGTGAGTACAAGGTTGTCCTGGTTTCAGCTGGGATGTAGTTAACTGTCTTCCTAGTAGCTGGTACAGTGCTATGTTTTGAGTTCAGTATGTGAAGAATGTTGATAACACTGATGTTTTCAGTTGTTGCTCAGTAGTGTTTAGACTAGAGTCAAGGATTTTTCAGCTTCTCATGCCCAGCCAGGGCACCTGACCCAAACTGGCCAACAGTGTATTCCATACCATGTGACGTCCCATCTAGTTTAGGAACTGGGAAGGGGGGGGCAGGGGTTTTTTTCGCCGCTCGGGGACTGGCTGGGTGTCGGTCGGCGGGTGGTGAGCAATTGCCCTGCGCATCATTTGTACATTTCAATCCTTTTATTACTACTGTTGTCATTTTACTAGTGTTATCATTATCATTATTAGTCTCTTCTTTTCTGTTCTATTAAATCGTTCTTATCTCAACCCAGGAGTTTTACTTCTTTTCCTGATTTTCTCCCCCATCCCACTGGATGGGGGGGAGTGAGTGAGCGGCTGCGTGGTGCTTAGTTGCTGGCTGGGGTTAAACCACGACAAAGGTCCAGCAGAACACCTCTCTTTGTTGGGTCCTTTATCACTCAGATCAGGAAGCTGTTATCAGGAAACTCCTGGATTGCTTATGCCCTGTTGTGTTGTTCTTATAGCAGGTATCAAGGATGTTGAAGTCCTCTATGAGGATCAGGTCCTGTGAATGTGAGACTACGTAAGCTGTTTGTAGAAGGCCTCATCCACTTCTTCTTCCTGGTCAGGTGGCCTATAGCAGGTACCCACTACCATATTACCCATGCTGGTCTACTTTTTAATCCTTACCAATAAGCTCTCAGTTGGCTTATCATCCATCCCCTGGCAGAGCTCCATGCACTTTAGCTGTTCTCTCACATAAAGGGCAACTCTACCTCCTCATCACATTGTCCTTTCTAAAAAGTTTGTGTCCCACCACTGCAGCACTCCAATAATGTGAGCCACCCCACCACACCTCCACAGTCCCAGCAAGATCATAGCTCACAACAGCACACAAATCTCTAATTCCTCTTATTTGTTTCCCATGACATCCTTGATACACAGCTAGCATGGGACACCCCATTCCTATGACCCTGTAGCCTCTAAAACAGTGTAGTTGTATGCATATTCCTTAATGATAATGTGCCTTGCAGTGCTCTAAATCCCAAGTAATGTCCAGCTGCAGCAGGGAGTACTTGTGGGCACAAACCAAAGCAGGGTACAGATTCTTCTGGGAGTTTAGCATAGATGATGGTATTCCTGGGCACTGTCTTAATTTGCTAATGTAGACATAGCATCAGATTAATTTTAATCTGAATGAGGCAAAAGGGAAATTGCTGATTATTATTTTTAATTGTTACTTTAAAAGATAATCAAGAGCGTACATGGCCTTATTGCTCTGAAGACAATCAGCAGTAACACAAATTTGCCTTTCAGACATTTCTGTTTATACACATCCTCAGACTACATGCTGTCTAACCCCGAGGACAACATAATCTCTTGTTTTGCATAGAGACAACAATATTGCAGTGATGAAATTCTTGTTCTGAGATGGTATTTGCTTCAAAGTTCAAAATGTTTCTTGTAAGGTAGATAGGGAAATCAAAACTGTGGGAAAGTAAAAGTATTGGCAGTTCTGTAGACTTGTACTTGTTTAAGTCTTTTTTTTTTTATTTTAAATATATGTTATCTTTTCCTTCCCTGTCTAATCAGATTATAGAGACATAGTCATCTCTGTTCTTTTGTTGAAAATAATACAAACTTATTTTCAGGTGAGTTTAGAAGATCCCTTTATGTTTACACTCCTAATCAAATCCCACAACTTAAGGCACAGAGGAAGCAGTCAGCTGTGTAGGACACAAAGCTGTAAGGGTGGCCACCTCTCCTTGGTTTGTGTCAGTGCCCTGGAAAACCAACCTGGTTGCAGGCTGGGATATGAGAGGGCTTTCACTCAGGTCTCTGTCTTAAGGCTACCCCTTTCCCTTCTGTGTCTCTTCTTTCTCCCACCTGGAGCCTCATGCAACATAATTTTGTCTGTACTGCTGAGAGTCTTTGAATGGCTCTGTAAGTTATTACCAGTTTATAAACCAGGTGAGGAGAACTATGCTGTTATTCTGCCACCTGTGGACACAGTCCAATATAGATTATCAAAAATACCAGAAAAGAAATTGAATTACTATGTCCTTAAACATCTGTAGATCCATATTAGCCCAGTGGCTTATATACCATAAAATGTATGAAGACATTAGGACAGTCTTTGTTTAACCATATGAGAGACTTGAGAGCATGATCATCAGCTGCCACAGGTAAGCACCTTGCCAGAATGTTATATTCACTAGACCTCAATTCAATTTTTTTATTTTTTTTTTTCTTCCTTGTTCTGCAGTCCTCATTGTCATTGCAAAGTGGCTCAGCTTCAATGGAAAGGAGGACGATGCTTCCACCCAAATTGTTCTATTCAACTATTTGTTCAATTCAATGATTTGTTCCAAGTAATGATTTGCAACATACCTTGAATTTTTACTAGTACAGAATGTATTTCAATCCTTTTCTTTTATTTTATGGCCACTAGGGTATTGAACAGAAAAGCTGGCTCAATTAGTGGTCATGAATAAGTCTATGATAGTTCTGTTGTGTGCCAAGTTTAGTGCTGCTTGATGTTGGTGGCCTGTGTCTGAACACACCCACGGGTTTGTCCTTCAAGGGGATTTTGGCATAGCAAGAGACATGGCTTCTGAATCAAATATGGGATGAAGTGCTGACAAATCTTCAGCCCCTGAGGATGGTGGACATGCCTGCAGATATGCCCAATAGCAAACATGTGAGCAGCCAGCCAGATTTTGTGGCTGAAATGGTCACAGAAACTCTTTAAGTTACCTAAGGAGTTAGGTGAATCACTGGTACCAAATTCTGCTGATTGGCCATGTTGGGCAACAGAGTTCTTTCTGTGTCTTACTTCTATGTCCCATCACCTATAAAGATTCAATAGTTTCCCACAGAAGGAGTAGAACTGCCTAATCCATTACCATTTCTGCCATTTTTATAATAATTCTGGGTTTGAAAATCTCTCAGCCATGTCTCATAATGTGAGAGGGGGTAATAAAAAATGAACAAACTGAATCTCTTACTTCTTCCTGGGACTGATTAAGGAGCCTTATCAACTGGCAGCACAGAGCCACACATAATCTAGGATTTTAATGCTCCAGTAATCACCATGGTGCCTGAGCATCTCTAAGACAGCCGCAGACAGTTGAGATGCTCTAGAAAGCTGTCCCTGGGTTTAAATGCAAGAAGAAAGTGACAAGGAATTGCCTCCAAGAAGGCCTTTCAAGCTGGAATGCACTTTCTCAACTGCTGTGATAAAACTAGATTTTTTAGGCATTCACAGAGTAGCCTGCTCACCCTCTAGCATTCATTAGGGACCTGCCAGGGGAGAGGAAAGCAAAGTTGATAACTTAGGTGCATAGGAAAAGTGGTCCTTTGCTTCCTAAAAATAATCTTTGCTATTACATGTATTTCTGTCTGACAAAATAACATATACACATTAGGAGCTATGGAAAGGATCATACATCAGTCTATATACCCAACACAGTACTTTTTAATTGAAATTTTTACATGTGATCCTTTTCTCTCAAGTAAACTGCTAACATAAACTGACTAGGATTTCATTATCTGGCCCCCACTGCATGCCTTTTTTATTTCTGTAATGCAAACATTACCATTCAAATAGTAAGCACCTAAATCTACCTGACAGGAAGAGAAATTCATTTAACAGGAAGGTTTTGCACATCCAAAGGAATTTATTTTTAAAAATTTATTTCTTTGTGTGAGTATCATATTTTCATTTGTTTTCCTTCCTACCCGCTACCTTCAGCTGTTTCCAAAACAGCAGTCAGGAAGATGACAGGAGTGCCACAGCTCCCTACAGTACGTGACTGCTTAACCTTAAGCCACCTCAGCTGTGAAAACTGTGGATGCAACTTTGAAAAAACATTTTGAATGTGACAGCAAATTACTTTGTGATGTTTATACATTTTTCATAATGTTGCTCCCAGTAGAACTGATTCCTGTATTTCTTACAGCAACGGTATGAAGAAGCAGGCTTTTAAAAGAATGGGGTTTTGCTGATGCTGCTTTCTCTGTGTCTAGTTAGCTAAGAGACTGTGCTGTAGCTTAATGCAACAGACTAATAACAGTGATGCTTTAGGAAGTCTCAAGAAGCAGAGGTGCATCTCCTTGTACATGGCTGCTCTCAAGGAGGAGGGCATGTGTGCATGTATGAGGGAGCACAAGAGCACTATAGCGGATGGAAATGGAGCAAGACAGCCAAGCAGAGGACTTGGACAATGTGCCACAGAGCTCAATAAATCTATACAGTTCCTTTATGCTCTGCAAGGTCATAGATGACGCTGACACTGGTCTCCTAGCAACCCACTCTACTAACCTACTTTTGTCCCAATCACTGGAGAATGGGTTTAATGCTCTGAGCTGTGTTTCAACATGTGGAGGAAAGAATCAAATTGATGCTGGGTAACTGCTGATGTGCAAAATGCTAAAAAGCATTTTTCTGGTCTGTCTCCTCTCTATATTTGTTGCACAGATAAGGCTTCTTTAATAAAGAACAACAGCATTAAAGAATTCTTAAGCTTCACAGGACTACTAATTTCATTTGAAAATATAGAAACATAAAGTGCAAAGTCATACATGTATTTATTTAGGTAGAAGTCTAATACAAGCTCCCAGTTAAGAAGGATCTACCCCAAACAGGAGATGCTTCTGATATTTAAAAAAAAAAAAAAAAAAAAAGGGGAAACTAAAAAAAACGCAATTAAAAATTACCTAAATGAAACATCGGTTTATTAGGCTGTAGATCATGTAATCAATTAGTTAAAAACCACTAGACAGACATAGTAATTATTTTAAAAAAATCTACATTTGGAATATCTACCATATAAAACTTTATTTGACATATAGAAAACAAAGCAGGCTTTAGGCAACATCACAACCACAACCATATTGAAAGAACTCTCCTGTATCTTATGAGTAATATGCATCTGGTGGATAGGACACAGCTACATCGTCTCAAAGTAATGATGCATTTTTGCCTTCTTCTTCAAAAATTGTATGTAGACCTATTCCAAAACACATATCAAATGATACAGCAGAGTAAATCATGCAAAGCAAATACATTCAATGAATTTAGCCTTTTTCTCTGCTTGAGGAATGTTCCAAATTCTAACTAACCATAATTTGGATTTATATGACCATTTCTTATCATTTTATTCATCAAATTTCCTGTTCCTGATGCACAAGATTCATTCTTTGCTGGTTAGCTGCAGATATTTATAAGAATCAGGTGAAACTGCTTTTCTGTGTTTTGATAATAGGTATTCTCAATCACCCATAAGACATAAGATTTGAAAAAGGAACAAACGTCTTCATTTTACATGTAGCAAGTGAATATTTCCACAACACGTGAACTGTATAAACCTCAGCTCTGCTCTACATTCAGTAGGACTTCCATTTCAGACAGATGTAGCAATAGGCAATGGGGATATGCCATTGCTTCCCCATATTCAACAAAACTTGTAGGTTTTGATGTCTAAAAAAACCCCATGCTAACTTTTTCCCTGCCCACTGCCAGTAAAACATCACTGTCCTGTTGAATGTGTCACTGGATCAGAGACTACTGAATATTATAGTGATCTTCTTGAGGGACACTTACTGAGCTGGGATGGAGGTTTTGAATTACACTGGCACAGCACTGGTCTCCTCTACCTTTCCCCTGGCCTCGATGAAAGGCACTATTATTACCATAAAAGAACCTGTTCCTTACTGCTAAATACAGTAATTGCCTAACCCTTGGCTGTCACCCATCAGCACACACAGCAGACAGAGGGATATAAGGAGCAGGAATTAAAAGATTATAGGATCATAAACCATGTATATGCTTCCCTGGCCCCTGAATGAAATGAATGTATCACAAAGATTCTCCTAAACTGTTTTGACTGTCAGTAGCATTGGGAGGCCACAACAAAAGCAAGGGGGACCAGCCTAGTAGAAAAATCCATTCATAGCTGTTTCCCATATAGGAGTCAGAGAATGGAGAACTGTGCAGATTGCCAGCACAGCAACCCCTTCACAGTGGGGTATGGCCCCTCTGGATTACTTTGCCTCAGCACCACAGAAACACTCCTTATGCAAGAAGAGTCTGAGCCAACACAAAAAAACCTGTCACTTCCATTTTTACCCTGGAGCACATTTATACTAGTGGTTGCTGATGTTGTTTGAGGTGTGATTTTCTGGTTTGCCCAGCTGTCATTCATAACCCCAGAATGATGGCAGTGTGTAGACTGGAAGGGAGCTTTGGAAGTCTCTAGCCCAGTCTCCTGCTCAGAGCAGGAGAGCTGAAGAGCAGATTTTTCAGGGTCTTGCCCAGTCAGGTTTTGAGTATCCCAAAGGGCAGACATTTCACAGCCTCTCTGGAACCCTGTTCCAGTGTTTGACCATCCTCATAGTGAATTTTTTTTCCTTACAAGTAACAGAAGTTTCCCATGTTGCAACTTAATGGAAAAGTCTCAGTTCATGCTGAGGACTGGAGAGTCCCACCACTTCAGGAAATCTAGGAGTGATAGCTACCTTCATGCAGGACACATGTGTGGATGCTCTTGTTCAGTGATAGTAGGAAAATGCTAACTGGTTGAAAGCTGAGCCTGAGCATGGCTGAGTTGTGTTGACTAAGAGGTTTCCCAGGTAACAAAGGGAGAGTTTAGACAGTTTTTAAGTCTTTGTACATGGTTAAAAAAAAACCCAAACAAACAAACCAAAAACCCCAAAACCAAAAGCCAAAAATCAACAACCAAAAAAGACCCCAGTAAATATTCTACAGAAACTTGAAGAAAAAAAGCAAAACCTGATCTTTAGAGGAATGCAGGTCACAGTGCAACCCTGACAAAAAGCAAGGGAGAGGGGTCCTGAGCAAAGTTGGAGTTAAACCAGCCTTGAAGCAATCTCTTCTCACTACTAGAAAATAAGATGATTTAGACATTCACTGTTAAGTAAACAGAACTGTACCAAACAATGCAACCACTTCCATACTCAGTCTCTCCCACGTGACTCTGGACTCAGCCAGCTCCTTACGCCTCAAGGGGCTGCACTGCACAGTCTTTTCTTTAAGACAGTTTGGTGACATGAAAATACCTACCACTACTACTCTAATATCTTGCTTTCTGTGTCATTTCAGCTTGCAAAACTCAGGCTTTCAGTCCTCCAGGCATTTGACTTGGATTCTTTAGATTTATTTTCAAACAAGGCGATTATTTAGACTAATAATATCTGTATATTAGCCAACTGTGCATTATTAAATGCACACAGGAAAACAGATGTCTTCTGAAAGCAACAGACAAAGTAAGAAAATTTTACTTACTTTCAGCTTAGTTACTTTGCAGTTTTGTATCAGTAAGGTCCAGCTGTGCTCTGTGGTAATACAGATAGAAAGAACTTCAGTATTCTCACACACTAGCCCTTTTCTATAGTATTGTGCTTGAGAAGTGGGCACATCTGTAAATATATAAGCATGAGAAAATAGGAGGTATTTTGAAATTACCTGTAGAGAAGTGTCTTTCTGCAGGATCCTCTCACTGTAGACTGACATAATACTTCAAATGGCCTATAGAATTTGTTGCCTAAACTCCAATCCTACCTGCAGATTTATCAACACTCATTATGTTCATTTGCATACACTGGTTTAATAAAAATTGATTATGGCACTGTAAGTATAATTTTGATTCCAGTTAAACTGAAGCACATGCAGAGTAACTAATTCATTATCCTTCACTAGTGTAATTGAGATCATAATCTGTGTGCGTGTGTGTGTGTGTGTGTGTGTTTTAAAAGATATTAATATTCTCAGTTTGTACAGTCAATGCTTACATAGGCAATAAGCAACATACTAGAGCTGGAACAATCTTACCTAGAGCAAGCAGTGAAAGAAAACTTTATAACAGTGTGCCTGCTGTATATTTACTTCAGGTATGTGTACATGCGTATGTATATGTATCTATATATAAAAGGATATAAAAAAATGAGGTATGTGGGTGTATATCCCACTTCTCTGTGTAGATCAAGTGCCAGACAGGCAAGCATGTTTCACAGTGAAAACAGGCTATCCCCATTTGTCTCACTTCATATTTGTAATAGGCAATGAACATAGACTTAAATAGCTACAGGTCAGCTGGCTTGTAATAACTTCTTACCCTGTGGTAACTTGTTCAGCTCTAAGCCACATACAGATAGATGGACACTCACAAGAAAAGACTGAAGAAATTTGGTTTGTGTGTTAATGGATGGAAGAGCTATATTCTACAAAACAATGTTGTAAAATATTAGCTGTACCGATGTCTGCCATGCCTTGCCCTTGGGTACACATACTGTAGGTGCTAAAATGAGACAAAGCTGCTACCATCACTTATAAAACCGATAACTTTTTTGATCATCAGGGAAGACAATAGGTTAATAGTCAGATTTTACCTCTTCTCAGGCTGAGAAGAGGAAGCCAGTTTCCAGTATTTAAAGGAATTAAGTGGCTGGTGCAAAAGATAAGCAATCCTTACAAAAGCACTGTCAATTACTTATTATGCCTTCTGTAGCTGTGAAAGGGATCCTCCTTAGAAGCATAGATTAAAGATCCTTTACGTAGTCTTGGTAAAAGCTTGAATGTCTCTCTTACACCTGCTCTTAATTTCCTTTTCCCTTTTTATTACCTGAACTCTGATGCTTTAGGAAGGCAGCACTGTCCACACACCAGTTTGTCTGTGGTAGGAGGGATAATGCAGATAAAATAGGAATCCAAACACATCTACAACTGTTTTTAGGATCCAAAACTTTCTTGTAGAGCTGAGTATCTCTGAAAATGTTCTGTAAATATTAGCTAAAATTAAAAAAACCCTTCAACTGTGTTTATACCCTCTTACTTCTTGGTTTCTGCAAATGCTAGAAAAAAAAATTTCTCTTGGAAGAACATCTATGAAGAAAACCTAATTTTAAACAAATATTAGAGATATTTTCTTATATTGTTTTTTTTTAATCACTGTTCCTACATTGAATAAGTAGCCTAAAAATTCCTATTCCTGTTTGAACTGGTGCACTGTATTAGCAGTGATGGAGAATTTCATGTAAGTATCTCAAACAAGGTGGCAAATAGTAATTAATTTAACCTTGCCGTACAATCAATAGTCACTGTCATATAGTTCAATGGTAAGTGAATCCAGGGCATGATTTAGTCAAACTCTGTGAGAACTTTCTGTAAAATAAATCATGTTCCTCCATCTGTGAGCCAAAAACTTAAGTCCATCCTTCTAATCAGCAGCTCTGAACTTCAGTTGAGAGTCTCACAGAATATCCCATTATATAGTAGAGTAAATATTATTAAATATTATACATTTCTCAGATAAAACCTAAAGACAGCACTTTTTTCAGTAATTCCAACTAGCAGTAGAGTATTGATGAAAATTCCTTTTGCCTAATTATCCATTATATAGCTGACCAAGAATAACACACATCTGTGAACATACACACAGCTGCCTACAAATATACATGACTACATAAACATTCACATTATACACAATATCTACATATGGAAAGCATGTCGATGACCAGAACTATCCATACATCTCAGTAAGAATCTTTACTCAGTAAGGAATTCACACACACACAAAAAAAGCTTCTGTAAATTCTGCACCACCAGATACATATTTCTATTTTTCCACTTCATATTACTAATCCATTAAGAAATTTTGTGGTATAATTTTTTTTCATGAATATTATATTAATACTTGACTGAAGACTGAGTATACTAGCATTCAGTTAACGTTCATGTACTTAGAACAATACAAATATTTGAAATACAATGAGTATCAGAATTTTGGGGGGAGGGGGGGTGTTGCTCATCTTTGTAAGAAGAGCACAATGACATTGACAATCTGTAGAGTGTGCATGCATGTGTGTTGTTTTTATAAGATGAGAGTACCCCAGGATAACATTTTGTATAATGTAGTAGCTTAGGAAAGGTGATTAAGACCCCAGTGGCTACTCTGGCTCTATATCCTCAACACACACGTGGCATTATCTAACTCATTCAGAAAAGAAAAAGCAAAGATGTGTGTAGCAAGTTAAACTGGATTTTGATCTATAACCCAAACTAACTTTTGGGTGTGTTAATTTTTTTCTATTCTTCACAGAAGTGCCCAGGAGAAGTGAAGTTCTACATAACTGAGCACAAACCTTGGATTTTGCTCAGCTGCTAAAAGCATGATCTGCAGGTAGGAGGTATGGCCAGACAATAGCATGTCACAGCCCCATTCTAGCTTCTCAATATGTTCCAAAATTGGAAATTTCTGACTCTTTAACTACTGAGAAAGTGGAGATTCTCTTGATGCTATGAGAACTAATTAATGGTGTGTAATTATAAGGGGGTTTTTATTCCTTTTTGTATTGCAAGTGTGCTTGTTAACTTAAATGTGTAAAATTATGGCTTAAACTATGGCTTTACTTAATTGAACTATATCCATATAAACCAGGGTTAGAGGTGAATTATGTATGCACATTTTGCTTCTTTGAGTTGGTTTAACCAAGATGACTTAAAAGCATATCCTTAGTCAAGCCAAGACATGAATAAAGCCTAAGTTCATAATGTGTTGATTATGTGCTTTCCATGTAATTACTAATACTGTTTTTTGCTTTTAGTGTGTTGCTAAATCTTCACAAACATTGCCTTTTTAAGGAAAGAATAAAGAAACAATAAACCTAGAAAAATAATGAACCAAAGAAATTTGACTTTAGGATGACTCGTTGCTATTGTGAATATTACACCTAGATATCCATCTTAAATATTCACAGAATTTTAGTCAGGACCCCACACATAATCTTCCATGTCCAGACTGCCTGCAGGTGGTATTTTGGCAGCTGAGTAAAACCCAAGATTTGTGCTTAGTTATGTTGGATTTGCACTTCACTTCTGGCCACTCCTGTGACAATTAGAAGAAATTTATCAGTGGAGGTATCATCTCCACAGACAGTCAGTAGTGGATGGTTGCTCCAGAGCTCTTCCCATTCCAATAATTATTTTATATTAGACTGCAAAATATTTCAAACTATACAAAAACAGGGTTTTAGAATGAAAATCACCAAAAAAGTTTTGTCTGTCAAAATCTGTCTTTCAGTTAAGGTCTTGTCAATTTTCCTACCAATTTTCAAGGTCTCATTTTTGTCAAGCAACCGTGAAGCATTGTCTAAAAATGTAAGGCTTAATTCCAAACAAGGGGAGTAGTGCAGGATGGCCCTCCACATGGTCCTCAGCCTGCTCAGTTCCCCCATACTGATGCATAAATGTTGCTTCTGGCTCAGGAGCGAGGACATTACACACCATGTTGGGATGGGCTGTGGAGACCAACGTGCCCCTTTAGAGCTGGCTCTGATCTTTCTGACACATCACATATTGCAGACATATGTTATGTGACTAGCTAATTTCCAGTCTGAAAGAATTAAATGCAGAATTATAGTTTAAGTAGCAGTCATTTATCTGCTGAATTCAAGAGGGCATGGCTGATGGTACCCTGTTAAGCTAAATATCTGGCAATTCATGTACGAATGATTTCTGTTGCAAGAGCCTTTGCTGAATACCATGTTAAGTAATGCCTAAATCAGCCTTTTCTTGATGATATCAAGCATGCTGTACTGGTAATATACAGGAATGAAAATACACAGTTTAACAATACATGCAGTACAAAATGTCACATCTTGATGTGATTTGGAACAGATCCTCAAAATGTCCTTGGCAACTCAATGCATAAAAAAACCCAGTATTTTGGTGCCAAGTCAGTCACAATTTTGGCTGTGGATTCTATTTTCAATGATTCACTCATATTGGTCTGCTCAGACACTTCAAAGCAATCATGAATTAGATGTCAAAATACATTATACATGAGATCAATGCATAGAAAATATTTTTAGATACAGACAATGAAAATGGTCAAACAAATTGCTAGAAGTTTTTAAATACCATGTTTGCTAAATTGTTTTTTAAATTGTTTGCAAATTCTAATCAATTTTGCTATTACATCTGCCCCCACACTGGGAAAAATGTATAAAATAATCAAAATGTTTGGCATTCTAAATGTATCACTTTTTGTTTCACTCAGAATTTTGACTTGATTTTATTTTAAGTGTAAAAACACTCCAAAACTAGATGAAAGCTTCTGTATATCTTGATGTTATTGTTTCACTTGTATGCTTCCCAGGGTGGACAGGAGGAGGGAGTAATCTCCAGTTGGCACAATATTATTTTTTCTGACATTTCTGGTTCAAGCCAGAAAATCAAATACCTCCATAATTACTTCTCGATGATATTTTCCTTTACTTTTATGTATTTATTTGTAAATGAACAAAAAATGCCTGGGTTTTGTGGTTTCACTTTGGATTTAGAAGTAGATAGAGAAATTACCTAAAAACCAGTGGGGAAATGGAACTTCTAAACAACAGAAGTTTCAAAACAGTTATTGTATCCTCACTTGCATATTTAAAACCTGAGTGTTTTCTGCTTCTATAGTATAGCATCCTACTGTGACCATTCTCTCCACTGAGTAACTGAGGAAGCCACAGCAGCTCATTTTAACTTTGTTCAGATTTGTTTAATGAGAATCTGGTGCACTGCATGTGTGAATAAGTACTGTGTTGCCAAATGTATGTATTCTGCTCCAGCCTCTCACAGAACTTTAAGGACTAAGTTGTGAGGCTTTATAAAGTCGTCAGAAAAATGTTAAGGTGATTCTGAATGTAATCTAGATTATCAGAAGGCAAAATTATATTCCTCTGAAAGTGATTTTGATATTTCCACTTCTTTTCCAAAGTTGGAGATCTCATTATTTTCTGGGCTAGAAGAAGGATGTTTGCTTGATCACTGGTATCCTTTCTCTTTGATCCTCTTCAGATTCTTTTTGCAAGCAAAATCTATAGGATGCAGTTCCATTCCAATACTGGTTTCCCTAACTGGTAATAAGTAAGCAACCTGACAAGAAATAAGCTTAGGTAGTCTAAGGAGAGAGTTTACAAACACAAAGCTCTGAACAATTCTCAAAAGTGATTTTGTACTAAGTCAGGCACCTGCAGGCATTTAAAGTTATCACTTTCAGGTTCTCTTTCTAACCCTGGTCTGTATATAACAGTGATTTGTTTTCAGAAAAGGTCCCACTCCAGCGGTAGCAATAGTGGCAGAATCATGCACTCTTATCCATGATTATCTAAGTTTGCAGCATGGTCATAAAAATTGCACAAGAAGAAATAGCATTTTTTTATTCTTATTTCAGAGATTTTTCAGGATGACAGTAAAAATCAGAGACCATTGTAGGAGAATGAACAGAAATCAGGTTCATAAACAGAATATGGCAGTTCTCAGCCTGCACTCTTCTCAGTAAAACATCAGTAATAACTTCAGGGTTGATCCAAACCCCTGGGAAAAATATATAGCATCAAAGCAGGTGGTGGTTCAATCTTTAAAGAACTGATTGACTTTGGTGATTTTGAAGAATACTTTGTTGGTGATAAAAATCCAGCACACATGAAGACTCATCAAGTGTTGAATACAGTTTAACTTATTTAAAAAAAAACAAAAAACTTTCTGGATATCTTGCAGAAATGGCTTTTTGTTAACAGAAAACCTTTGTTGTTAACACATTCCTTAAATTTCACTCATAGAGTGAGCCAACAGGTAACATAATTGAGAATTAAAAATAAAACTGAGTTTTAGAACAAATATCTACTTAGCATTATATAGGGACAAAAGCTAATTTGATATTAAGCCTTGTCTGAGCAGGCCTAACTTAACTGTTTTTACTTGAATTAGCCCCCATGTTGATAACTTAGAGGTCCATTTAAAAGTGCTTTTTTAAGTTTAAAATGATTAGGCGTTTATCTTGATTAGGCATAGGGTTGAGCTTAATCAAATTAAGATATTCTTGAGGCAAAAAAAAACCCTGTTCAGAAAAGAGTTTGATTTAGCTCGTTTAAAAACATATTTAAAGCCACTTCAAAACAGATATATAAGCCACAGACAGATTTAAAGCCACCACATAACAGACTTGTAAACAGAAAGGTTCCCAAATAGGTTAATGTTACCATTCAGGAAGAAATATGTTGCCAAATATTTCAGGAGATATATCATACACCAAGAATTTCATAATACATTCTCCTTGTTTGCAGAAGCAACTTGTGTTTATGCACAGAGGTTCCACATTTTAAATGCAAGTACCGTATTTTGTTTGCATAACACAGCAATTGTGCTCTAGCTGTCTAAGAGTTTCATAAAAGTCTACTATAATCAGTGGAAGGCTTTCCCCACCCTTCCAGGACATTGTGGATCAGGCCTTCAAGTGCAGGCAAAAAGAAAAATACTCTGCTTCCGGAGGAGCGATGAGATATAAAATAAGTTTGGTCAGGTTTTTTGTCCCAGAACTTTAAAAAAAAACTAAGTTGAATGAAAACCCAATTAAATAAAAAATAATCTTCATAAACTTTTCAAAAGGCTTTAGCTTACTGAATATAGAAGTACAATGAGAAAACAGCTTTTCTGTGCAGTTTTGTTTCCTTCTCTCTTATAAACCTTTTCACTGTGTTTTATTTCATGAAATGGATCTTCTATACAGAAGTCAACTTCTGGGACGGTCTCTGTCTCTACTGTGCATTAGTCACATCTAAAAGTAGATGCAGACAGACCACTTGAAATAATATTTGAACCAAGCACAGAGGCAGATTTTGAGTTCAAATGCAAGTTCCTAGCAAGTCATTTGGTTTAATCCAGATACGTGTTAGTTTGTTAGCTGATACGTTGGTTGTATGTACAGATGGGGAGCACAAACTCCAATCTAGTATAAATTTTTTTCATATCTTCTCTAAGGTTCAGGAAGACTGCATCTGGAAGTCTGAATAGCAGCAAACAAAATGATTGATTCTGAGTCACTAATATATTCTATATGATGTCTCTGTAAATGTGGCTGTCTGACCCTGGGATTATGTGTACATATCGATATTTCAGGAGAAAAGTCCCCAGAAAGTGTAAAAAGGGGTGAAAGTGCAAACCACGAATCCATGTTTGCATCTGGTCTGCAATTGTCTGGAATTACTGTACATCAAGAGCATCCTAGCCAGCCAAATTTACCTCAAGAAACTGGTAACTCAGTGTTCACAGTACTCAGTTCAGTCACTGGGCCTCTGTTAAAGTAGCAAGGGCTTCTCCAAAACTTGTGGATCCCAAGACACAGGACATGCCCTTATTGGCACAGAGGTCAGTGCACATTATAACCAAACCTCTGTGGAATATTTATTGAGAAGTTTTATTTCCACTTTGAAAGAACCAGTTCAGCCTATAGCAAGTTGCTTTATCTCCAGAGACTTCTGACTTCTGAGGTCATCTGTTACATCTATAGTAATTTATTGCATTGGGAATTTGATGGTATTTATGCTTAGCTTTTTAATCACTACCTTGAAGGCACCCTGCCATCAACCCTAAAACTAAACTGAGCTGCTCCAGTAGTAGATTTGGCGTGTGAGCACCGAGGCTCACAACAAAGGTGTCAGCAGGCTAAAGGGAAGCCTAGGTCTCTCTGTTAAGTAGAAAACAAGTGAGGGAACCACAGACCCCAAAGCAATGAGACAGAAGCAAACCATTATGATAATAGCGTTTCATGTGTGCCAGTATGGTCAAAAAAATTCAGCTATGTATTTGTACCTACCATATAAGCTCACAGTTAGGTTCCATAGGTCTGGAAATCTTGTTACAAGGCATTATGGTCTCTTCTAGTACTTATTTACCAATCAAATTAAGCCTGCCATTAATTGCTTTGGGAAGATTTTTAAACAATCAGTTGATTAAGCTATCCAAATGTGGTCTTGGATTCTTTGTTGGTTTA
The DNA here is from genome assembly GCF_000737465.1 of Haliaeetus leucocephalus. Lineage (NCBI taxonomy): Eukaryota > Metazoa > Chordata > Aves > Accipitriformes > Accipitridae > Haliaeetus > Haliaeetus leucocephalus. The sequence continues at coordinate 1,247,585 of NW_010972687.1, read as the reverse complement.
GTTTCTTCTAATCACAATTTATAAAAAGAACAATTATCCGGAATCTGAAGCAAGGTTAACAAATGTGAATGGACATTTCTTTGTGTAGATAGATGTATTGCCAAACTTTTCTCAGCCTAACCTTGTAGTGTTCTTTGTAAATACCTCTGTGCATTGGGACCTCTGAATACCTAACTAAATCTCTTCATACCAGTACAGTTCATTCAGCAAACAGCAAATTCAGGAACTTGAGGAGACAATGGTACATTTAGGAGCCTAATTGCTTTTGTTTCTAAGCTACCTGTATAAAGTGCTTGGTCTCCTAGCTCTTGTCATTTATCCTGTCTCCTTTCTTTTTTCCCCTCTGAAATATGTTCCACAGTAATTTGTTGCTAAAGCCAGATACCTCAGTGACTCCTTGAACTGTTGTTAAGTAAAGAAATAATTTCTAACTAGATCATTAGGCATTCCCTACTTTCCCAAAGAATAAAAAAGGTAAACACTAGTCCTAAATTGTCTTTGGTTAATATGGAAATAACTCAAAATAAAGCACATTCAATTTGAGATTTACGATGAGCCAAAGTTCATTAGCTCATTAGCAGGGGAAATAAGTTTTCAGAGGGTTCATGAATCTATAACAAACAGAAACTATGGCACCTAATTTACCTTGTTCTGAATAGCATAACAGGTTACATTGACTTAATTAGGATGCACCACTGAGCATTTGGGTGCCGTCTTTATTGACAGTACAGGATAAACCTAGGCTGATTTTAATTTCATTTAAAGTAATACAAATTGCTGGAAAATAATAGCATTCCTAATTAGTTTTAAGGCCATTTTTTCTTTGAAAGTTTAAGTTCATTGTAAAAAACTTTTGTTTTTTAAAGTCAGCACCTAAAGCAGAGATATACAACATATCTAGAGTTAATAATTCTTTAAGACCTAACTACGCATAAAATAGAAGTAGTAGGCTTGAAATATTTTATCTTGAAAAATGTATCACTAGAAAAATCATTTAAATATTAAACTCTGCTAGCATGAGACAGTCGATTTGTACAGCTCAATCTGCCTGTATATGTTTATGAAGACTGTGGAGCTCTAGAAGGCATCTAATTAAGGGTTGGCTTAATGCATACATGAAGGCAAAAGAACAATCACTCTCCATTCAGTCAGCTATTTTCTGTTCAATCCACATATGGTTTTCCTTTTGAAAAGGTACTTTAAGTCTTCAGTAGCAAAACCACAGTGTAACATCCAGCACATTAGTGTTCAGTATCTAACTAAGTGATTCTATTCCTGGTTTTATAAAGATTATCATATCAGTATTACCAAAAAAATCTAAATACAGATATTGGATTGCCTTGAATAATATCTCTAAGATACACTGAAAATGTGAAGACAGTAAAATCAAAAGGATTCACATCTGGCTTTGCATATGCAAACATAGTTTTCTTTTGAGCTGTGTATACTTCAGTGAAGACAAGGTGAAGTTGCAATTGATAGGCTTGTAAGTGTCACTACTTTTTTTTTTTTTTTTAAGGCAAGATTTCAACATATCTTCATGTCTTTTTTATCACCCCACAGTTATTTTTTGTAGGTCTTCATACCCAAATTTGTAAATGTAACTGATTGGAATGAAGCTGGAGAAACTGTGCAGACTTTGGTTTGAGAGCAGAATTTGAAAAATGTTTTTTCTCACATTTATTTTCTTTGTGTACATGTATCTGTCTAGCATGAAATACTGAATTGGTTTATCAGGTAGTAAAAGCTGTTAGGTTTTAATACAACTGAAAACACTAGTGCTAAATTCATCAAGATCTATTAAGGGACTGATACAACCCGTACCTTGAAGAATTAAAACTGTATGGAAATGGCAGCTCAGTGCAAAATAGACAGAGTTTTTGTTGTCATGTAACATAAACCTGGAACTACCATGCAAAAGCAGAGTAGTTCTTTCTTTGCTAATGTCTAACCTTGATTAGAGATAATAACAAACAGTCATAGTTGTAGCTAGGAGACTTCAGTTCTGTCTATAATACTGTCACTGCTAGGGTTTTCTTTCTACTTCACTAAACCTTTCTGCAGCATTTTTTCATCTTTAGATTCTATTAATTATCCTAATTTGGCAGAGTGTTTGAAATCCTTAATTGGATATGATCATATAAAACCTGATTATTTTATTGCAAGTGGAGCCGGTACCTACTGCTATGTTCAGGTTGCCTAGTTCCACTTATTATTAAAGAAAAAACAAAATCTTGCTACTTTCACAGTTCAAAGCATGCTTTATGAATTACAGGCAAGGCTTTCTTCCTAGCAAAACTCTCTCTTGTCCCACATAATTCCATTCAATTTCAACAGAAACAAAAACTGTCAAAGAAATAGGAAGCCTTGCTTGTGCAGTCAGAAAAACATCAGCAGTACTCCAAGCTAACTTAAGTAACTCTCTTAATTTAGGGCTCAGTCTGAAATACTATAAAAGTAAAACAGATAATACTGTAGGGAGAACGCGCAAGGTTGCATTGATGGCTTCCTTCTATATATTTTTTAAGTTAGTGTCCCTTCCTCTCTTCAGGTGGGAAAATGCTGAACTGTGAATGTTTCTTGGGTGCTTATAACCAAAAAATACTCCTTTTCTGAATTCAATATGACCGTAAGTTCCTGAAGAGTTTCGATGTTTCTTGTCCTGTGCAGTGGGCAGATAGAAAGCTGCTGTTACCATTCTCTGCCTCTCTTAAATTTGAGAGGAAAAATTAAATTTCAGAGGCAAACCTTAAATTCCTTGGCTCCTGGGAAATACAGGGATTGGCTTAGCCAAAACTGTTTACCTGTTAGGAGAAATAGCGTGTCTTCTCACTGGCTGCCATCTGTCTGTGTTATTGTATATAGTAGTATCAAAGCTTTAAAAAACCCTAACAAAACAAAACACACAAAAGAGTGAAAAAAGAAAACAAGAAAATTCTGTTGTGCTTCTAGGTCAGCAGAATTTGATCTTAGTTACAAATGGGATTTAACAAGGGCAAAAATAGAAATCTAAGAGTATGTTTGCAGGAGCTTTTTGTAGGACTTCGAGTAATTTTTTTTAATTTTTTTTTTCTCTTTAAATACTCAGTTCATTTCAAAGAGTTCTGCATATCTTTCTAATTGGATGGCCATAGATCTTGAAAACCTGCACTTGGCACACAGAGTAAGATGTTAGTGTAAACACATGTTAAATAAAATGTTAATTATTCCCAGGTTAAAAACAAACAAACTGACACCAGAAAAAAAACATTTTACTTAATTGGATAGAATCTGAGCATTGTTATTTTACTAGTTCTATAATCATTTTCCTCTAAACTTCATCAACAGAAAGCACGAAAATGCCTTCCTTCTGGTTTTCCAGAAGACTGAACTTTTCAAATTAAGAATGATAACAAATGCTTTTAATATATTAATAGTTTTTTGGCAGTTTACAGAAAATTATTGGAAATTATTCCTCCCTCCAGATATTTAAATCTTCACATAAACCAAATAATGAACTACTAATAATCAATATTTTTCCTTGCAGGCCCTCCTCCTGCCACAATAGATATTTTGAGTAAAAGGACTACGTTAAGCAGGAAGAGCAGGCAGGCAAGTAAGATCTTGTCAAGTTTGGGGAGAGGGAGCAGGAAACAAAACTTGGTTGTGGAAAAGCATTAGTTTTTATTTTTGTGAAATGAAAGAATGTAGGACTACAACATGTGTCAGCAAAATCTATCTGCACACCAATTTATTTGAATGAGATGGGGGTGGTAAACACATATTTGAGATCATGCATCTTTTATATATACATATGTATTTTAATTGGGGCCAGAAGGTGTGCAGTATCTGGGACTTAACTGCCAATTTGGCTATGCAAATGCATTTTTGATTCCTAATGAATATTGCTTCTCTCAAAAAATACACAGGAATGTTTTAGTGTTTCTCTTTCCACTTAGTCATTAAATTTTGGTCATTGAAACACAGTGAAAGGAATAGTTTGTTCAGGAAGACAGGACAGTCTCTTCCAGGGCCTTAAAAGGAATACTTTGGCCACATATGTGATTTAAAAAGCATGTTCTTATGGTGAATAACATCAGACAGTTTCCTAGAACTGGTGATTTGATCTGTGTTTGGAGTTTTTTCCATTAAAAGTGTGATTAAAGACAGGTAAAAAGTTTGTTTTTCATGAAAGAGTTGTAAATATAAAAAATATTTATACTTTTTGAGATAGGTTTCATGGAATCATAGAACCATAGAACATCCCAGGTTGGAAGGGACCTGGTCCAATCTTCCATGGGAGAGGCAGCCTAGATGAGATTATCTAGCACCCTGTCCAATCACACCTTGAAAAATCTCCCATGACAAGGACTTTACCACATCTCTGGGGAGGTTGTTCCAGTGATTGATTGTTCTCACTGTAAAAAATCCATTTCATATATTGAGATGAAACCTATCCTGGTGCAAGTTGTAGTCATTATCCTTTGTCTTCTCCATGTGGCTCTTTGTGAATACAAAGCCTCCATCCTCTTTGTAGCTGCCCCTTAAGTACTGGAATACCATCATGAGGTCCCTCCTGAGAATTCTCTTTTCCAGGGAGAAAAGACCTAACTCCTGCAGTCTTTCCCTATAGGGTAGGTTCTCTAACCCTTTGATCATTGTCCTGCTCCTCCTTTAACTGTCTCCAGTGTGTCCATGTCTCTTTTTGAATTGTAAGACCCAGAACCAGACACAGTACTCCAGCTGCAGCCTGATAAGTGTTAAGAGTGGGATGATTACATCTCCACCTCTGCTAATAATGTGCCTGTGGTAGCAGCTCAGCATCCAATTTGACTTGGTTGCTGCACTGGCACACTTGCTGTCCACCAGGACCCCCAGGTCACTCTCAGCAAGGTTGCTCCCCAGCCACACAGACCCAAGCCTGTGCTGGGCTCCTTGGTTATGTTGTCCCAGCTGCAGGACTTTGCACTTGTCTTTGTTGAACTTCATACAGTTCTTGCTAGCACACTCTTCCAGCCTGCCCAGGTCCCTCTGAAAGACAGCTCTCCCTTCTGATGTGTCCACCTCACCACCCAGTTTAGTGACATCAGAAAACTTGGTCAGGGTGCTTTCAGTCCCACTGCCCAGATCATTTATGAAAATGTTGAACAGCGTGGAGCCCAGTACTGATCCCTGGGGGACCCCTTTTGTGCTGCCAGTCTAAGTAAAAACCATTGATCACTACCCTCACAGTACTCTCTCTAAGTACCGCCTGAGTACTCTGTCTAAACTATCTGAGAAGCATTTCTTTTTTTGCTTGATAGTTTGGGAAAAGGGATTGTGTGTGTCACATTTATCTAGTCATTCTCAAAAAAAAAAAAAAGGAAAAAAATTTTGGGCCCTTGTGTGTTTTGCTTATGTAAACTTTTTTTTTCTCCTTATGTTTTGGGCCTATCAAGCCAAGTGCAGCCTGTGAGCCAATTTCCTACCAATCTCACAGACCACCAAACCAATCTGTATCTTGACAGTTTGTCCAGGAGAAGGCTGTGGGAAATAACATTGAATGCTTTGCTGAAGTCCAGGTAAACAACATCAACTTGTCTCGCAATCTCGACAGATGTTAGTTATAGAAGGTGATGTTAGTCTGGCATGATTTGCCTTTGGTAAATCCATGTTGGCTTTTCCCAGTCACCTGCTTCATTTGATTTATAATAGTTTCAATTGGTTTGTAATAGGTTTTTTACAGCAGAGAATGAAAACTTTCATAATGTAAGAGAAGTACTTTGGGAGCACAACTTTTATTGAACTTATATTTTAGGAATTAAGAATTTGAAAGCTTTTCATAGTAAAAATTTTGCACATTTTCTCTGTGTTTAAGATGATTCTAATTTTTAAATTAGAAAAAAAGAAGTAGTGGTTAGTATTTTGTTTGTTTGGAGTGTTGTCAAACTACAAATATTATGTTGCAAACAAGCTTTGATAAAGGGCAGGGAGGGAGAAGTTCTTTCTGTGAGCAAACCATCTGCAAACGACACTACAGTAAGTGACAAAATAACAGATGACTTGCCCACTTGGCAGCTTTTTTTCAAAATAACCAATGCTTTCTGGAACATTGTATATGGCAATGAGAGATAAGAACTATGTTCCTGCTTCTCACCAGTTTGTTCAGTAACTTTACAAGTTTGCTAGAATTTCTGTCTCATTGCTGAAGAAAATCTTCCCTCTGGCTGACATAGTTATCCCCTTAGATTACATTCCTTCTTGTTTATGCAGCTTCCCATGCAACTGGTTCCTGAAGATGGCTTCACTGCAGCTCTTCCCCATGTGTTACTTAAAACCTACACAACATCTGCCAGGCACAGGTATTCCTGTGTGTGGTGGGGCACAGAGGTTTTGGGCATGGCAATAATCAGTATTTCCACAGCTAAGCTCCCTGATGAAGCTGGCAGCTCTGACAAAAACTTAATTTTATGTACCAATAGGATTGTAGCATTGATCTTCAATGTGTGAGCTGTAGTTTCCACTTGGATGTTTTATATGATATGGAGAGGAGCTGGGGTTTGTGATTTTGTTTGCTTGCCCTTTCCCGCTTGCAGTGGACCTGTGCCTGTAAGAATAGGGTTTATTCAGCAAAAATGTCTTCTGCAGACATGATGGCATACTTTTCTCAAGTAATTGCCTGCTGAAGCCAGTTTAGATGAAAATAGAACTGTTATATCTGTTGAAAATTATAAACTATAAAAGTTCATTCTGCCTCTTAGAAAAGAGGGTAGAATTAATGAAAATGGTGTATATGAGCATTTACATGCTGCTTTAGCCTGCTCTAAGTGTATTTTTATAGATTACTATATTTATGCACAATATAAGTGAGCACAGGTTTTGAATACTGTGTCTAAACTATCTGAGAAGCATTTCTTTTTTGCTAGATAGTTTGGGAAAAGAGAGTGTGTGTGTCACATTTATCTAGTCACTCTGGAAAAAATATTGGCCCTTGTGTGTTTTGCTTATGTAAACTTTTTTTTTTCTTCTGATGTTTTGGGCCTATCAAGCAAAGTTTTGGAAAAAAGTACTTCCCACAAAACTTCAACTATAACTGCCCAAGCCACTTGAGCATTATAATGCTGTTGAAGGAATTTAATAGTGTAATATCAAGATAGTAACTTGACAGTAAGACTATAAGGTAGTCCTATTAAACAGAACAGCAAATGCTGTACACAAAATACTTGAAGAAACACCAAACGCTTTTGCTCATTAATGGTAATCTCAGTAAGTAAATTCAGATGGAGGAATTACAAGAAAACCTCCAACGTGTTGAGAGTGTCTATATCAATGCTTGTTGGAAACTCTCTGGTCTTAGCCAAGAATTTGTGTTCCTAGAAAGCAAAGGATATTGTGGTGGTTTAACCATGGCTGGCTGCCAGATGGCCACCCAGCTGCTTTCTCACTCCCTCTCTTTAACAGGACAAGGGGAGGAAATGAGATTAAAAAGCTTGAGGTTCAAGGTAAAGACAGGGAGATCATATACCAATTACCACCAAAAGCAGAACAGACTTGACATGGGGAAAATTAATTTAATTTATATTCAATTAAAAATACAGTAGGATAGTGAGAAACAAGACAAAACTAAAACCACGTTCCTTCTATCCCCCACATCAGGCTCAGCTTCAGTCCTTCATTCCTAACTCTTCTACCTCATTCTGCCCCTGAGCAGTGCAGGGGAGATGAGGAATGGGGGTTGCGGTCAGTCCATAACATTTCCTCTCTGCTGCTCCTTCCTCCTCACACTGTTTCCCTGCTCCAACGTGGGGTCCTTCCCACAGGCTGCAGTCCTTCATAAACTGTTCCAATGTGGGTCCTTCCCATGGGCTGCAATTCTTCAACTACTACAGCATGAGTCCTCTCCATGGGGTACAATCCTTCAGGATAAACCTGCTCCATCATGGGTCCTCCTTGTGTCACCACTCCTGCCTGAAAAACTGCTCCTATGTGGGCCCTTCATGGACTGCAGCTTCCTTTAAGGCATGTCCACTTGTGGCAGTGTTGGATCCTCCACAGGCTGCAGGGGAATAACCTGCTCTACCATGGTCTTCTGCCCAGGCTGCAGGGGAATGTCTGCTCTGGCACCTGGAAACAATTCCTCCGCTCCTTCTTCTCTGTTCTTGGTGTCTACAGGGCTGTTCCTCTCACATTATTTCTCACTTCTCCCTCCTATGGCTGCTATGCAGCATTTTTTACCCTTTCTTAAATATGTTACCACAGAGGCTCCACCACCTTGTCTGAGGGGCTCAGCTGTGCTCTGTGGTGGGTCTGCTGAAGCCAGCTGGAACCAGCTGTGTGTGGTACAGGGCAGCTGAGACCTCACAGAGGCCATACCTGCAGCACAACCCCCATCCCCCCCAAACCTGGGCACCAACACCCAGTACAGATAGGTTCACATGTGATGCAATGGAAAAAAAATTACTTGTCAGCATACTGAAAGGCAAACGAAATAAATGGAAGACTTGAGAACTATAGTTAACTGTTGGACTTTTTGGCTGTATAGCATTACATGTAATTTATTTGCTGGTTTAGACTGTGAAAGCATATTTTACTACATATCCCAGAGAACCCAGCTTCACTACATGCTACCCTAAATATTTAGCTATGTTTTTTAAAACTAACATTAATGGTTCTCAGTGTTTTGCTAGCCTGGAAGTAAGTGTGCTGGATATTTGCCATTTCTGGGAGAGATTATGGTAGGAACAGTTACACTAGTTAAACTGTGAATATGTAGCAATTACAGTCGTGTTTCATATCAGCTAGGTGGTACTTTGTGCAAACACAGTTTTCAGCAGTGGAGCTCTGCTGTTTATACTCCTTTCTCAAAAAGGCTAAGGTGACACACTGACCAGGGTCAGCTTGAGCTTCATAGTTTCTGTAGCACTTAAGGCTAGCCCAGACCAATGATGATTGCAAATGAGTCTGAATGTCCAACAACAGAAGATCCTTTAGGCAATGAATTTTGATTGTTCTGCTCATAAGAGACTGCAAACTATATGAAAAGAGGAACTTTAAATGTCCCCTGATCCTATTAGAGGGTCATTATTCCAGGTCATGAATACATTGCACTGGTGATGTACTATAATAAATGCTGACAACTATAAAGTACCAATTATGGAGAGAGGCAAGCAACAGCCAGGGTTACACACCAAATGATTCATTTACAAAGTAGTGTAGGAAAAACAATTGTAATTGAAAGTTGATATATACGTAAAGAAAAGGGTATATTTTTGTTCACATCTTGTATATAATTTAAGTCCTTCACTTAAAAGAAAGAACCTTCTGTAGAATTTTGGGTATTAATTTGTTCTTGCATATCTTTTGGAGAAGGAGCTGCCATAAGGTCTATAGGGATCAACAACTGTCAGCTGTTTTAAGGCAATATCTGTGCCTTCATTTCCAATGTTATTACTTTAGAAAAAGAAGTATTTTTCCTTTTATTATACTAATGTCCCACTGTAATTAATGTTTTAAAAAAAGTGGCTTTAGGCAGAGCACCACAAAATCAGACTGAAAATGCTTCAGAGATGCTCTGTAAGCACCACATTTCTAAAGGATACAGAAGGTGATGCGAGCTGTAACCAACAATATGGCAGAGGCATCATCCTCTTCATCACAGGATACCTATAAACACATTTTAAATGTAAAACTCTTTTTAAAACAGCACCACTATCCATTCTAATATTTTTGTCTCCAAGGACAGATATTTTAACCTATTATTCTTCTTGGAGCACCTTCTAATTTACTGACAATATCCTCAATCATATTATGAAAACATTTCTCATTCTCTGTTAGATGATAAAGGAAGAAACAGACATATTAGAAGTAAACCAAATCCTAGGCTTTTTCACTACCAAACCAAAACATAGGAAAATTTTGGTATTAGAACTAGGAGTTGAATGCAAGGCTCTATTCTGGTAGCAGAACAGCTGTAACTTTGCTTCTAGTTATGGTGACAGCCAATATCCATATAAACGTCTTTACTGCCTGTAAATGAACAGTCCCCCTCAAGTTTCTAGAACATAGTCTGTCTCCCTCCCAGGCCTTAAAGTAGAGCTCAGGTGTGATTCCAGAGATGCCTGCGCTTTTAGCTAACATTTGGCCTAAGGAGCTATTAAAAAAAAACCTAAACACCTTTATTATTATGAATGAATATTAGTTATGTTTTGTTTTGTTTTGTTTTGCTTTTCCAGGATCAGCACCAACAACATAACTTGTGTGGGAGGCTCTAAGCTGAGTTTTGCAAAGAACTTAGATTTGTCTCCTGCTTTATCTTGCTATGTCAGACTGGGATGTAGCTTCATTACTATCATCTAGTTCATTATAAAAGGGCTTCCAATTAGAATCTCAGGTACCAAGTACATTAGCTTAAAGCCTTTTCTTGAGATAGGTTGATAAAGATGTTTCTAAAGTGTTAGTTTGGAAGATAATGAGTAGCATCATGATTGTCACCTTGCACAAAACCATCCAGAAAAATTGGCTTTCAGGATCAAGTCTAATAAATGAGGCTGTGGAGGTATAGCAACTGCACTTTTAGAACTCAAAGGAAATGCAACAAGATTGCTAGGTGTCATCAAAAAAATAATGTGTGCAAGTGGGAGCAATCGCTACCCTAAGAGGAGAACTTTGCAAATGTTTTTAGGTGAGATGTAGACACAGATATCAATAAATTGTGATGCTCATTGAATTGGAGAGAGAAAAAAGATGACCATCTGTTGGGAGCAACCTAAGTGTGCTACTTGAAGAAGGCAAGAAAAAGTTCACAGTATGTTTATAAGGATTTGTAAGTTTGTTTCTTCCACACTAGATTTAGCCTTGAGCAGAAACATTCTCTTGGTATCTGAGGATGTCCCAGATGTTGATGCACATGTGAATTACCTGGATAGGTAGAAAAGAGCTATGTGGAGGACCAGTCAGATGCAGGTATGTCTGTATGTTGCAGTTTGGCTGTGAGCAGAAACATTAGGGTAAATAAGGAAAGCACAGCAAACTACCAGAACTTTTCAAGTTTCCTGGTGATTTTTTTACTAATCTTATTTTAAAAGGAAAGCATGCATTTTGGAAAGCCTTTCTTTTTCTTTCTCTTTTGTGACAGTATGAGAGAGAAGTAGTGGAAAAATTCATTTCAATTTCCTACTTAAATTCAGATGTACAGATACCAAAGGGGAATCAGAAATCAGATAAGGGAGTGAACTGTATAGGTAACATATGGTCTTTCTCCCAGCTGCCTCATTCTCTGCTTCTTCCCCACAGATGTTTTATTTTCTTCTTAACTAGCATCTGTGAGAAAATGAACATTACAAAATTGCACATATTCTCCCTCCTGTGATTCAAGCACTGGGAAAATGTGCAGAATGGCATTCAAAAAATAAAGTCAAATGTGGACTTGGATTGGAATTTAATCAATATTTCTGTCTGGTTAACAATGACTAGAGGCTTAATCACTTAGAATAAAAAAAACAAAATAAAAATATACAGGAGTGGAAAGATTAGTCAGCTAGGGAACAGTCATGTTGTTACATTGTCAAGCACTTTTTTTTTTTTTTAATGTTCACTGTGGATTTCTTTGAGAGAATTCAGTCTCTGATGCTATTTTTTTTTGTCCAGCAATAATAATTTGATGCTGGAGGAAACTTGATCAAGAACACTGGAGAGCATCAGCTGCACAGTTCCGCTAACATCCATATCCATAAAGAATGGACTGACACCATTTAAAGGCCCATGTTGGCAACCTTACCCCCCTCAACTCTCTCATTTTCATTCAAGAAATTCTGGACAGGAACATACAGTGCAGGCACAGTAAGTTCAGTGCATCCATAATACATCAGTCCTACTGTTTATGTGATACGCCGTTGAGTTGTGCGTGCACAGTAAGTCCAACAGATCCAGAATGTGTGACATTTACTGCAAACTTGTTGGCATCTGTGCCTTCCCAGAAAGTTTCTAAGGTATTGATGCTTCATATAGCAACTGAATCTAACATTTCCAACAGGAAAAAGAGGATGCGGTCAGTTTCTCTCAAGTGATCAACCAAAACTTTAAGACAGAAAATCTCCTGTGATGTTCTGTAGAGCAAAACTCCACAGTGAGGTGGACTTTATAAAGATGTTCTCAACAGAAGAGTTCCTTTTAAATTAAACTCCAGTCACAACTCCTGTGAAACTAGCAGTTGAACTAGTGCAATTGACCTCTGAGTGCTTTGGGTAACTGCATGAGAGTAAAGATCATTTCATTTAAATTCTGTATTTACTTTGAGTTTTTCTTTAGTAACTTTGTGCTCCAGACTACTCAGGGCTGACTATCAGAGCTATTTCTGAGTGACCTGTGTTGACAGTAACTCATACTATTCCTGACCTGCAGTGAGACTGAAGCTGCATGCTGCAATCTAACCTTATGTGATTTGGGGGTTTGTGCTTAAAAGGATTATTAGCTAGTAGAAGGTAGCAAGTATATCTAACAGTAAGGATGAAATGTAGCAGAGATCCCTATATCTAGTCACATAAACCACATGCTCAACTCCATTTTTCCTTGTCTGGTATCTTTTTGTTCTTCAATTGCAATAAATGGCAACCTATAATCTCATGCAACCTGCATTCTCCCTTTCATCATTGTTCTACTATTGTCAGTTTCTGATTACTATTTCTATGAAGCTTGTTAGCTTGGGAGACAGCATAGAAAGCAGACATCAGAATGGACAGCTTTCAATACGTATGTCCCTCACCTTGACTTACACTATTCAAGCACAGACATTCAGCTAGCACAAATGCTCTCCGGCTACTGAACATGAAGGCAATGACTCCCCCTTGGCTTTCTTTCTCTACATAGTTCATAAGATCCTATCAACACAAACGTGTCAGTGCAATTCATCAATCATCCTTGTTGTCCTATCTTGGTGATGCCTGCTTTCTCTAGGCTAGTGCTGCAGGCTATCTCTTTCAGCCTTGCAGAAAAAAAGCCTTTCTCAAACATAATAAAAGTGGTAACTGCACAAAAGAGTCTGCTAATGGCCAAACCTTTCTGTCAGTCCACTTCCCACCAGCTGCTCTGCTGGGTTTAAAATGTGAAGACAGCTAACAGAGATGTGCAAGCTAATGCTCGTGTTGTGGTTATTGCTTTGCCTGGTACCTCAAGTACTGTCATGCAGAATGACTGCCTAAAGGTAAGCATAATGGCTACCGACCTGCAAATGCCAATCCCAAGATGTGGCAAGGCACACTGCTTCTTTTCTCTGATTTCACTGGCACTGTTAAACACCACAGCACAGGTAGAAATACAGAGTATTTACCATTCTGACTGTCCCCAGGCACTTTAACTCCCTTTCTGGTGTTAGGAATTAATTTACTAGTTAGTTGAATAAACAATAAGGGCACAAAGCTTGGGCTATCTAGTGGTGTAGATGGTGAAATTGCGGAGAAGGAGGAATACATTTATTTACTGGGCATCAAAGATTTGTTCCTACTGTTCTCTGTCAGTAACCAAACAGTGTCCTATATGTAAATACTAAGTAATCTTTCCTTTAAAACCTAGCACCTTTGCACGAACCATTTAGGTGCACATGACACAGCTGATCCATCTGTAGTTCAGAGCATTACCACAGGGCATTTGTACTACGAAGAATTAATTTGTGGTGGGATCCATTAAACTCTAAAGCAATACTTCAAATAAGTTACATTATTATTTCTTCTCTCCCCTGCTTTTATCTTCTCTCCAACCAATCCTCATGCTTCAGGGCATATGCTGATTACCAGCTGGGCAAGTGGCGAAAAATGATTCCCAGTTGTGTAGATTTATATTATTAGGTGAATTGTGAAATTGTGCAGTTCCTCTGAAATATCCAGCAGAACCAGGAAGAGCATGCTAGCTTAGATGAACTGCTGATCTGGTTTTGCAAATCCTCTGGAATGGGTTCTAATACTGAGAATAATTTGCTCTTGGTATTAAGAACAACTTGTCTGGATCTATCTAATAGAAATAACTGGAAGTTTGCCTCTGGGTTTTGCTGTTCATGTTTGCCTTTTTTTTTTTTTTTTTTTTTTAATTCGGCATTTGTCTGTTGGCTCTCTCTGAGTTATTCAGATGGGGTAGGCAGTCTGGTGATTGCCAACACAACATGCTTTAGCCTGTACTCTTTCCCCAACACAGAAAAGCTGGCAGGAGACAGCAGTGGTGGCCTGAATCTATTAATTGATTTTAAAGGACTTTGGATCTGGCCAGTGGGCATGGATCTGTCAGGATCCTAATTTAACTGATGTGTACCATTATAAAAGCCTTCATCACTGGAGGCCAGTGGATGAGCCCCAGCTTGCTGCATTGGAGAGTGGATAAGATGCAGATTTGATGTTCTTCCATGCAAGCAGTGGTTACAAGCCCCTTGTACAAGCTTCAGAGCTTCCTTGAGGTTCAACATAAAGTAGGACAGAATTTTCCCTATCCTATTACTCGTTTCCTATTTTTATGAAAAAGCAGCAACATTAATGGGGAAGACAAAAATAAGGTGTGTATTTGTTTGAGAGAGCATGAAAGAAATATATGTCTGTCGATTTATCTCCTCTGCCATGCCTCTTCATTTTCTATTAATGGTAAATCCTTTCATGCCAGCTGCCTGCCTCCTAACCCTGTTTCACATGGGATATGTTTAGAGAATGGAGAGCTTGCCTCTACACTGCTTTTCAGTCAGTGTTTTATGTGGCATTGCCAGTTAGATTATTCCCCAGTGAGACATGCTAGCACTGGTACAGTTCCTAATAAACATTCAAATTGAATTTTTGTGGGTAAACCTGCCAACAGTAAATCACTTTTTGGTACCTTCAGGTGCAAACAAGCTGTAATATTTCAGCTCTGGAACGTTTTTTTTTAGTCCGTGTGGGCCTGAGTGAGATGCTTGCTGAGTAATGGTTTTTTTTCAGTGAAGTACGTGCTGTTCCTTCAAATATAAACTCTTCTGACAGTGCAACAATAGAAGTTTTTTAAGCAACTGATCTCTTATCAACACTGATGCAGACCACTTGTTTGGAAATATTGAAACCTTGTTAAAGTCAATATATGCAAATAGCTAAGTGAAATACTTAAATGGCTGAACTAAGCATGCATATATTTATGTCCCCACAACATGGGTGTAATGATTATGCTTTTGTGATCACACAGTGTTTTCTAGGGTTTCCTGTCTCTGGTGGATCCCATATATTATCCATTTGGCCATGTTCCATTTCCATCAAAGCAGAACGCTCTCCCCCACCCCCTTTAAGCCAAAAGGACAATTTCACTTGCCTGATGACAAGAGGATCCAATGGTAATATTCTGCTCAAGCTTGGCCTAGTGTGCACTGGGAAAAATCATATGAAAGAAAACAGGTTGCTGCAGAGAGAAAGGCAGGTTCAGTCTTCTCCAGGGACTCTAAGGGAATTCTGCTCCCTGAAACTACTTTTGCGATGCACTGATTCAGCTGCCTGCTCACACCTTGGCAAGTGCTGTCCACTTTAATGATGTCTCAGTCCTCTATAAGCCCTAGTGGAAGAAAAGGGTATCAAGCACCATTGCAATTTAGACTCTCAGACTCAGAGAACATCTTCCAAAGATGGTGGTGCATTTCATTAATGGTCTACAGCAAATACTCTGGCAGAGTAAACAAGTCTTTTTCACCATGGCATTTTCCTATGACAGCCATAGCCCTGGTAGAAATGCCAATTCAGAAGGTAATAGATCAACAAATATAGTTGCCTTATGTATTATGGGGTGTGGCTGAAGTTGTGGTGCGGAGGAAGGCTGTATTTAAAGCTTTATTAGATGACCTACCATCCCAGATGTGAAGCTGTGATAGCTCTGTGCAGAGGGAACAGCGGTATCAAAGCTGTTTGGTATTTTTGTAACAGCAAGAAGTGCATTATGTGTTACAACAAAGCTGCTGAGAGACAAATGCTGGCCCCCCTTCCAGAGATGTAAAAGACTCCCATGCTGCTGAATCAAATATTTTATGTTAGGGTTATCTTATTTCCTTAATGCTTACCAAGTTTGTAAGATAAATAAGACAAAGTGGCTGCAGACTTTATGGTTATGGTTTCTTTGTGTCTTCTGATGATCACTTTCCCTGAAACAAGAAAACACTGTCTGAAAGGCCCACCAATAATCCTTTCTTTCTTCTCCAATTCATCCATCATTCTGTTTAAAATAGAAATATTTTTTTAAGAAGGAAGTTCTTTAAATAAGTTCCACAGGTGTCTGTGTGTAAAAATCCTCGGAGCAACATTGGCACTCTTGTTAGGAGCAATATTTTTTTGATTAGTTGGTGCTTTAGAGACTCACCTATTTGACTAGCCGACTAGTGGCAAGAAATTTTATTGGGATATAATTGAAAATAGACATGAACTCTCTGAATTGCTATATATAGGATAACGGGATTACTGTGAACTTAATATCACCTACTAGCACAATATGATACCTGCTATAAAATTTTGCTCACATTAATCATTATAAAGTGCAAACAAATTTATTCCAAAAACAGAGAAACAAATTTTCCTTTTTTAAAAAATAATGAAAATACTTAGAGAATGCAAGTAACTGAATTTACTCAAAGTCTATACTTGCTTCTTCCACATTAATTTTCTAGTTATGTTCTAATTTATATTATTTAATAATTACTTACATTTTTAAAGTTAACTATTCAACATTTCATACTTTTTGTTCTTGTGGCTCCACCTTTTCAAAGGATAGGCCAAGGACATACTTTTACTTTATATTTTACTGGTGCTGATCTGGCCTATTGATGTAGCTCCGCTGCTTAATAGGAAATGTTACTGTACACGTAATCTTTTATAGCTTTTCTGTGAACATGTGCCCCATGAAGTGTGATCACTGACTTTTCTGTCTGGTAGTACCTGAAGAGTTACTGATGTCTTAGAACAGATTGTTAATTTTGATGCCTTAATTCAGCATGTTTTCTGTAGTGTAGATGTTTAATACAAATATTTGTTCTTTCTCTCAAAAAAAAAAAAAAGATTAATTAATCGTTGAGGTTGAACTGGTGTTAAAGAAAGCATATTGAAGAAGGAAAAAAATAGAGAAAAATGCTTTGATTAAAAACTCTCTTTCTGCCTATTCAGTTTATATAAATCTCCTGGGATTTTACTTTACTAATCTTCTAGTAATCATAAGGCTAGCCAGCCTAAGCATGTTTTGAACTATTAATTTATTTAGGATGTAAACAAAAATGTCAAAAAGGAGACAACAAAAACAATTAATCTCAGAGATACTTTCTTACATCATAAAATAACATATTTGTCTTTCTTTCATTTAAGGCTACCTACATGCACATTCCAGCAAGTGAAAATGAAAAGCAATGTTTAGCTCACGAATATGTTTGACTTTAAAATATGATGGTTTTTCACCCATCTTCTCAGGGAAAATAAACAGCACCTACCTACAGAAGAGCAACCGACACAGCTTCAATACTATATAAACTGGGAGTGGTTATAAACAATCTAGAAATATCCGTGTACAATCTTCATTCTCTTTCTCTTTGGTGTCATAATGCATGAAAGTTTCAGGCAGCATTTAAGTAAATCTAGAAGTCCTCGAACAGAAACAGAGAGAGGCAGAAATCATCAGATATTTGTCAAGATCCACTACAAAGTGAGGTTGTGAAATTACTATAATTGAAGCCGAGCAAGGCCAGACTTGACATCCGTCTATTAAGGATCAATTAGGAATAATTAAATCATGATGCATGGCAGAGTAGATTAACTCTTCCAACCAGGTGATAATAACAGCATTTCCGCTTTAGCCCACACAGCCAATATTGGGGCTTTGTTTCCATTAGGAGAGCAAACTGATTATATGAGCCTGGAATATTCTTTGGTGTAGTCAAGTTTATTTACAGAGAGTGCACCCAGTCCTGTTGGTTTGAACAAAGTAGAAATAAACTATGGCAGGCAGTTTTCTTGCAAGCAAATCTCCAAGCCTGCCTTTTTATCATGTTTCTTTTCAACAAAGCAAGAGTGAACTTCCTTCCTGCTTGATGCCACGGGCAGACCCAGTTATTTTTCGGTTTTCAGATGTCTTTGAACACATTCAGATAAACACACTGTCTCTCCTGCATACAGAGTTTGTCAGCTATTCCCCACTATGCAACTCTAGGCAACAGAATATCGTTATATCAAACAGCAGACTACTGTGCAGGGACATTCAAACTGGTGAGTCATCATGATACAGTGCTAAGTGACTGTACAAGGTCATGCTGACAGCACGGTCATGTCCACTAAACCTTCCAGTAATCCCAGGTTGGGTGTCTGCATTCAGGATTTTGGCTACTGGGGCTGGCTCATGCAAAACTGGTTCAGAAGCATTCATTTGCTTACATTTTAAAAAGGGCTTCACCTTCCTTCCGCTTACTTGAAACAGAGAGTATTCATGTGGGTTTTAACATGATCATCTGCTGTTCACAAAAAACAAAAAACTAATTATGGCAGATATTAATGCCTAGCACAGTAGCATTTAAGAAATAGTAGAGAACTGCATTGTTAAACAAAGTACTGATCCTTAAATATTGCTTGCTGGGTGGGGAGTAGTCTAAGATTCAGTAGTTACAGCTCCTGTTTCAGGCTCCAGAATAGACTCCTGCATGGTGATAGCAAACTCATTTAATCCCTCTGAGCCTTAGTGTCCATAGGTCAAAAAACTAGAACAATACAACACCTTTTGGAGAGACTCAAGCTGTGGCTGGTCTTATTTGGTATGAATTTGACTTAAGGAAGTCAGTCAAAAGATTTCCATTTACTTTCCCAAGAAATTAATCATGCTTTTATGCAATAAGCAATATTTTTTTTTAGGTGGGGTTAAAGGATGTGTTTTCTGCCCAAACAACCTGAGGTGATAGGTGCTGTGCAGATCTGAGATGGGGAGGGAGAGGAGGAAAAGGGAATGCCATCAAAGATATTAATTGGAAAAAACACTTTTTATAATTAGGCATATTTTCCAAATCTTCAGATGTTGAATTGTGAGCGCTAGCAGAAGAACTGATGTAAGAAATTTTAACAGGCAGGTTATTTGGTAGGAAGTCTGGACTAGTGGATACATAAACTCCGGGCAAAGAGCATCCTTTCTCTCTCTTTCTCCCCTCCCCCCGCCCCCGCTCCCCACAAGTTTTCTGTTTAAAGTACAAGGCAGAATAGGGCTCTGTTCTGTACACTTTGAACAATATGCCAACTTTCATGCACATGCATAAAATGCACAAAGGGATCCTCACATAATACACAGCTGGGGCTTGTAAATGCTACACAAATTACAAAAAGAATATGCTACAAAAATCTTAAATTATATTATCTACAGTATCATGTAAAGTTCATTATAAAAGTAATCCTGTATTTTTTATTCAAAGTAATATTTAAAGATGCTTATCTGAACTCTTTTTACAGTACACCCAGTCTATCAAAATTCAGGTGAAACTTGTGCAAACATCTCTGCATATGAACATTTCTACTGAACAGGATTCAATGAGTGTGAGCTTACTCTCATGCACAACTGTTTTCCAAATCAGAGCAGGACAGCTAAGTGCAAAATACCCTGTCATACACAAAACATAGGCTATTTGCACAGTTAGTTCCTGACCATCAGCCTTCCTCAAAAGCTTGGGAGTGTTCCTTTGTGCCTGAAAAGGTATACAATATGTGCTCTGTCTGATTTGGAGCTTAACGAACTTTTATTGTTCTGTAAAACAGAAGCAAATGAAGAGGGTGAAGAAAAATAATGCAGGCAAGTGAAACTTGAAAGAGAAACAAGAATTGCTACCACATGCAAGAGGGTTGTGGATATCAAACATACGAGTGATTCAGTCACCTTTTTTTTTATTCTTGATTAAGTAATTATTAGTTAAATTCCACAGGTCAGGAAGATGAAGCAAGGTTGCACAAATTCCTTCAGAACTATAAAATCAGTTTGAAGTTGAGGAGCGTGCTGCCTGTCAATGCTAGACGATAAAGGTTGCTATTAAGAAAAGGTAACACTGCAGAAACAAAATTGCTTCAATTTTGTTTTCTTTGCTGTAACAGGGAGTGGCTAGAGGATATATAATGCTCTGAGTAAATTCTCCATTGATGGAAACTTGAGAAAACATGCCTGTTTAGATCAGCAGAGAATATGCATACTAAAAGTAAAGGGTAAGGGGAATGAACAGTATTTGTTCCCTAACAGCTTTTCAGAAACACTGAGCCCATTTCCAAGGTTCAGGTCTATGTGTTATTTTATTTTAAAAAAATAAATCTGCAAAATCTTTCTGATTAATGTACACATTGTGCTAAAGCCTTGTGGAAATTGCAGTGCCCTACATTGTGCTGGAGATAATAGGTAAGTGAATTTCTATTATAATGTACAGAGAATAGAAAAACTGTTAAGCAACTTTTTAAAAATGCATCACTTCTTTCTGTTTTGAATATTAATTTCAGTGACAATATGGCTAAGGATTATTCTGCAACCTTCCTGTTAGTAAAGTAGAAAGTAAAAGTAAACAGAACACAATTATTTCTGCTGGAGAGAGCTTGTCTTCTGCTGGAGACAAGCAGAAAGAAAGGAATAGTCACATGCATCAGATTAATATTACACTCAGATACCCTGCTGATAGGCATTCTTATTCAAACTGGATTTTAAATAAGTAGCACAAAAGTACAGAGTAATAAATAAAATTTGTTTCTGCAAGTCATAAATACTTTGCTGTCTTAACCTCACTGAGTTTAAAATTACTCCAATGCTCATGACTATATGCTTTGATTTCTATAAAGACTCCTGGCAGATTGAGTCCTTTTAGAACACTGTTAGCTCATCTGTTCCTATTTTTTTAATTTTTTCTCAAGCTGAGAAATAGACTGGAGGAGAGATCTCCATGCATGCATTGCTTTTTAACTGTGCAATCCCAGAGGCAGGGAGAGCCTAGTGATCATACTCCAAGGAAGGAAAGATTAGTCTGTGGCTCATTTTGACTATATTGACATGATCAATAACAGCCATGCCTGTCTGCAAAACGTGCACATATAAATACTGTATAAACATTGTTAAATAAAAGACTGCTGCATTAAATAATATGACCTTGCTACCTTTTAGTTGCAGTCTTAGAGTGCAAACTTGTTTTAATTAGCAGTCAGCAAGCAGACTGTAACTTCACTGAAGGAGCATTGAAGAATCACTGCCTATTAACAACCCAGCGGTAAGTAAGCCAGTACAAATACTTATAACCAAATAGTGTGCATTTCAGGAGTGGAGAGGATTAGCTATTGGGCACACAACACAGTGGAGGAAATTGCTTTATTCCCAGTACTGCTGGGTACCAGGAGGCAATCACTGTGCCTCTAGCCCATTAACAGCATTCAGAGTGTTGCTTCCCATAGAAGGGGTTATTGGCTAACCACTGGGTGACCAATTAAATGCTATGAATAAGTCCCAAACCAAACAGCATGAGGCCTGTTTGTGGCACAGTGGTATCATTACTAAAGTGAAAAACTTGATGAGAAAGGAACATATTTAATTATAGAACTATACAAATGGCTAATTAGGACCATAAAGTGAAATGAATGACTTTCCAGTGCATTTTTGAATGTTACTGATAACTGCTCAGCTTCTTTGGAGACCATGAAAGTGATCTACAGTGCTAGCCTGCATGTTATGGTAATGGATGGATCTTCATTACCAGGGACATGTTTGACCTGGTTGCTCAGGTAGCATGGGCAGTCCTCGATTCCTCTCCCGGCAAGGGTTCTCCTGGTGAAGCCCCTTGTCTGCCATGGGTTCTGCTTGCTTTCACCCTGCTTCTCACAGGTTGAGAAGCAAAAGCATTACCTGCAATAGAAACTCCCTCTCACTTTGAAATCAAGTCTCTTGTTAATTTTGCAGCAGCTCAGACCCATGCTTAGTTTTGGCCTTTAAAATCACTAATGGGTTTGAAAGAAATCTTTCCCCTTCATATCCCTCCCCAGGATCTTACAAACTCCTGCACCCATACCAGTTATTTTAATCTTTACCACACAAAGCAGAGATTCCTTTAAATTGCTTAGTCTGGTTTCCAAAAGAGACCCCAGAGCTCAATGATTTCTTAACGAGTAGCGAACTTTTCATTTCTTCACTACATGTATCCTCAAAATGAGGAGAGGAATGTTTCTACTTCACAAAAATAGAGGGACCTGATTTTTTAACTGAGCTTTTTTCTAGCTGTGTAGGCATTCTGAGGCCTAGAGAGGATGCTTATCCTTGTAAATGACCCATCCAATTATTTATTGACTCGATTAGTGGCAACAGTAGAAGGAGAGGCTGAATGTTGGTTAGTATGGTGTGCATACTGTACTGCAGTATAAACATTATGTGTTATGATGTATCCATACTAACACAAAGTAGTAAAGGCAGAGCAAAGCCCAATCATCGGAGCCCCTTAAAGCTGACAAAACCCTTGCAAATAACAGGCTTCAGTGGTACCAGGGTTGTGCTGATATCTGGTCTGACAGTGCCCCTAGGTGCACTGATGATGGGCATCTGGCACATTCAGCGTACAAGAAGACCATGGAAGGCCAGGGAGCAGAGAATCTTGAGCGCGTAGATCCCTAGCCAGAAACAGAACTAATCACATCTCTGTTGTTTAACTTTTGGTGAGCTTTGCCTGCATTTCTCAGTCTCCAGAAGAAAACTGCCCCTCCTCCCTGATTTCCAGACTTTTTCACCCTGAATGATCAATGCTAAGGGCTTGAAAGATTTAGCATTACTCTCAATGCTTTATGACCTCACCTTTCATGTCATCCATCATCATACAAGTACACACGAACTTTTCTGTCCTAATGTGTGCAGAAATTAATGTAGTTCCTTGTTGACAAATGGAAAATCAACTAATGTATTTCAATAAAGAGCATTCTCAAGTAGACCAACTTGCTTAAGTTTCCTTTCTACCCTAGTTAAATGATGTGACTCTATGGGTCCTACTCTGGATCTCAGCTATGCCCTATGGAGATGATAAAATACTACCCTGAAGCTTCATTCAAAGTTTGGCTAACCCATCCTATGAATCTATTTCAGAGTGACATCAATTAATTTCTTAGCTTTGACACCTCTTCAAATACAAGACTAGTGCCTAGGATATGATAACATTGGATGGGTTTGGATTTTGGCTGTTTTGGGTTGGGGGTTTTTTTCCATCAAGGGGAGGCTTGTAAACAGCTGTTTGTGGATCTGTTGTTTTATGAGCCTATAAAAGAAAGTAATCTCAGTAACAGGAGACTTACTGACTTTACCTACAATGTCCAAAGACCTTGATGCAGGAATTAAGAAACTTTTCAAAAGCAGCAGAAAATTATCAGCAGAACCCATATGATTCACATTTTTTTAAGGACAGCAACTTCCAGGATATATCAATTCTGTATGGATCAAGTTTTTTCCCTGGAAAAGTCTACCGTGTTGCAGTTTGGCAAAAGATATAGAAAATCATTATTTCCTTGCACAGGGTGAGGAATATATTTATTTGTAATTTTTATATGGAATCATGAAACTGGTCTGTGATTGATTAGTACATGATGATATTGGACAAGGGTGCATCAGAAAGAAACTAATTTATCATGAATCTTTCTATGGGCTGGAAAAAATTCTGACTCTGAAGTTTATCTACAGATGCTTATATTACATAATGAAGAAGCTCCTCTTCATTGAATCAAATTATTTTCTCCATGTTTTCCTTCTGAAGACAGGGTAATGCTGAAAAATAGTTTTGGACACTAATCATAACTGCTATTTTTCTCTAGATCATACTATGCAGCAGCAATCATGGTGTAATTTTTTCATCATTGACCTGAAACTGTGGCAAAAGATCCATATTTAGAGCTGATGTATTGTTTATAAATATGTCTTCTATCGATTTCATTTATTAATTGATATCCAGTGAGAAGCAAACAACAAAAATATCAAGTAACTAATTTTCATAGAAAGTGTGGGAATATTTCACCTTACCATTAACACAGGAAAAGCTATTCTAATAGTGTTATTGTGACCAGGGAAAGCTGTGTACAAAATGGTAAGTGATCAGCTATTCAAAAATTAATATTTCAGCTAGAGCATGGAGAATAATTTTATTTCTACTTTAAGGAGAGATCAAAAACAGTGAGTTGTTCTGAATCTTCTCATAAACTTTTCATTGTTAATATGTTATACATGAGGAAAAAGGCTGGTAACTTTTGTTGTCATTGTCCTTATGGAGAGGCTGCCAATCCACAGAAAATTGGTATGATGCTATTCTCAAATGGACTGTACCAATGCCCATTTCAGACTAACAGAAATATTTCATTTTTGTTATGAGACAAGAAAAGGCTTCTATTTATGCTGAACAGGTGTAGTAACAGAACAGATTGTACACAGTACAAATTCTTAAAAGCAACAATGGCAACAAATATAGCAATATGATCTAGCATGCTACATTAATCTGAATATATAGATATAATTTAATGATGTGGTACTGCGCACATGCTAATACATTACAAAACTAAAGCATGTTATTGTAAGTGCCCAAGCTGACATTGGAGTATTAAGATTTTCAGACATTAAGAACACTAATCAGAATTTTTTTCATCCTTTTGGATCACTAACACAACCTCATGATATATTGTGTTCTGAAATATTACTAACACACATTACTTTTATACTTTTATTTGCAATGTACCCCAAACTAACAATGACTTATCTAGACCATATCCTGACATTTATGGTTAGGAGCTCTCACTTAGTGTTTGTAATCTGTGCGTGGAATGGAAGGAGTCATATAAAATAGTCAGGTAATGAATACAACAAGTACACTAAAGCTTGAAGTAAAATCTGGGTTTAATTAAAATAATATTTCTAAAAAGTACAGCATGTACAGCATCAAGCCATAATAGGGAAAGAATGTAGCACTTCTGTACTGATCTCATATCTAAGGCTAAAATGGCTTAATATGTTGTTCATATTCTATGCTATATTTGCTCCAAAGCATACCATATCCCAGTAAGAAAATGCTCTAATTTGCATTATCTCAGTGTGAAACTGCCCATGCACTTAAAACTGAGAAGGTCATTCTCTTCGAGCCTGAATTTCCGGTGAGATCCACTGTTCAAATTCAGACATAAAGTATTTAATTTCCACTATTTTTAAGACATGGGATCTTTAAAGGGACTTCTTTTCATGCTTGTACTATTCAACCATGCTTCAGTGAATTTTTATCAGTCAATAGGGGAAAAAATCCCACATTACCTTTGAGTTGAGAATGAAACGGAAAAACTGCAGGACAGAGAGACCTTGCTTGACAAATCAGAGGCAACTTTGAAAAGATCAGAATTGAAACTGATGTTCAATTTTACACAATCGGCCTTTGGAGTAACATTTAATTAGTAGACAAGAGAGGAATTCTATTAGGTCTTCATGAAAAAAAATGCGAATTTTGTGGATTTAGCTTCGCTATTGGAGATGTTAACATTTTGCTGAGGGACTCAAGTAGTTGCTGTATCCTCTGTTGCCAGTGGATTTGCAAAGCTTCACGTGATCTTCCATTTAGTGTGCTGGTATTTCTTAGGAGGGAAATCATTAGGTTGGAGCCGAGGTAACATCAGACTTTGACTTTTTTTTTTTTCTATTTTATCACAGCAGTATGCTTTAGCTTTATATAATGATAAAGTATTTCATAACATACTTTGCAGCAATGTACTGTATTTATAGGCCTTCAATGTCTACTCATGAGACTACAGATTTCAATCTAGTCTCTTACAAAGATTCTATGATTATAGGAAGGCAGGAACTGTTTTGCTTGTGCTGATCCATGAAAAAAGCAAAATGAGTGCTCAACATACAAACACTTATCTCAGTGGAGGCATTAGCAGTGGGGAGCAGATAAACAAAGTGTTACATCCAGGATATTACATCCATGGCCAGTGAGAAGACTGACTTTTCTGCTTTGAATCTCTGTGGGAGTTTTATCTTTGGACAGAGATATGAGATGCTGATTCATTTGATTCCTGCCAGCTTTTTGAGTGGCGCAATCAGGAAGGTGGCATAAGAAAGTTTACATAAGCAGAACTCATTCCTGTAGATCAGTTTCTTTTCCTTCTCCTGAGTTTGTTGACCCTCAGAGAAGGTCTTCTATATGATCTTTGGGAAAAGGAGAAATTACACCATGCAAGGGGAAGGATTGCCCTCATCTTTTTGTCACCTCAAGGCAAATGAATTTTTAACCCTTTTCCCCTAAAGGGGCCAAAGAGACAATGAAGTTTTATTACTTGGCTTCATTAGCATGAATCATGTAAATGTAGACATGCTGATCCCTCCTCACCTGTGTGGAGACTGTCGGAGATTCTGGACAAACCTATGCTTCTCTTGAGCCAGGCAGAAATTTTGGAAGAAGAGACAGAATTCATGTGAATGCATAAAGTCAGTGAGAGGGACTCCTGATTTTGTGTAGGCGAAGAGCTAGGTGTCTGTTCTTCAGTAAAAATAAAGAGTTGGGTGTTTTAATCTACAGTCTGTGATGCTGTTAAAGCTTGATGTCTGGCTTTACTTAGAGCACTGCAATCGTGTTAAAGGACTGATGACAGGCATGAAGTAACTAAATGCTCAAAGTGTACTGTGAGCAGCTATCAACAAAAGGAGCCTTGAATTAAATCCCTGCCCCTAGACTTGAGCTGATCTCTCAGTCCTCACTGAGGAAGCTTCTCTGCTCTGCTTTATACTCATCCCTTTCGGCACACATTTTAAGAGAGACAAGGGGAAGAGGAAGCAAGAAGGGGAGGGGGAGGAAGGATGAGCTCACTTGCTGCCAACCACTTTATCTCTCTCCAGCTATTGTTCTAATAAGCTCCCTCACATTATGTTGTAGAGCCTTCATAAATATCAAAATCTCAGTCATCTATTGGAAGCTAAATAGCTGACTATGTGCTTCTGTACATTTTGTATGACATCTGGAACATTTTGAATATGATGAATGATAACAAAAAAAGGGTTTGTGCCTGACTGTCTCTTCAAAGAGACATCAAAGAAACAGCATTAAGGATGCACTGGAAATGTGATGGTATTTTCTACTTGGATGCGTGTTTCAGGAAAGATTCACTGAAATCCTGATCTACCTCTCTTGTTGAAGGAGAGGAAGGGGATATCAAAAGAAACAAATGCTGAATTAGTCAGCTGAATAAACCTTTTGAGAGGATAGTGAACCTTTAAAGAGCCATGCTTTAGTATTCAGAATGGAGTCCCAAGCAATTGGTGTCATTTCTTGGTGAGAATTTGACAAAAATATAACCTGGTCTGAAATCTTCACCAGGACTCTGCTTCCACAGAGCTCTCTTACTAAAGGCAGAGCTAGTCGTATGTGAACAGAAGGTTGGTATCTGGTTCAAATCCCAACACTCCATCTGTCAGCTTAAATATTAAGAAATTGGTAATGCGAGGTCAGTGGGGGCGCTTCATATAAAGCATAAAACAGTGCTGTGTTTCAGATGATTTCCAGAAGGAAAATGCAAGGGAAGAATTGGAGATGACCTCCAAAAAAAGATGTCAGATTTTGTCTGACGAGGCTATTTCACAGTCTGCCAATGTTTATTGTGAGTCTGTTTTGTTAAATCTACTGTGTGGTCTTAGTATTTGCCATAAGATACTGAAACAGTGAAGATAATAGCAGAGTTACCTAGTACTTGCTGCTCTTCTGTATATTCAAGCAAAACTCCAAATTTGATAAAGTTTTGCCTGAAGGAAGGCTGATTGATAGATAAAATTTGGTCTTTTCTTAGTGGAAGGTAGACTGCCACAAATCATAGTTACAACTTTTATACTTTTGTTAGTGAACACTTGCCATACCTGACTCCTTATGACTGTTCCTCCTGCTTCATATGATGAAAATACTTGCCACTGTCATCCTAGTCAGTTGAATAACTCGACCTGTATACTATTCCTTTTCTTTACCATGTCCACCAATTTTCTGCTCTTAAATTAGAATAAAAAGGATGGCAAGCACCCAGATTCTTTCTTAAGAACATTCATGTAAACTGAGTCTGCACTACTGAAACAAAGATGTGGCTACACTGCCATACAGTAGTGAAGTTTCATCTCCCCCAAAACAGTGTGGTGGTTTGACCTTGGCTAGCCACCAGGTGCCCACCAAGCTGTTCTATAACTCCCCTCCTTAGCTGGACGGGAGAAAAAAATATGATGAAAGGCTCGTGGGTGAAGATAAGGACAGGGAGATCACTCAGCAATTACTGTCACAGGCAAAACGGACTTGGCTTGGGGAAATTAATTTAATTTATTACCAATCAAATCAGAGTAGGATAATCAGAAATAAAAACAAATCTTAAAATACCTTCCCCCCACCCCTCCCTTCTTCCTGGGCTCAACTTCACACTCCCAAATTCTCTATCTCCTCCCCGTGAGTGGCACAGGGGGATGGGGAACAGGAGTTGCGGTCAGTTCACCACATGTTGTCTCTCCTTCCTCCTCACACTCTTCCCCTTCTCCAGTGGAGGAGACAGTCCTCCATGAAATTCTCCAATGTGTGTCCTTCCCACATGTTGCAGTTCTTCACAAACTGTTCCAGCGTGGGTCCTTTCTGTGGGGTGCAGTCCTTCAGGCACAGACTGCTCCAGCGTGGGTCCCCCACAGGGCCACAGGTCATGACAGAAAACCTGCCCCAGGGTGGGCTCCTCTCCACAGGGTCACAGGTCCTACCAGGAGCCTGCTCCAGTGCAGGCTTTCTACAGAGTGACAGCCTCCTTCATGGCACATCCACCTGCTCCAGTGTGGGGTACTCCATGGGCTGCAGGTGGTGCTACCACCATTGCTGATGGGCTTGACCTTGGCCAGCAGTGGGTCCACCTTGGAGCTGGCTGGAACTGGCTCCATCCAACATGGGGGAAGCTTCTGGCATCTTCTCACAGAAGCCACCCCTGTAGCCCCCCCCCCCCAACTACAAAAACCTTGCCATGTAAACCTAATACACACAGTTATTTTCAGCCAGCAGAGACCAATGGAGGTCATCTTAACAACGTTAAACCCTTCCAGTTCATATTGAGTGGGCTGGAGAGTCTGCTGGAAAGGAGGTATGACTGAAAGTCTAGTAGTTGCCAAATTGCTGTAATTAGGTTGAATTATTGGGAATAGGCAAAGAAATTACAAAGAAAAGCTTAATAGTTAGAAGAATGCACGTCATTCTAGATACTGGTATGTTGGGAAGAAAATAAGATAAATAGACATAGTCCTTTGAAACTTGGTTTACACAAGGACACATGATTTACTGTGTGGGCATTTGCCACTGATCTGGTGCATGTAAGATAACTGAGAAAACATATCAGTAAAGCACTAGGCCTCAATGTCTGAACCCTGTTAACAAGTAAGAAATGTTAGCTCAGACCCAGTTAACATAGTAATGCAACTAGATGTCTTCTAGACAGAAACCTGATCAAGCCTGGCCACCTTGGAGCAAAGGTCAAGAAGCACTAAACTAATTTGGACAATGGCACCAAAACACTGCAGATTTTTGAGATGTTTAAAATTTTGAAGTTATGGCTTGGTCTGATGAGATTAGCTCTCTCACAACAATGTAACAACTTGCCTTTTAGCTAAATGGATGCATACCTACAACTTCTTGTAGTTGGGTCTGTGATCCCATTATTTTTTTTCTCTGGACCTACAATTTCCCCAGATTACTTTAATGAAGCCTGTTAGCAACACTTTTCTGACCATAACTGAACTTCTAATACCAGATATTTATTAAATGGTTTGTACTTTTGAACTGACTGAATATAGGAAGGCTTTTATTCTGCACCTTAGACCTATTTAAAAAAACATACAACATGCTCTTTGCCTTCATACCTGAGATCCCTTCTGTTCCTAATATGCTGAAAAAAGAAGCCTTTTTATATTTCCAACAATGTGCTCTTCGTGCTTAAAGATACAGACCAAAAGTTGAGATGTGGTGGGAACTGCAAAGTAAAGCAGGCTTTCATGTCAAGTTATCATGGTTTTAGTGATGGTACTACTATGTGATGATATGTTAGTCAAAAGATCTTCTGTCAAGTAAATTCAAATGTCGTCCATTAATTTTCAATTTAGTCTTCAAGCTTTTCAGCATCTTTTTCTGCTGGTTTTCTTTGGAGGGGGCAAAGTTTGATGAACCCTCTTCCTCAACAGTTCATCTTCTGACACCAGCCAGAAGTTGTCTTCAGTAGTCTGACAGGGAAGGAAACTTCAAAGAGAAGCACAACACCCTTCCCTCCCTGTGTGTACACAAGCCCCTTCAGAAGACACTCAGTTATTGACATCTTCCTTTGCATACCATGGTATCTTGTCAAAAGTGATAGAAGCATACTGTGTGGTTTTCTGAATTCCCTTTGAAAATTTAATTTTGACTTTAAGTTCTAAATAGCACAGTCAACCTACAATATCCCACCTAATACTGTTACAGTTCAGCCTGACAGTATTCACAGTGACTCTTAAGGTAAGTTGAATAGCAACAGTTGCAAAAATGAGATCTTCCATCAGTTTGCTATTCTCTCAATTTTCACAATGGTTACTTGAAAAATGCTTTTCTTTTTGGCCTTTAAAAATCTGTGAACCATTGTTTATTATTATTGATAGAGAAATATGATTTTTTAAGAATATTTAATGTTTTCTTAAAAAATATTTTTATATCATTTCACTTCTTGAAATTTTCTCTTTGGTGTTGATACAGATTTGTTTCATGGCAGAGCAATATTGGCCAATTGCCCTTTGTTGAATGGTGGTGGTGTTGCAGTTGTTTTGTTTCTTGTTACCTGTGATAGGTACAAATAATAAGAGGGTTTGTGTTGAAAGTTAAGGGGCTGAGACAGGGTAATTATTGTTGTGTCCAAATATCTCAGAATCTGCTTGATGTAGCTGATATTTCTACATGAGAGAAGTATTGGAATTGCCATCAAGATATTTGGCATTTGACAGTCAGAATAAACAGGACAAGGTATCTTATTGCTTCCTTAAACTTTCATTGAGGTACTATTATTTCACCCTAAATCTTTATTTTAAGCAGCTTATTTGTACTCTACACAGTGGGATCCTTTTTGTGCCAAGCCATGAAATAATATTACTGGCTAAATAAAAGGGTGTTTTTTAAGGCAACTTTAGAGAATGTGGTAGTCTAAAACAAAGGAAACAAGAAAACACACAGTTTCAAGACACTGTGCCTGCTAAGGGAAGCTTAATGACAGTCTGTAACATTTACATTTCACAAAGAAATTATTTAATTTTCTGTATCCTCAAATCAAGGTTGGAAGGTAGAGATTCTGGCCTCGAAACCTGAGGTTTTTCTAATTGTGGAAAAATGCCTTACCATTGTAATACACTGGGACTTTGAGTTGCTTTGAAATGAGAAGAGTTACTTTCAGTGCAGCAGCAGTATGGTTAGAAACCTTCCAGTTAGAGGAAACAAGACTGATCCCACAGGGCAGCACAGCTCTTATGAGTTTTGGCAGTTGCAGGCATTATGAGATTTTTCTCATATGGTGTATGGGCTATTAATTCAGGAGCTTTATTCAAATTTACTAAATCTGCAGTTGCTGGCTGCTGAAGGAAAAGTGAAGAAAGCATGAGCTTTGTATCTGCATTGCTTTAAACAAGCTTGAAGGGCACAGCTGTAGGGCAAGAATAGGGAATGACGGAGCAACAGTACTGTAAGCCCTGCCTTGTTTTCACAGTGAACTTAAGAGACCACCTGCTTCTTCTGAAAAACTTTTGGTGTAAGAGATGCTGGGATACTTCATTTGCATTAAATACTCTGGTGTAGACGTACAAACTGCTTTGTAAAATATGTTTTAGTAGCAAGTCCCTCAGAGATCTGTAACAAGTATCAGCAAAGGTGGTGCATTCATTTGAACCCATGCATTTGGAGATTACACTGACTAATAATAGCCTATGATGTACTGTAGACTATGATAAAGGTAGTAGATGGACTCTTAATGCTTCTTTCAGCCTGAGCTGAAGGAGAAAGAGCTTTAATTGGGTTCAGCTATCAGCCAAGACTGGTTAAACTTATGATCTGTGTGCTCTACCAGTCTGGCAGCAGCAGTAAGAGACAGTCAAAAGGTTGCTGGACAAGGCACAATACCTTTACCAAAGTCACGCTTGGAAACCTTCATCAAGGAAAAATGCATCACCAGTCATTTTCCTCTGTGCTTATGACAATAGGGTATTGCACACAAATAATAAAAGTTGTACAACAAAGAAAAACTAATGGACCAGTTTCAGCACATGCCAATCTCCAGGGCAGCAATAGTGGATGACTGCTTGGGAAAGAAATGATGCAAACAACACTTGTAGAATTGGGTCATCAAGAAGCCAATGCATTTAGGATGCAAGCTTTTAGTTACATGTGCAGTTAGAGCAGTTAATCACAGCAAATTTAGCGCAAGTAAGTTCTGAAACATTTTATCCCCGGAAAACATACGTTAGATGAAGATCTGGAGTAGTACAACTATATTAAAGTCTTCAGGTACATCCTACAAGTAATTTCTGGCTAATGAGAAAGATACATTGCTAGTAATTGAAAGATTGTATCACCATTTGTTATTATTCATGTCTGTCCTCATGTTCTTTTCACCTGAATGCAAATGAAAAAGTAAAGTATAAATCAATTAAAGTATAAATCACATCAAGCCTAGCAAAATGTGTAAATATAAACAAAACTAAGGTACTTGGAGAGGTTATGTACTATATCAAAATGAAGAAATATATTACTGCTTAGATGCAGTAGAAAACATATGAAATACTGTCATAAATGTGAAATTTATAAGGAAATTTGCATATATTATCATCTGTAAATTAGCATGTCTAAAAGTAAAATTAACTCAATTTTGAAAGTTGTGATTTTCATATTAAGATCTGCATTCTAGTTCTGCACTGAAAATGTCATTGCAACAGTAGATCCAAAACAGGAAAGGAGAGTGAAACTCCGACTCCAAAGAAATGTAGTCAGTGTTTGTTATTAAGGATGTTATGTTCTTTTTATGAACTGCCTTAGATCCCTAAGTGAGATGTGTTCTAGAGCATAAGAATTTTTTAATGTGCTTTATTACATTAATATCAAGAAGGTACTTGCCTAGGAAACAAATATACCAACAAGTGGTATATGCTTGCGCTACCACTCTCCAAGACTAAGGAATTATGGTTTTACTGCAGCCCTTAATTTCCATTTTTCCTGGGAAAAAATGATTACCAGATGGCACATGGCTATTTTTACATGTTGTATGGCAAGTTTCCAGCTGATAATTATGACATTACTGCAACAGTCTATGTTTTGTGTTATGAATATTTGGCACTTGGCTTAGTAACTACTCCTTAGAAGTGGTTACTTCTCCTCCTCTCTTTCCTCCCCTGCCTTTCTCTCCTCTCTTCCCCTCTTTGCCTCTGTCATGCTCAGCTGAGACAGAAACAAAATTCAAGAAGCACTATCTAAGAAAGCAATAATCTTTTCCTAAGTCTATAATTCATCCAGGAAAAAAAAAGACAACATGCAACTAAAAATCCTTTCCATTAATCCATTCTCACTGCCAAAAATTATAATTCCTGATTTTGTATAATTCGTTTATATTTTCATGCTTTAGATTCTATCAAAGGTAAGTCAGGAGAAATTGTCTCATTCATTGAACATCAGAAGAGCCGTGTACCTCAGTAGTCTATTTGCTGCTGATGCTTTCAGACCTGTCATACAACATCTATGTTACAGCATTCAGTCATCTATTTTATTAGCTATCTTGCTTTAAAGCCTCCCAGGGAGGCTGTGTAAGAGAGGGAGAAACTGGAAGCAAAGGTAATTGTAATTACAGTCATTTTGTACTATTTGTAGTAATAAATCTAGAATTGCAATGTAACACTCCGGAGTAGAGCTGAGTCTTAAAACATGCTGGAATTAATAGCTGTACTTTGTTAGTGCACCATCTTGCATACATGGAAACAGGAAATCTCAGAGGTGAGGAGGGAAAATATCTTATCATTTTATTCCAAGTCTGGAAGCCTGTCTTGATTACCTTAACTACTCTGAGGATCACATAATTTACCTTGAATTTCTTAGAATCCTGCCTCTGTCATCCTTTTAACACTTTTCAAAACATAATATATTTTTAAGGAAGTATATCTATAAATGCAATAAAAATGTTCGTATATACAGTGATATGTGTAAGCAAGAGACAGGGAGGGGGAGCATAACAAGAAAATGCAAAGTTAGTATGTTTCAGGACTGTTGCTATCGAATGTTTTTAAATGGTTAATTAAGATTCATAAATGTTTGCCAGCTTATTTCCCAGTTTCAATGATAAAAATAAAATGCTATGGGGCTTAAATGAGAATTAGTCCCTTGTGTATAAAGAAGGACTTGGTGGAAAGCTGAGCATTTCCAAACTGTATTTTGCTGCTTAGACAAACCGAAAGTGAATCATGCATAATTTGTTACTGTTGTTTCTTTATTTATTTGCTTTTAGCACATACTTTAGGCTAATTAATCATGTAGTACTATCCTTTGCTATTCCCCACCCCAAATAAATTAACAATTTGTTTTTCTGGAGATGAAATGCAGTAATTTTCTCTGAGTGAACTGAAAGTACAAAGCAAAGCCAAATAGGAAAAATACCATTTGAAGACCTGCTTAATTCTCCTTTACTCAGGGGGGGGAAAAAAAAAAGAAAGAAAAAAAAAATTCAAAGGACCAATGTTCCACACTTCTTTTAACTACCTAGACTTTGAGAGGGGAGCATGATCCAGTGGCAGACTACATACGCTCAATCCAGTTCATATGCGCATTGGCCAGAGGTAGAGAATAATTCTGAGGGAAATAAGGAGCTTTACTTAAAGAAAGCAGGAAAAAGCAAGTTTCAGAATGAGACAATCTTTTTGAACATTAAAAAGAAAAAAAATCTGTTGAATAATATGAAGAGACTATGCAGCCAGGTTCCTCTTCTCATTAAAAAAAAAAAAACTGGTGTCTGTATAAATTGAAGCTACAATGCAAGTATCTGCAGAAAACTGAGAGCTTTATTAAAAACTTAGTTAAGTTATAAGAATAAAATGAAAATAATAGGCAAAATGTAATGACAGAACAATGATTCTAAATTCTTGTGCTAATGAAAATTTTAAAGTAAAAGCAATTACACATGCTAGACATCTCAAGTCAATGGACTGTTCTGCCTTTAATGATGGATCTCATTACAATTGAATGTGGCTTTAATCCTCTTGTCTCTTGCTGCACTGATTTTGAAGATTAGCATTCTGGGAGACTGAGTCATCAGGTTATTCTGAACAAGTTTTGCAATCATTGACTTCGAGAGGAGTTCTGATCAGTGTAGTACAAGGTTAAGATAATCCTTGCTCTTCTTGACATTTTGCCTCTCATTTTCTGTTAGGGAGACAATCAGCTGGCTGTGAAAGATTTAACAAGTGAAGGTGTTTTAAAGTATTCTCTAAAACCAACTTAATGGCACAAAATAATGGGGAACCAACCTATTATAAGGCCTAATTTAAACATACTTTGCCAAATTAAAGTGTAGCCTTTCACCTGTAGTGCTGAACATCCTATCTACATTTGTCTTTTCATTTAACTTCTGCAGGACAGCGCAGTTCGACATGTCTAAATAACTGAAGCTGAAGACATGTAAGACTGATACCAGACAATATTTTTTCTCCAGTAGCATGCTGCCTTACTGGACATGTGTGAAGGAAGTTCATGTGGTTCTGGTTTTCCAAGTGCAAGAAACTGGTATAGTGAGGATTTACGTACCATCTCCGCAGTTTATCGAGATTTGTTTTCCAAACTGAGGGTCACTCCTTATGGTGGTGTTTTAAAGCTGAATCTACTTTTGTTCTTGCTTCTGCAGGACTGGGATGATCAAAGGCACTAGGAGAATTGGGGGCCAGGAATTAGATGCAGAGTGGATCACTCATATCTGAAAGTCCTAGAGAGACATATTCTGGAGATGAAACTTAGTCAAAGCTTCCCGCTGTTCTTAAAAACTTCTCTTGCCATGTTAGTTTTTAATTTCACTAAAAAGTATTTACAGCTTTACCTGCATTAATCTGACAAATATTGCCCTAGCTAAGCTTCATGTCTTTGTATGTCTACTTGAAACATACTTTATTTACAAAGAGCAAGCAATGCAACATCTAGAAAAATAAGGAATACCTTAATACAAAGAAGAGAACCTTTCATCTCTTGACTTCGCTACACTCATCTTTCTCTTAGAGTGTTTCACAAGATGCTAATTTCTTCTGTGCATTGCTTCTTGCTGCATTTGCATGCTGATTTTTTGGCAGAGAGATTTTGTAGGCTCCTTTTTTTTTTTTTAATTTTTTTTTTGTGTGCCCCTCTTTTCTGTGCAGTTTGTTGGGTGATGTCTTTCCTGGGTGATGGGTCAGTTTTCTTGGTTCTTTTCTTTGGCATGAATAAAAGAATTCCTGCTATCTCTATTTTTCAACTAAGCATCAGTAACTGCACCATTTATATGCTTCTTATAGATAAATGTCTATATAAATTAGTTCCTTATACTCATTCAGCAGGCATCATGATAAGGTAGACAAAAGGATGTGTTATACTCATACTCTCAATTCTTACATTTAAGTAACCAGATATTATTCAAAAAGACTCATGAGAATAAAAACTACTCTAATGACATATTCCATATAGGAATATCAGGAATATGCAGCTACTGCTCTGTATAATTAAACAAGATCATTACACATAAATGCAGATTAAAGAATATGCTCTGACATATGACTATGTTTTGCAAAAACAGGAATGGATACATTGCTTAGAAAAAAACATCAAAGACAAGCTTGAATCAAAACTTCCTTTTCCTGCAAATTAACCTCTTCAAAGCTTCAATTATTCTTTGGTTCTTTCCATTCTTGAGTTATTTTTTCTAGTCTGATATCTAGCATTAGAAACTTGGAGATCTTGAGAAAAACTAGATACTGACAATAATATATTAATTTTACAGATTTTTCTTGACCAGAAATTACTAAATTATTAATATTGTTTAAAAAGTTACTGAAAAGGAGAAAAGTAATATTTAGGATAAAATTTTAAAGAGAAGAATACTTACTGTAAGAAAAACTCAACAGAATACAGTCAATGCAATACACCTGCAACTCATTGTATATGCTTTAGCTGACAAGGCTTTCTTATTAATAAAACTTTTTTGTTAATGAAGATCATTTGCAAGGTCTTCATTGAAAAAGATTGCTTTAAAAATATTTTATTAAGGTGTTAAAAAATCTTTAAAACTTTCAAAATATTTGAGTTTCATACTTTCATAAAAGTTTGGGGTTCTGTTAAAAATGGTTTCCCATTTTAGACATATATTAATTACATTCAAAGAAAGCTGAACAAAATTAGTATTTACATAAACCCGAAGATTTTAAAAAATGAAGCAAAGTACTTTATTTACATTTTTGATCACTCAGAACCTTCAGGTGTTCAACTTTTCAACTGAACTGGAGAAAAGGCTTTTTAGGAAAATCCTACAGAGCAGAAATACTGACTCCTATATAGCATACATGTGTCTTTTCACTGTGGGGATGTTCATAATGTTAAATTCACAGCCACTGTCTCTCTGTCGTGATTGAACCATTGTCTATAACTGATTCAGTTTTCATTGTCAACTCTGACAGTTTTGACTTCTAATACCAGTTTCGTCATTCAGCATTTAGGATGGTTTTGTATATGATGCAGGACAACACCTGTATGATAAAAAACCACAGGTCTTCCTTTTTCTTTTAAACAGATAGGGACAGAACATCTGTAGGGAAAAGCTCCACATGATTTGGTATGAGAGGTGGATATATTTTATGAGTGTATGCATGTGCTACACTATTTTTCTTTGATTGTCTCATCCAGAATTTATTGCCTTCTGAAGCATTAGCTGTGCTGACATTAGAAAATTTAACAACAAAACAAAGAATATAACCAAGGCAAATATTAAATCCATATAGCTGAGGCACGTGTATTAACCTTTATATCTCACTTCCACTGTTCTGTACTCCTTTTCTACCTTTTATCATCTTGTTCTCTGTATGGTTAGTTAATCAAATAACATTTAATAAATATTTGTAAATGGTATATGCAGTTTAAAAACAATTATTTAACAATTGCTTCCCTGATTTTTGTGGTCTATTATGTTAGAACAAAATCTGTGAACAGCAGAATTACAAATACCACTGTCATTATATTCATTTTAAGCTTTTGCTTTGTGCATGCAGTCATTTTGTTTGTTGCATTATTATTATCAATATTCACAAACCGGTTTTAAACAACTTAGAGGAGACAGCAGAGAAACTGCCTTCTTTAACTGCCTGTTTAAAAAACTTACATGTTTGGTAGCACATTTCTGAAGACTGAGTTGGGGTAGCAGGAGACAGCAAAAGCTGCTGGTTGGGAATGGAGTGTAAAACCTCAGTGTATTTTGGATGCTTACGTTACATCTAGCATGGATTACTTCAACTCCACCACGGAAATTTTAGGAATGTCTTTCTATTTGTGTCACTGTGTGTCTCTCCATGTACACACATGCATACACACACAGAGGTATATACATATATGTCTTTCCACCAGCTATCCTTTTTAATTGTGTTTCTGTGTGCATGTGTACCTTCATATTCCATTTAAAAATGCAGTGGAATTACTATTGTGGCAAAGTGTTATCACAACTACCAGAATCAATTAACTTTATGACAGAAATCTGGACAGAGTACCACACTTGTTTTTATACATTACTGCTAATTCTAAATCTCACGTTTGTCCTTCAACTGTCTTTGAAACCTGCTGTCACTAGGAAAGATGATTGTAAGTCCTTGTCTCCCTGCTGGTGCATACATGGGTGTTTCAGCTTAAGGGGCAGCATGTAAAAAACGCCCTTTATCATCAGCTAAGTCTACCAGCTTTTCATACCTTTGCATTTCTAAGACTGAAAACGGGGCAGTTGTTTGTGAAATGACCATTGCCAGTAAAACACACAAAATATATCCCTAAAAAGTTAAGGGCTCAGCTTGAAGTTGCAAAGAAATTAAAGTGTCTTATACAGCTTAGTAAAGCATGAGTATAACTAGGAGTGAGCTGTTTCTCATAGCCAACACAGAGACTGGCCTGGACAGTCTGCATATACAAAGACATGCAAATGCATGTGGACTGAAATTGTGCACGGTTCTCATCATTTCCACCTCTATTTACATGCCAGCATGTACAAGGTGTGCTATAATGTGTAGCAAGCCAAAGTCACTTTCATGCAACTGTAGGTATATCTTGTTATGAGTACAGAGGAGATGTTACTTCAGACTGGTCTAGACTGAGCTGGGAGCAAAGGAGAGCAAAGCAGATCCTAAAGCCAAGTCTGCTGCTGGCTGGCTTCTTTCCTCTTTGCTAGGTGTCTAACAACTGTTGAAAGGAGATAAGGGCTTTACTCCCAGCACCAGCCCAGCCGGCAGCATGCCAGAGGAGAATTGTGAAGCTGAGCATCCCACTACTTGGGGTCTAGCTGCCTTTCTAAACCTTGACCCATATGGGGAGAAAAACTTGACACCTTGGCACCAACCCTGTTTTAATCTGTGGGGAAGGGTAAAAATGCTTCTTTCAGTGACCAAGAGATATCATCACAGGAAATAAGAGGAGAGGGAGGGATGAAATTGGACAAAGGGTGAATGGAAGGAGCATAGTGAAAATATAACATAGCTTTTGTGGTGGTAACAAGAAGAGGTGGGAACACAGAGGGGACGTTCACAGAAATGAGGCATATTAAAAAAAAAAAAAAAAAGCGTTCCTATTTGTTATTTCTATCCTTGGACTTTTGTAGATTTTCTAACTGTGAATTTATGACCGACAACCGCAACCATGTGTGCATATTCAGATATATATTCATATACTTAAGTATGTAAATAAACAGACAAATAAATGTGTGTATGAATATCTCCATGTAAGTATCGCTGTGTTCTTCTGTGTCTGTATGTATGCATCTGTGTGTGTGTGCGTGTGTATAAAATGTGTGTACACTTATTTTTGTTGTTTCCCTGATTGAATTGACAACAATATTTGTTCTACTTTGCATATGGCTTTATACATTCACAAGCCTGACTGGAAAATAATTATTATTTCTTTATTAGTGTTTTGTTTAGATTTTGACTACCATGTTTTTTTAAAAGCAAGCCCATCCTTGCTGCTTATTTTCTTGCCCTTGGTTCTCCGAGCAATCTGAGTGATCAATTATTCTAAATTATGTTAATCAAAATGCTGAAATACAAGATGGGCAAAGACATTGTTACTGTCATGGCAGCCAGGTGAATTCCCCAGTGACCACAAAAAGAGAAACACCACATGTATTTTCAAAAAGGGTTAAAAGGAGGATGCTGGAAACATTGACCAATCAGCTTCACCTCTGTGCCCAGTAAGATCATGGAACAGATCCTCCTGGAAGATATGTCAATGCATATGGAAGACTGGGGAGTGGTTAGAGACAGCCAGCATGGCTTCACCATGGGCAAATCATGCCTGACTACTCTGGTGGCCTTCTGCATTGGAGTGACTGCATCAGTGGACAACAGAAGGGCTATGGATGTCATCTGCCTGGACTTCTGTAAGGTCTTTGAGATGGTTCCCCCCAACATTTTTACCTCTAAATTGGAGCGATATGGGTTTGATGGGTGAACAGTTAGATTGATAAGGAATTGGCTGGATGGCCACATCCAAAGAGTTAGAGTCAATGTCTCAACATCTCAAAGTAGAAACCAGTAAGGAGTGGTGTCCCTCAGGGGTCCATACTGGGACCAATACTATTTCATAGCCTCACCAATGACATAGACAGTGGGATTGAGTGCACTTTCAGCACCCTCAATCTATAAACCGCTGAGAGCAGTGTGTCTGAGCGAGCCACACTAACTATAAACAAGGCTAAGGAATAATCCCAGACTTGTGACCTATGTGCCACGTAATGTCATTTGGCAAATGCCAAATCCAATTCTTCCTCTCACACATGGGTTGCAGATTCATGGAGGAGTGGGAAGGCCATAGCACAAATAAATGAAATGCTGGTTTATGACCATGAGGCAAAACTCAAACCTGTTGCTCTTACCTAGACAATTGTCAGAATTGTCTAAGTGGAATTAGGAAGACCTATAACTTCTAGCACACATTTTTCTTCATCCTAGGTCATACATTATGCAGTTTCTTAAGATATTTATTTTTTCTTTTGCTTTACTAACCTTTAACTTCCTTTTTTTCATATTTGCTGCTGCTTTTATTTTCCCAATTTTGTCTTGTACTTTAGCATAGTGAACTTCTGGCTTGCCTTATTATGCCTTTAGCCTCCTCTAAGTTTCAGCATTCAGCTTAAATGAAGATATTTTGTGATTATTTTGGTTTTCAGGATAACAAAAACATGAGGAAATTAGTTGGAATTTTCCATGATACAAATATTTATTGAAGGATTTGGGCTTTGCCTTTAGGCTAGATTCACAGCATTGAACCTTTCTTTTCACAATGGTCTTAAACAGGCTTTGACCAAACTTTGAATGCAACCATGACCGATTCTTGGGGATATTTGCAATGTCTGTCTTCACAGTGATTTTAATAATAGTAAAAAATATCTAAGTCTCAATGTTCTTGTAAAATCTGATACTCGAAGACCTGACTGAGTGGAATGAGTACTTGAAGTTCTAGGGAAGAAAATAGAACAATTATTGGGCTTTGCAAAAGAAATGTAGATGGCAAGTCTGCATTAGTGTTTCAGTTCACAGTAAAAGAAATTTTGAAGTGGATTTTCCAAAAGTCCTCACTCAAAATTTCTCAGTTCACATAGAGTAGTCTTGGTGCATATGGACAGGGTATCTTTTGAATATGACAAAACTGATAGATACATTCTTGAAACACATCTAATAGTTTCCAAACTACTAGTAGAGTGTATTTAGCCCATGGGACCAAAACATATCAAGTCTGAAATAAAAAATCCCTGAAACACATTTAGTATAGATATCAGATCCTCAGCACCAACTCTTTCCCTCTGTAGATCTACTAACATAGTTATGATCTTTTCGTATGATTATATAAATAATTGAAGGCATATCACTCTCTGAAAACTGCCGTTATTTCTATTTCTTGCAATGAGAGAGCTAATATGTTTCCATAAATATATTCAATATCCCATATAGCTTTGATAATTTTCATCATCAATTATAGAAATTATAATTTTGGACTCT
Source organism: Haliaeetus leucocephalus (assembly GCF_000737465.1). Taxonomy (NCBI): domain Eukaryota; kingdom Metazoa; phylum Chordata; class Aves; order Accipitriformes; family Accipitridae; genus Haliaeetus; species Haliaeetus leucocephalus. The sequence goes on along the minus strand of NW_010972687.1, from coordinate 1,205,372 downwards.
GAAACAAAATGGAACATTTTTAGAGTTGACATTTGGATGTTTCATTTTTTTTACTTAATTCATGCCTTTCCAGTGTGAGAACAGAGCCTTTACAGAGTTTGCATCAGTATGCAATGTTGTTATGGAATATATTCAACAATTGGGAAAGAGATGGCTGGTTTACATTTAAAAACAATAAGAGACAATTGTAGGCCTCATTAGCAGCAACAGCCTATAAAACTTAGCTGGGCCATGGGAGTACAAAATGTATACAAAAACAGAGAAAGGTCATGTTTCTTGAAAACTGTGAGATTTGAAAATAGATGCATGGATTAAAAACAAAATCATCCAAGGTTGAGAAATTAAGTACCAGGAGTAATTTTTTTTAAAAACTTCAGGAGCATTCTCAAAAGCAATTCCAATTCATTTGTGCTTCTAGATAGTATGTTTGGAAAGGCAGAAAACTGTTCATTTGTGATGAATGGAGGGAGGTAAAAGATACACCAAAGCCCTAGCTGTTGTTTTTCTACTTTGTAAGTGATGCAGTGTTTGACATAGTGGCTGGCAATCAGAGCTGTAAATCCCATGTAGAAATTGGCACCTTCACTGTAGTCTTCAAAAAGGTGTTTTAGTTCCAGAGAGAAACATGAAGTTTAAAAAATAAATCTCTGTCATTCTTCCCTGATGGTTCATTTAGATGTTCCCTCCCTGAACATGCAGACCTGTGCATATCTGGTTTTTAAATTGCTAGTTTTACACCATCACACAGGTAGTTCAAGTAATTAATTTTAACTGGGTAGTAGGAGGCCACGCACTAGTTGCTAATAGTGCAGAGATGTCTACCATTTCATGAATAGTGCTTTTAATTTTTTTGTCCTACTCATAGGTAAAACAGAGATGTAGGAAGAGGAAAGATTCCAGATCTCTGTTCAACATAAATTGGAATGTGCGTCCTACTACTTACCTGCATACTTATGACAAAAGACAGAAAATTGATAGTACCAGGCATAATTCATAAATCACTAATAACTGTAGAAGGAGTGACAATTTTTAAGTCAAAATCCAAGACTTCAAAATGGTTCTTAACACTTGCAAAAAAAGCTTATAAAATATTTTAACAATATCTTTTAGTAAAGCTTGAATGCCTGGACACCAACAGGAAAATTAATGGGACTGATGTTTTCCTCCTATATAAATGAACATTTGTATATTTTGCTGTTCCTTGTTGTAAGCCTGAGCCAAAGTCCATCTAATTCAGTGGGAAATTTTTATTATTTTTTTTAATCTCTAAGGACTTAATTTTGTGATTGCTACAGCCAGGGGTCCTTTCATTTTAATGTTTGTAAGACCACAATCTGCCTACACTACTGTGTTTTTAAGAGTGAATCTTTTGTGATCTGCTATCGATACAATCATGGCCAAAGCCAAGTTTACATTTGACTGAGGAACTCTGAAAATATGAAATTTCAAGTGAAAATCTCTTGATTCATTCTGGTATTTTCTCACAGCAAAATGTAACTTGTAAATTATTTTAAGTTTTTAGTCATTCCTGTTTTATTTTTCAGTACCATTTCTACATTTGTATGGTATACATTGCTTTTTAAGGCTACTTTGGAGAATGGTGAGAGCTTTTCAGGGTCATCTCAGTGGCAATAGGGACAGCTGGACTCCAGACATGGAAAAATACACAATTGTTTCTTTACCTGGCCACTTGAGTGGTGATAGTTTCCATTTTAAAGGACACAGTTTATATATGGGCTTAGAAATGACTGCTGTCAGATTTTTTTTGTCAATTTCTCAGATCCACAGCCATGACATGAATCTATTAGCTGAGAGTGGCAAAGGGTAAAAGGTGAGTAACTGAAGCATACCATTCCAACTAAAATAAATGAGAACTAGGTGACTAAACACCCTGTGTAGCTTTCTGCATTTCTAAACCCCTTAGCATTTGCATGTAACACAGAAAACATTGATTTTCCTCATTTCTTGCACAAACATTGCAAATGATATTGTACAGCATCAGGAAAGACCAAGAGCTGTGAGTGACATGATGCTGAGTGAAACCAAGGTAGCTGAATTTATCAGCCACAAACATCACAATGTATTCAGCATACAAAAAAGAAAATGAAACCCGTCACATAAACAGCACTTTAACTCTTTTTAACATCCAGCTGTTTTCACTTTTAGAACCATGTTATAAGACAACGGTCTGTTTGTTAGTTTGTAAGAAATAGTCTTATCCTTGACTAGGAACTAAGGAGTTACTGTTGCCTTTACCCAAGATGCTTAGGGCCATTTTTCAATTATTAATAGTGCATTTATTTATTCACATTCTCACTTCCAAATTAAAATATGTGGATGAAAAGACATACCGAATTTGCATGTAAGAGTAGATAGATGGTGATTTTAAGCTACTTTTTATGTTAAAAAACAATCACCGTAGATTCAATCTAAATTCTGAAGCTTGGTCGCGGTTCTAGAGCTCACTCTGGACTGAAGTTCACTGGATTTCACAAACACTCTGTGTCTTTGTCTCCATTTTCATAGCACTCTGCTTACAGTTCCTAGTTAAGTCTTCAGAAATCTTTGGCCAACACCCAAGACTATAAACAGCAACATATTCGATTAAAGTAACCAGCCTAATGTTTGGCATTATCACTCTTTTTTTTTTCCCTTTCCCCCTCCCTCTGATTGCTCCTCTCTATCAAGATCTTCTTCTGAAGATCTATGAGCAAGTTATGTATTCAGAAGGCTAACACATTTTGGCTTAGATACAGTTGATTAACAGCAAGTCCCACTAAACCAAAACAGCTACTCCTGCTGTAGAGTAAGTACATAAAGCCTTGTTTACCGGTTTTAAAGTGTCAAAAATTCATCTTCTTATTGACACTCCTGATACAAAAGTTATCTGGAATATAGGTACAGCCACCAGTACCTGCTGGCAATAATTGGTCACTGTAAGATACTACTTCCTCACCTAAATTCTTCCAATAACTCTTCTCAGGGTGGCACATCAGTCTTCTCTAGAGGCGCACCTGAGGAGTAAGACATAAAATAGCCAACCATTTGTTCAGGGACTTCAAAACATCAGCTTCAAGATTTAGGGCAGATATGAGGTGTCACTATTGATGTGGGACAGAGGAGTCGAGACACCTCATACTTCACCAGATAAAAATTAAAACCAAAATGGTTACATTTTCTTACCTACAATTTAGTCTTAAAACAACAAGACAGCATTAAGATTACATTTAACATTAACAATTGCTTGACTACTTCAAAACCTCTGTTGGAATTCACCTCTCTTGACAAAGGAGGCATTAAGCTGTTTCTTTTGTGAAAGCAATGTTTTCCAAAGGTGCATTTAGTTATAGATTTCTTTGTCTAAACACTTACTGCAGTTATAACTGTTAAACATAAGTTACTGTTTCCTCCCTTCTTCCATAAGTCCTTCCAAATAATGGCATCAGAGGTCTGTCTCTGAAATCTCTGTGTGGAGAATGTCTCTTATGGAAGTAAATGATTCCTTCCATCTTGTAATAGCATATTCACATGACTTTGACTGATTGATACTCATAACCAGTGTTATAATTGTAACAAACCAGCAATTGCAGAAATTAGAAAAGTTGTCTCACTGCTTTTCTTAACCACAAGAGCAATGACAGTCTCATGGTAACCACTGTAAACATGAACTGGTGATAAATTAGGAGATTTGAGACAGCTGCATTCTTCCTGTCTCTTCTAGTACGGCAAAGTAAAGCTTCGTTATGTGCTGGCAGGCAGAAAACAAATTCATTTTTTCACTTAGACTACAACCTTGTATGTAAAACTGGAATCAAGATCTCCTGGCGCACTGATACTGTAAGAAGATGAAGCACTAAACTGATGCATTGAACTTTCTACAAGCTGATTTTTTTCATTCCACATGGTTACTGACTTGGCTGCCAGCAAGACGTTCAAAGCACATAGGAATGGCATATATCAAAACTATTAGAAGCGGATCTGAGTGTAAAAGCTGAGATTTTCATCTGATTATTAACTCCTTCTTGGAAGATGTCATGTTAAACAATCCACTAAATGCCCCTCTCAACTACTGTAATGCACAATACAAACTAAAAATCTTAACAAAGGAGCATCTTTCAGTACACATAAACTATTTGGCCTTAAAAGATCCTCAGAAAAAGCTGCTAAATGCTCTCTAAAAATGAATTGCAGGTAGCTCTTTGTGCAGTTCTGTTTTCTTTGGAATGGTGAGCTAACAAAAATAGGTATGGACGATAATGGTGCTATTTCTATAATATCACACATTAACATCAGCATAAATTGTTAGGGCAGGTGTTCAAAAGACTTCATTCTCCATTTTGATACATAAGCAAGCATTCAGTCTTTTACAAACAGCAGCCCTTGCCAACAGAATGAGATGGTGACACTTTATTCACATGCAATGAATCTGCACTATATGTAGGTAATACTGGTATGGTACTGCCACACATGGGACAAGAAGTGAGATTTTCTACCTTTGTATGAATTAGATCCCGAAGTTTATAAGTCCTTTTTAAAACATAATTTTACATTCTCTCCCCTATTCTCCTTCCAGACTATTCTGCCCATCTTTGTGTACTCCAGTGAGTTGTGCTTGTTTCTCCAAACTTTTGGGAGACTAGGTGGCCTGATGAGAGCTTCTGGATACTGTCTAGCACTTAATTGTGTCCCCAAGACTCCCATTTTCCACATCTGGTAGTTTTGTCCCTTGGATCCCATATGTATGTCCCAGCTTCATCACATCAGAAAGTATGAGAGTTGGATACAGATGCTACTGCAGAACATAATTCACTGGTGTCACCAACAGTGCCAACATAGGAATTTCCTTTGATGGAGCTTAAAGGTCTGTGGTTGAACATCTGAGAGAAGAAGAGGGGAACTGAATTTCCATATTGTACAGTTCTGGCTGTGAAATTGAGCCATTACTGCTCTTCAGTGCACAGTGGGTTCAGCACAGGCTCGGGCTAATGAAGCAAAGTTCCACATTACTCTACTAGGGTTTCACTCCTCCAGCAAGAGGTGTGCATACAGCACCCACACAAAGCGATGTCAAAGCATCTAACTGTGGGAAAACCTCATCTGGTACACACTGAAAAAGTGTTGCTGCCTCTGCTCTCCCTGCCCTCTGAAGCACTCGGCTGAAGTTCTTCTATAGGCTACACAGGGTGCTCCAACCCATCTGTACAGCAGGAAGGTTTGTTTTATCCCCTGAAAGATGAGGGTGCATTTTGTTCACTGTGCCTAGTTTCTTTCTTTTTCTCGAACCTAAGCCTTTTTGAAACATTTACAGTCAGTGCCACCACCACTGCAATGACCTTGGGTAGCAGGAGGCAATATTTGTTCTTCTGCACAGATGTACCTTTCATATTAATAGCACTTCTCATTTTCTCTGTGAGCGATTCCAAACATCTTAAATCAAGAAAAATATAAAATGTTCAGAGGCAAATAGAAAGAACTGTGGCTCAGGTTCAGTAATAATCCAGATAGGAATTTTAAACTGAATGATTTAAAAAGTGAAGATATTATGGTACTGTAGAAGTAGACACCGTTTTTCAGTGCAACACAAGGCAGAAATAAGAAAATACCTAGTTGTTTTTTATAGTATCCCCAATGTTTCAAAATTCAAGCAAACTGATATTTTGTTTTAAAGGAGGAAATTCTCAATGGATACAAAATGCTTTGTAAAAGCCCAAATTCACTGGAAGTATATTCCTTTTGATTGAAGTTTACCAACTTAACATTTTAATTTCTGGACTTGGTTGCAAAATGAGACACACATCAGCAACTTCTAACTAGAGCACCTGTGTGAATACAGACTAGGAACTTGAATCTGAATCTAAAGTTTTGACCAAGACAGTAAACAACCTCTGGGAACATGAGTGATATTGTGGCTTGCAAAGCATAGGGAGAGGAAACTGAGTGCACTACATGCAAATTTGAGAGAGACATTTCAGACAGAAATTTCCACCTTCAGAGGTCATTACAGATTGTTTTTCCATTGGGGGAAAAGAAAAAAGGCCTTTTTTTTTTTTTTTTTTTTTTTTTTTTTTAAGGGAAAGCAATGAAAAAAGCACAAGTCAGTTTTCCATGGGATAAAGACACTGCTTCCTCTGTGAAAGGATGCATCTGAATTCAGCTGGGAATGGGAAATGACGTACATAATTGGAAGGCTCCTAGAAATTTAGATCTTTGGTATCTTAAAGGATAATTGTAACAGCTGTATAGCTGTGTGCTCCTAGCAAGGAGATAATTCTGAAAGGGAAGGGTACAATACAGAATCAAAGTAAAATAAATTAGAAAAATTAAATTTAATCTGCTGGAAAAAAAAAAATCTAACACTTAGCAAATGCTTACCTAAGTATAGCAATTAAGATGGCAGAATCAAAATTAAACAATTATGTAATTGAAATCTCTGTATGCTGTAAATTAAAATCACATCAGGGAAAATTTATACTTATCTTTCACAAACCACAGTCTACAGCTGTAAAGATAGCTATACAGTCATGAAAGGGAAGACATCTCGGATTTAATGGGGGCAAGTCTGAACTCAAAGGCAATTGTGGATAAGAAAAGCTTTCAGAAGGTCAGAGAATAATCTGCTTTTATCTCTGTGAAGGTAGTGACAAATTTCTTATTGACATGCAGATTCAGACCATCTGTTTTGGGGAACTAGTGGTTGGTTTTCAATTCATTTTTTCTGTCAGAACAAAAACTATGTGCATTTCACAGATCTTTCTTTGACTCACCTATTAGCACATCCAATCTTGTTTCCCTGAAATTAAGGGATGCATTTTGTTTCTTAACTTCAAGAGCAATCAGGAATGCTGAGTTAGACATCAGTAGAGAAATACCTCAGGCTGACTTTCTTCAGTGACCCAACTGACAGAGGTCACCCATTCTTCTTATGTATGATATAAAGACAGGCAGACACATATGAAAACAAATGAAAAAATCACTCAACTTTTTTGCATGTGGGTACATGTAAAACACACTGCTACAGAAAAATTCCAGCAAGAAATGAATTAATGAATGCTTCAGAGTCAAGAAGCATTTCCAAGTTTTTCTCTGGCATGATGTCTTACTTGCACGGCACCCTCTGTCATACCTTTGATAGGAACTTTAGCATGTCCCTACTGTTTCTGTAACTGTGTGTCTTCCCTTGTGCATATGTCAGAGTTATAGATATGAATGACTGAAGAATCCTAAGGATCTACTGCAAGAGTTCTGGTTCTCTGTTTTGTTCCAGGGTGGATGAAATTACAGGTACGTAACTTGCGTACACATATCTCAAGTTTCTTGTTTTATTAATTTCATAATGAAGTGTTTTCGAAGACTACAGGGACTTTGTTCCCACCAAGACAAATTAAAACCTTGAGGAATGTTTCATTCTGCTTCTGTTACTTTTTTTTTTTTTGCTACTTATAACACAAGTCATTAATAAACCCAGTGGTTCATAACCACTGGCTCGTAACTATCTCCAGCATTTGGGGATGTAAAGGTCAAAGACAGCCTTGCCTACAGTGACTATGAGATCCTGAGAGAAGGGAGCAGGGCAAAAAGCAATATCACAACCTTGGGATTCAGTAGAGCAGAATTCAGCCTCTTCATGGATCTACTTGGAAGAGTCCCACAGCATAACGCCCTGGAGGGAAGTGGGGTCCAAGAAAGCTGGTTGATATTTAAGGATCACTTCCTCCAAGCTGAAGAACAGTTCATCCCAATGAAGATGTTGTCAGGTGAAGATAACAGGACGACTGCATGGATGAACAAGGATATTCTGACAAAACTCAAACACAAGAGTATACAGAAGGTGGAAGCAAGTATGGGAAACTGAGAGGAATACAGAGACACTGTCCAAGCATGCAGAGATAGGGTTAGGAAAGCTAAAACCACCTGGAGTTGAATCTGGCAAGTAATGTTAAGGGCAACAAGAAAGGCTTTTACAAGTGCCTAAGTAGCAAAAGAAGAAGACTAGTGACAATGTGGGCTGATTGCTAAATAGGAGAGGGACTCTGCTGATACAGGACATGGAAAAGACTGAGGTACTGAATGCCTCCTTCACCTCAGTCTTTACTAGCAAGACCATCCTTCAGGAATTCAAGGTTTTGGAAAACGGGGGAAGTCTACAGCAAGGAAGGCTTTCTTTTGGTGGAGGAGGATCAGGTCAGGATATACTTAAGCAAACTGGACATACATAAGTCCATGGGCCCTGATGGGATGCACTTGTGTGTGCCAAAGGGAACTCTCTGATGTCGTTATACGGACACCCTTGGTAATCTCTGAATGATCATAGCAACTGGGAGAGGTGCTTGAGGACTAGAGGAAAGTCACTTCTGTCTTCAAAAAGGGCAAGAAGGAGGACCCAGAGAACTACAGGCTCATCAACCACACCTTCATCCCTAAGAAGGTGATGAAACAGCTAATCCTGGAAACTGTTTCTAGGCTCTTGAAGGACATATAGAGATGATCATGAGTAGTCAGCACAAATTCACAAAGGGGAAGTCATACCTTCTACAATGACTGGTTTGGTGGGTGAGAGGAAAGTAGTTGATATTGCCTGCCTTGACTTCAGCAAGGCTTTTGACACTGTGTCCGAGAAGATCCTTGTAGAGAAGCTGATGAAGTGTGGGCTGGACAAGCAGACAGTGGGGTGGATTGAAAACCAGTTGAATGGCCAGGCCCAGAGGGTGGTGATCAGTGGTACAAAGTCTAGCTGGAGGCCAGTAATTACTGTTATATCCCAGGAGTCAATAATGATTTGGATGATGGGGCAGAGTGTACCCTCAGCAAGTTTGTTGATAACACAATACTGGGAGCAGCTGCTGTTCTACCAGAGGCTTGTACTGTCATCCAGAAAAATCTCAACATGCTGAAGAAGTGGGTTGACATGAACACCATGCAGTTCATGGGGGTTCTGGTGGACATCAAGTTGGACATGAACCAACAATTTTTTGCCCATGTGACAAAGAAAGCCAGCAGTATTCTGGATTGCATTGGGAGGAGTGTAGCCAGCAGGTCGAGGGAGGTGATCCTTCCCCTCTCCTCAGCACTGATGAGGCCACATCTGAAGTGCTGTGTCCAGTTCTGGGCTCCTCAGTACACAAGAGATATGCACATACTAAAGAGAGTGCAGTGAAGGACCATGGAGATGATTAAGGGACTTGAACACATCTTCTATGAGGAAAGGCTGCGAAAGCTGGGACTGCTCATCCTGAAGAGAAAGAAAGGCTCAGGGGGCATCCCATCAATGTGTACAAATACCTGAAGGGAGCATGTAAAGAAGATGGAGCCAGGCTCTTTCTAGTTGTGCCTAATGATAGGACAGCAGGTAATGAGCACAAACTGAAACACAGGAGGTTCCCTCTGAACATCAGGAGACACTTTTTCACAGTGAAGGTGACCAAGCACTGGCACAGGTTGCCCAGTGTTGTTGTGGAGTCTTCATCCCTGGAAATATTTGAAAGCTATCTGGACATGGTTCTGGGCAACCAGCTCTGGGTGGCCATGCTTGAGCAGGGGGCCTGGGCCAGATGACCTCCAGAGATCCGTTCCAACCTCAGCCGTTCCATGATTCTGTGATATCTAACAATGTCTGTATGTTGACACCGTCAATATTATCTGTCAGCGATGTGCAATTCTAAACTGTCTGTGACTCTAGGATAATTCCAAAAGCTATCCTGAAATACATATTATTTTCCAAAACTTCCCCTCTACTTTTAAAGTCCTAATTTTTTTCCTCCATTGGATAGGAGTGACATTTTTATATATATACACACACACACACACATACATAAATATATATAGGTTGCAATTTCTGTGCAAAAAGGTTTTTTTCCCTCAGCTAGATTCTCAGGACTGTGTATAAAGTGAGTTTTCCCGATTCAAGAGTTTGAAGGTCTGGAATCCAGCCTTGCTTGCAGAAAGGAAATGTTCCTTGTATGATCCATCTGACTTCACCACCACAAAAATATCTTTAAAAAAATCACTAGTCAGAAAACATGTAACTGGACTTATAGCCACAGATAACCCATTTCCTGCCATCCTATTTGTCATTACTTTCCTTACAGTGAAATGCTGTATACACAAGAGTAATGTGTAATTTCTGAAAAACAAAGGGGCATTTT